>NW_004444013.1:3319998-3409919 GCF_000243295.1 Trichechus manatus latirostris
CTCCAAAGGGCAGGGTCAGCCCCTCAGGTATGGTAGAGCAGGGCAGGTCTAGCTGAAGGAGAGTTGCTGGGATAGGTTTTCTGTGGCACATACCAGGGCTGACAGCGTGGACCGGGAATCAGTGCAGGGCAGGTTCCAGTAGGCCATGCCTGTGTTGCTTGGGAGTATGACGTTCAGCACACAGTGCATGTAAGCAGGAAGGAGGGGGTAGATTGTGAAGTGTGGAGCTAAGATGGGTATGGGAAAGAAGAGAGAGAGGAGAGAGGAACAGGAACCAAACACATACACACAAACAGAAAAGAGTGCTAAGGGAGCTTGCTATTGGGGTGGAGAGATGAGAGACTGAGAAATGGGGAAAAACAAAAAGAAAAAAAAAGAAAAAGGGTAAAAGAAAATAATGAATAAATCAAGAAACTGGAAATGAAGAAAGACAAACAGGGAATGAGAGAGAAGAAAACTAAACAAAGAAATGAAAAGAAAGAAAGACAGAAACAAACAAACCCAAAAACAAACCAAAAAAAAACAAGAAAAAAGAAATACCCCCAGGGATGTCCGTGTGTGTCTGCACAGAGTAAGGGATTAGCTTCCAAGCTATGCAGTACTGCCTGGCTAGAAGAGGCTCCCAAGCCTAGAAAAGAAAAAGAAAGCAAACAAATCAAAACAGAACAAATCAGAGCAAACAAACAAACAAAAAAGCCCTGGGGGTCCCACCAGCATGGCTGCAAGGGCCAGGAAGCAGTTTCACAGTACAGCGGTGTTTCCCAGCCTTTCAGGAAGAAGCAAAGATGGCGCATGGAGCCAGACATTTGAGAGAAAGGAGGGGGAGGGGTGAGAGGTAAGGAAGAAATCTAAAGAAGCAGAAAAAAGCAGCACCAGCAGCCAACATAAGACACTTAGGGATCTGGCCAGTGTGGGTGGGTGGAATCCAAGCAGCACTGGGGGGAAGCTCGTGTTTCTCGGCCAATAGACTGTGGCTGCAGGAAGCAGAGGAGGCTAAATGGGGGTGAAGAAGGGTGGGGAGTGGGAAAGCCTATATTGTGGGTTACCGGCTGTTCTGTCTCCTGCTGGAAGCTCTGTGAAGCTGCTTTCTCGTACCTCCTGTTCACTGATCTCCAATAGGAGTCCAAGATGGTGGATCCGTGCTGTGGTAGCTGATAGGGGACCTCTGCATGTATCTCTCCTTGCGCTCTGTTCTTGGTCAGTTTCCTATTCCATTTGGTTCTTGGCTGAATTCTTTATCTCTTCATTTGATGCTTAGGGTTTCAGGATTGACATGTGACTCTGTTTGACTTAGTTTTTCTGATCTTTGCTGCGGAGGGATGACATGGTGCTTCTGACTATAGCACCATGTTGCCTGGAAGTCTCTTTTTTTATGTAGACATTTATTGCTGTAAGTTTCCCTCTGAGTACTTCGTTGGCTGCATCCCATAAATTTTGGTATTTTGTGCTTTCATTTCCATTTAACTCTATGAAATTTGTGATTTCTCTTTGTATTTCTTCCTTGACCCATTGGTAGTTTAATAGTCTGTTGTTTAATTTCCATATGTTTGTGTATTTTCCATGTTTTTTTCTGTTGTTGATTTCTAGCTTCACTCTGTTGTGTTCAGAGAAAATACTTTTGTGTGATTTCAATCTTTTTAAATTTAACAAGACTTGCTTTGCGACCGAAAATGTGGTCTATCCTGAAGGATGATCCATGTGCACTGGAGTAGAATGTATATTGTGCTGTTTTGGGGTAGTTATTGTTGTTGTTAGGTGCCATCAAATCAGTTCTGACTCATAGCGGCCCTATGTACAACAGAAGGAAACACTGCCCATTCCTGCTGCATCCTCACAATTGTTGTTATGCTTGAGCCCACTGTTGCAGCCACAGTGTCAATCCATCTCCTTGAGGGTCTGCCTGTTTTTCGCTGACCCTCTAATTTATCAAGCATGATATCCTTCTCCAGGGACTGATCCCTTCTGATAACATGTCCAAAGTATATGAGACATAGTCTCACCATCCTTGCTTCTAAGGAGCATTCTGGCTGTACTTCTTCCAAGACAGATTTGTTCGTTCTTTCGGTAGTCCATGGTATATTCAATATTTTTTGCCAACACCATAATTTGAAGGCTTCAATTCTTCTTCCATCTTTCTTATTCATTGTTCAGCTTTTGCATGCATGTGAGGTGATTGAAAATACTATGGGTAGAGTGTTCTATATATGTCTGTTGAGTCTAGTGGGTTTATAGTGTCATTCAGGTCCTCTGTTTCCTTGTTGATATTCTTTCTAGATATCCTGTCCAGAGTTGAAAGTGGTTTATTGAAATCTCCAGCTATTATTTATTGTTGTTAGGTGCTGTCAAGTTGGTTCTGACTCATAGTGACTATTATTGCAGTATTCTCTATTTCTCCCTTCAATTCTATCAGTGTTTGCTTTATACATTCAGGTGCCCTGATGTTGGGTGCATGTATATTTATGATTTTTAAATCTTCTTGATTAATTGACCATTTTATCACTATGTAATGTCCATTTTTATCTCGTCTGACAGATTTTGCTTTGAAGTCCACTTTATCTGATATTAAGATTGCCACCGCAGATCTTTTTTGGTTTTTATTTGCACGGGATATTTTTTTCCCATCCTTTCACTTTCAATCTATCTGTGTCCTTAGGTTTAAGGTGTGTCTCTTGTAAACAGCATATAGTTAGATCATGTTTTTTTGAATCCATTCTGCCACTCTCTGCCTTTTGATTGGAGCATTTAGTCCATTTACATTTACTGATAAGAAGTGACTTACTTCTGCCATTTTGTTATTTGTTTTTTGTGTGTCCTAAGCCTTCTTTGCCTTTGTCCTTTAGTACTGCTTGCTTTTATGTTTTGTTGGTTTATTGAAGTGAGACTTTTTGGTTTCCTTCTCCTTTCTTGTATGTTTTTTATATATTTTCTTAGTGGTTATCATGAATATTACATTTAACAGCTTGTATTTTCAACATTCTATTGTAAGTTGGTACCAACTTAACTTCAGTAACATACAAGAAATTCTATATCTGTACCATTCTTCTCCCCCCTTTTGTTGTTGTTATCATTAATTATGTCTTTATATTTCATGTGCCTTGTAACATAATTTTATCCTTGCCTTTTATATTTTTGTTATTAAAAGTATGAAAGACAAAACATTTAGGATTATCAAGCATGAAAACCTTATTACTAGCTTTATACTTGTCCATGCATTTCCCTTTATTAGGAATGTTTCTTTTTATGTATAGATTTGAATTACTTTCTTGCGTCTTTTCCCTTTCATCTACAGAACTCCTATTAGTATTTTTTGTAGGGCCAGTCTGGTGGACATGAGCTTTCTCAGCTTCTGTTTATCTGGGAATATTTTAATTTCACCCTCATTCTTGAAGTATAGTTTTGCTGGATGTAGTATTCTTGGTTGACAGTTTTTTTCTTTCAGCACTTTAAGTATATCATTCCATTGCCTTCTGGGCTCCAATATTTCTAAGGAAAAATTGGCATTTAATCTTATTAGGGATCCTTTGTATGTGACTCTTTGCTTCTCTCTCACTGCTCTCAGGATTCTCTCTTTATATTTAATTTTTAAGAGCCTAACTATGATATGTCTTGGTGTAGAATCTCTTTGGGTTTATCCTGCTTGGGGTTCTTCAAGATTCTTGGATTTGTAGATTTATATCCCTTGTTAGATTGAGGAAATTTTCTTTCATTACTCCTTCAAATGTTCTTTCTTTCTCTCATCCCCTTCTGGAATTCCCATGATGTGTATATTTGGTCTCTTGTTGTCCCATAATTCCATTAAACTATTGTCAGCCTTCTTGAGCTTCTGTTCTTGTTGCTCTTCAGCATCTGTAATTTTAACTATCTTATCCTCTAATTCCCTGATTCTTTCTTCTGCTTGAATAAATCTGTTGGGAAGTCTTTCCATTGTATTTTTCATTTCAGTTATTGTCCCTTTCAGTTGCAATATCTCTTTTTTAGATCCTCGTTTTGTTCTTACATTGTTTTCCTTATTTCTTTTAGCTCTTTGTCTATGTTTTCCATTAATTCTTTAATTATCTTTAGTGTTGTTGTATTATATTCTTCCATTTTTTCCATTATTTGGTCATCCCTAGATGTGCTTTCACTCCCTTTGTCATGTTCATTTGGATGGGCCATTGTTTCTTTGTTCTTTGTGTGTCTTGTGATTTTTTTGTGAGGCATTGGAATTTTTGAGGGTGTTCACTCTCAGTTTTCCCAGTATTTGGTGTTTTTGCCTGTACTACTTTCTGCAGGAAACTCTTAAGTGGGCATAATGTTTAGTCTTTGCTTACCATTTCCTCTCCCTCTCTGTGATAGCTTCTTCTCTCTTCCTGGTTTAATTGGGATTTGAAAGTTCCAGATCTCATTTTTCAACTTGCAAACTCTCCCAAACACACCAGAGAACCTGCTGTGGTCAGTCTGTCCACTAGCAGCCACTGCCACTCAGGCGAGGTATTGTGTACTAACCAATTTGTCCACCAGCGGGTACAGTCCCCTCTCTCTGGTTATTACTTCTTTCCTTTCTCTGTTTCTGCAATCTCATTTTTAGTTGGAAAACCCACACTCAGTGAGCCCCATTTGGGGCTGGGTGTTGTCCTCCAGTTTTGCCTAAGGTTTCCTTACCTGCTCTGTGGGAGCTGCTTATATCTGAGCTGGCATTCAGGGTAAGTACAGGCATACTTTCCTCCATTTCAGGAGGAGGAAGGGCTGGCACTCCCCATAAGGACCCCTGAGAGATCTGTCGTGTTGATTTCAGAGCCCCAGTGGCCCTGTGGTGGTTAGGGAAGCAGTCTCCACTTAGGTGACCCACCTCCTGACTCAACTGTAGGGAACTTTCTGTAGGAGTTTGTATCAGTCCAGCAGCCAACAATTACAGTTGGGGGAGGAGTAGTCACACTCTGAACAGACCCCAGGGAGGTCTGCCTTGTTGCTATCAGATCCTGCCCTGTAGTATGTTGGCTGTGGGTGTAGCCTCCACTCAAGATGTCTGCTTCCTAGCAGCCTCAGTCAGTAGTCCTCAGCGCCAACTGTAAGGGGGAGCAGACAGACCCAAATTGATCCCCAGGGGAGTCTGTCCTGTTGGTTTCAGAGGCCTGAGCTATAGGGGGTGCAGGGAGGCAGGTAGTGCGCTGACTAAGGGAGCAGATGGCACAGCATGGCCTTCTGTAGCAATTCACAGCAAGCTTGCAGGTGGCAGTGTCTGGGTGGGGGAGGGGCTGTCATGCTCCTAATGGACCACCAGGGAGGTTTTCCTTATTGCTATTAGAGCCCTGCCTGTTGTATGTTGATTGTGGGTGTAACTTCCATAAAGATTCCTGCTTCTTAGCACACAGCAGCCTCAGTCAGCAGTCCTCAGCACCATCTGAAAAGGGTGGCAGACAGACCTGAACTGACTCCCTGGAAGGTCTGTCCTGTTGGTTTCAGAGGTCTGAGCTATATGTTGCACAGGGAGGCAGATAGAGTGTTTACTATGGGAGCAGACTCCACTACACTGGACTTCTGTAGCAATTCACAGTAGGCTTGCAGCCTACAGTGTCTGGGTAGGGGAGGTTCTGACATGCTCCAAATGGACTCCTGGGATATCTGCCTTGTTGATATAAGAGCCCCTCCCCCCCAGAGTATATTGGCTGTGGGTGTAGTAGCTTCCACTAAAGTTGCCTGCTTCTTAGCATACAGCCCCCTCAGTCAGCAGTCCTCAGCTCTGACTGATGAGAGGAGCAGACAAACCACAGCTGACTCCCGAGGAGGTCTGTCCTGTTGGTTTCAGAGGCTCGAGTTACAGGGTGCACAGGGAGGCACGTAGAGTGTGACTATGAGAGCGGACTTCACTGCATGGGCCTTCTATAGTAATTTACAGTAGGCTTGCAACTGACAGTGTTTGGGTGGAGGAGGTGCTGGCACACTCCAAAAGGACCCCCAGGAGTTGTGCCGTATTGATTTTAGGGCAGAAGCTTGGGGTCCTGTCTTTTTGTACAGGCAGGGGCTGTGGTAGTTAGGGAAGCAGGCTCTTTTTCTGGGGCTACTACCCCAGTTCACAGCAGTCAGTGGCCTGCATGGCTGGGGGAAGGGCAGGGACAGTGGGAGAAGCGATTTTCCTACCATATGTGACTTGTTGATTTGTTGATTCTTGCCTGTCTGCAGTTCTCTGCTGCTTTCCTCTGCTCTCTGATTCAGAGTCCCTCAAAGCTGAGCACTGTTTCCTTATTGTATTTGTGGGAGAGGGTTGGAACAATGGTTTGTTTACAACACCATCATCCTAGAATTCTGTTCAGAATTTGTTTTATGTATTTTAATAAATATTTATAGTTTTCCCCATATATGTCTCATACCTTTCTTCATGAATGTATTCATAACTATTTTATATTTTTTGACACTATTGTAAAAATAAGGAAAATCTATCAGTTTTTCTTCACTTATCTCAATTAAAACCATCATTCTGGACAATTGAGGGAATAGAGACAAGTTCAATGCAACTGGGATGTGAGATTCTTACGATTTTTAAATATACTCTAGGAACTTTGTGTCTGGGAGTTCTCTTAATGTCACTCCGGATGGTTAAGAAAGACCGACATGACTGTGTTTATCACACAGGATGGCCGTGTGTTTGTCTGAGAGAACGTAAGTTCCTTTAATGCACACAGTCACGGCTACACTGACCAGCACTACTCCCAGTTGGGAGGTGGGTGTGGGAGAGAGGGGATGAGAGCCCCCAACCTCTGAGGTCGTGTAAGGGCACCAGTGACTGCCATTACTGTCCAGTTGTGGCGAGAAACCTATCAGGCCCCTGGAGAAGCTTCCTTTGCCATTCTCATGGCTGTTTTTACACCCTCTTGGCCCTTCCCAAAAGGTCCTGGGTGGTGCAAATGGTTTGTGATCAATTACTAAAGGTTAGTGGTTCAAACTCACCTAGTGGTGCCATGAAAGAAAGGCCCGGCGATCTGCTTCTGAAAGGTCACAGCTTTGAAAACCCTATGGAGCAAGTTCTACTCTGCACACTTGGGGTCACTATGAGTCAGAATCGACTTGACAACTCCTAACAATAACAACAATTTTGAGTTCAGGTGGCATTGGTGGTTGAATGCTAGAATTCCTGCTTTCCATGTGGGAGACCCAGGTTCAATTCCCAGCCAATGTACCTCATGCGCAGCCACTACTCGTCTGTCAGTGGAGGCTTGTGTGTTGCTATGATGCGAACAGGTTTTAGTAGAACTTCTGGACTAAGATAGACTAGGAAGAAAGGTCTGGTGATCTACTTCTGAAAATCAGCCAACCAAAACCCTGTGGATCACAATGGTCTGATCTGTTACTGATCATGGGGATGGCGCAGGACCAGACAGCATTTCATTCTGTTGGCATTGTGACGAGTTGGGGTTTACTTGACAGAAAATAACAACACCAACAACAACATTCTGAGTTCAGAGAACCACGGTGATGGAGCAGCTACTGCACCCTGAGTTGGCTAGGAGTTTCTGTGTCAGCAGAACCAGCTCCACCGCCTACGCCCCCAACCTCCAGTCACTGAAGAAGCTGGGAGGGAGCCACTGGGCTGGATCCCTTCAGGACAACAAAGAGTTTGTGGGGAAGGAACAATTACTGCCCCAAGGGTAAGTGCTTCCGGAATTTTCTTGCCCTCCTATATGCCTTCCTGTGTGGTTGGGGTGCTTGAACAATCCTCCGGCACTACGTTAGAGACTGGACTGTATCTTTCTTCTGCCCACCTGCTGGACAGGTGGAGGTGCCTGCTGCTGCTGGGCGTGGGGCTAGAGGAAGTCAAGATGGAGGAGGGGAAGATGGAGTGCCTGGGGGCAGAGTGGGAGGGCAGCGGTAATCCTGGTGTTTGGCCGGCAGTGGGTCAAGTGGACACCCACACTTAAACCATCATTCTGATACCTCCTATCCCTCTGAGTCACCTGCTGGCAAGGGGACCCCAGAAGCAAGAGGCTGCGTGGTAGCCCATCTGAGAGAGCAGAACCCTTCCCACTCCAAACTTCTTGAGTCACCAGTCTCAACCTGCACTGAGAAGAGAGAGAAATAGAAGAGTTTAGCATGAAATACAAGGTTAATGTTGTATAATAAATAGGACTGCCTTAAGAACAGGAACAAGGTTGTTTTATTAAATGAAGCTGAATCAAAAATTATGGAATTGAATTATGTGTTGTTAAAAGATCAGCCGAGGACCCAGGAGGAAAGGGAGGCTCCTCAGAGGGTGGTAGCAGGAATGGGAAAGGTAAATACCATTTTGTTGTTATGCTGATGAGGGGAGCCCTCGCTTAACTGGCTGTGTCTGGCATTAACTGAGAAAGGATCAGATTATGACACCTAGGGGGAATTTTTGTATCATCAAATAAAAAACAAATCCAGACTTGGGTAGGGAGAAGCTTTATCCAGAAAGAAAAGGGGGGAAGGGTCTATTGTTACAGGGAGAGCACTCTGTCCATGACATCAGCAAGTGTCTCAAAGAGCTAGGGAAAGGCATTTTCTTTTACTGAGACTGGGAGGATGAGTCGGAATCAACTTGACGGCAATGGGTTTGTTTTTTGGTTTTGGAGAGTAGACAAGGCTAGAAAAAATCCAGATGTAGGGAAGTGGGATCAAAGGGTGACATCATGGGACAGTATTTCAGAGACTGTCTTACACTGAGGCCAGCTTATTCTCCAGGTGCGCCCCTAAGGAGGGGTAGTGTGTTGGCTCAGGCTGAGGGTAGGCCAAAGTTCTGGACTTGGGGGAGGGAGAGAAGTGTAAGTGAAGTTTAGTGAACAAATGCTTTGTTTCTGATTGATCAGTGGAGCCAAACAATTCAGTCACTCATTTATGAGGCAGGGAATGGGAATTTAGAGGTTCTTTGCAATCCTTTGGTGGCATAAATGGTTAATGGCTCAGCTGCTAACCTAAAGGTTGGAGGTTTGAGTCCATCGAGAGGCAACTCAGTAGAAAGGCCTGGAGATCTACTTCCCAAAAATCAGCCACTGAAAACCCTATGGAGCACAGTTCTGCTCTGATACACGCGGGGTTGCCCTGAGTTGGAGCCAACTCCATGGCAACTGGAGTTACTGGTGTCTGGCCTTGTCCTAGGTAAACACAGGGTCATCGTGGGTCTTATCTAAGTCATATGGGAAGGTGGTTATTTGCAGTAAACCATTTTCTGGGACACAGGGGATGGGAAGGTTTCTTTAATCATTGTTATTTTCCATGATTACAGGGTTCAGGTAAAATTCAACATTATCAGTATTGTAGTATAGAATTCAAAAGTATCAAAAGTTTGTAAGACAGAAAGAAATTAAGAAATAGAGTGACAGTTGAGGACATCGATATTTTGAGGCGGGATTCATGCTCTGCTCCCACAGGGGAGATGGAGTAGTGGACACACACACACACACACATACACACACACACACACACACACACACACACAGTCTCACATACTCACACATATGAAGTCCTAGAATGTTAGGCCTGAAAGGTCCATATTCATTCACCTAGCCCTGGCATGACGGATGCGTAGAGTAGGAGATATTATTACCCTACTCCTCTCACGGCAGACAAACCCTATGGAGCACAGTTCTACCTACTTTCTGACTCAGAAAAGGGACACACAAAGGTACAGACCACTGAAGCAATCAGAGAGGGCTTCTTGAAGGAGGTGAGACTTCAGCTGACTCTTGAAAGATGGGCAGGGTTTAGAGAAGTGGCCCCTAAACTTTGATGTGCTTAAGGATACCATGGAGAATTTGTTAAGACCAGGTCCTGGAATCCATCTAAGCCATGGGGCTCCGATTAAGTCTGTATTGGAGCAGCTTGGAAATCTTTATTTTTCAAGTTCTCCAGGTGAATTAGATGCTTGGAGAATGGGAATATGCTGGAGCGGGGGACTGGCATGAGCACGGAAGGAGAGCAGTAGAAGGTTGCAAAGGGAAGGAAGCTGCAAGCTGCAAGTTGTGGTGACTGGTGACACTAGAGAGAAGACAAGGCGGGGTAAGCTGGAAATTGGTTGTTGAAAACTTGGGGGCTATCACTGCAGAAGTGAGAGGACCTGGAGTCCAGCTGCAGAGCTGGTGAGTGCCGCAAAACGAGGGGTAGGAGCTGCTCGCTCTGCACCAATTCTAACGGAAATGCAAGTCAGCCCCCCTGCTTTGAAAATGCAGCCTAAGCGAGGGGCCGCCAAGCCAGAATAGCTTGGTAATGGCTTGACAGCCAGTTCATTCCACGTCTGGGCTGATTACTGTTCTATATTGAAAAAAAGAAAAAGAAAAAAGATCCTAGTCCCTCTGCCTGCTTTCCTGTCATTTAATAGAAACAATAGAGGTGATAATAATTAAAAAAAAAGAAAAGTTCCCATTTATTTAATACCTTCCATATTCAAGGCACAATCCTTTGCAAACATGATTTTTAGTCTTTGCACAGGCCCTGCAAGAGGTGTTGGTACTGCACCCATTTTTCAGAGGAGAAAACTAAGGCTCAGTGAGGTTACGTGAATTGCACCTGAGAATGGCTGGAGCTGGGATTTAAATACCCATCCAACTTGCTGCAAAGCTGCCCCTGCTGTTCTCCTAAATTTGGAAGGTTGACCAGGGGCCTACTTTGGCCTGTAGGTTTATGGTGTCCAATTTAAACAATTGGGTGTAGCAGTATCTGATGCATTTGGATATCAGGGGTGATCTACCTATAACACTCCCCAACCCTCTGGAAATAGAATTATTTGGGAAAAACTTAGGGAGTCAGGTCTGGGGTCCCATGTAAACCGGTGTAAATCAAGAGCAGCAGTAATTTGGGCATTGAACCCAGAGGGTGGACAAACCTGAGATGTTTCAGTTACACGGGGGATGACTTAGGAGATGAACTGGAGAGAAAGTGGGCTCGAGAAACCAAAGACCCTGGGCTCCTGCCCTGGCTGTACAGCTTACTAACCTCGTGACTTTGAACAAGTAATGTTGCCTCACACACTCAGCTCGGTGGTAAAATGGGCCTGAGGATCCTTGCTGGTAAGAATCCCGCCTGGTGCCTGTACATGGAGCCCACAGGAAATATGGACTTCCTGTCTGCAAAAAGTCCCTGGATGGTGCAAACGGCTAATGCACTGGGCTGCTCACCAAAAGGTTGGAGGCTCAAGTCCACTCGGAGGTGCCTTGGAAGAAAGGCCTGGTGATCTACAAACTCAAACTGGGGGTGACAAGGCCAAACTGCAGCAGACATCCCCAGAGGAAAGGGATGACCACCACTCTCTGCGGCATCTTCCCCTCTGTCCCTTCCTTCACTAGTCACCAGGAAAAATGACAATTGGACAAAAGTAAGCCAAGTCTGACAGGAGACTCAGTGCCAGGTTACTGGAGTCAGTTGGGACACTAGCAGCTTCTCTTCTACATGCTGCTGGGTCTTCATAGCAGACTCTTTGTGATACTACAGGATTTGCATGTGATTCTCTGTGCTCAGGTGTCCCTTCGATCAAACGTGTACCCCAAATTGAATGTCTACTCCACTTAATGTGGTGCTGGGCCCTGGGGCTGTTTATGCTGTCAAGGATCTCAGTCACCTGGGAGAGATGGATCCCTAAGCAGCTGGCAGCTCAGCATGAGGAAATGCAGACAGATAGCCTGGGTGCAGTCAGAGAGGGCTTCCTGGAGGAGCTACTGTCTTTATTACTCATCTGAGAAAATGAGGAAGAAGGAGCCCACTGATGGCAAGGGGTGGGGGTGGAGGTGGTGGAAGACTTTTCCAGCAAAAGCCCCAGCAGGAGTGAAGGGGGTGAATGTACTGAGCAAACAGAGAGGTCAGTCCTGCTGGAGGCGTAGGTGAAGGGTGGGTGGGGGCCAGGGGCAGATTAGCCAATAGGCAAGGTAAGCATGGTGCTTACCTTGCTTACCAGATCATCTGCAGTGAACAATTTCACATTTTCCACCACATCAAAGATTCTGCTTCTAGGTGTGGCTGGCATCTGTCTCTCTCCCAACCCCACAGCACCTTCCTACAGAATCAAAGCCTCTTTTCAAAGTTACAATCCCTGACAGGGGCAGATAACTCAGTAAGCAAGGTAAGCATGGGTTCACTTGTGTGTACTTACTAATCTGAGGTGAAGAACTTCATATGGGTTACACCACATCTTTGATCAAAGATGTGGTATCCATGTCATATTTTTCACTATAGATGATAATCTATATTTGGATAATCTGCCCCTGGCACTAGGGGCAAAAGCGGGGCTGGTGAGGAATTTAGGGTTTCGGTCATGAGGAATTTGCAATTTTTCCTGAAGCCTGTCCTGGATTCACTGATAGATTTCAGCTGGGAGTGGAATAGTCAGGATGGCCTTTTAGAATGAGATCGCTGGCAACAATGAAAAGAGAACCTGGTGTCTTAGGGTTCTCTAGAGAAACAGTTTGTCGAACTGTGGGGGCTTGCATGTTGCTGTGATGCTAAAACCCATACCACCAGTATTTCAAATACCAGCAGGGTCACCCATCGCGGACAGGCTTCAGCTGAGCTTCCAGACTAAGACAGACTAGGAAGAAAGACCCTGCAGTCTACTTCTGAAAAGAATTAGCCAGTGAAAACCTTATGAATAGAACACCATGAACTGCCAAAAGCACGAACAAATCTGTCTTGGAAGAAGTACAACCAGAATGCTCCTTAGAAGCAAGGATAGTGAGACTACGTCTTACATACTTTGGACATGTTGTCAGGAGGGATCAGTCCCTGGAGAAGGACATCATGCTTGGTAAAGTATAGGATCAGCGAGAAAGAGGAAGGGCTCAAGCATAACAAGGACTGTGAGAATGGCGCAGGACCTGGAGGTGTTTCATTCTGCTGTACATAGGGTCACTATGAGTGGGATTTGTTACCCAAATAGGGCCCGTGCCCTGGAGCAGTCAAGCCAATGAAACACACTCCAAGTAGTGTGTTTTAGGAGGTGTACACCAACAGGGATCTGGCAGCAATGAAGGCTGTCTCTATGAGTCCCGAAAGGCGTTTTTACATTAGAGCTTATATATGATTTTTACAAAGGTTAGAAGTGTTATTCATTACAAGGTAATTACAAGAGACTTTTTTATCATACTAAAGAGATAGGGAACCATACATTTCCTTATCAAGCTAAAGATATACATATCTGACATCTGGGCTCTAATCAAAAAAACTTACAGGTTCATCACGGCGTTAGTTATGTCAAGCTCTCAGTCGCCCATTTTGAAAAGAAGAAAACATGATGGGGAGTATTAAGGTCACAGAATCGACTCCATGGCACCTAACAACAACAAAGAAACAGAACCAGTGATTGTTGTTTTTAGGTGCTGTCAAGTCAGCTCTGACTCCTAGTGATCTTATGTATAAGGGAACACAACCTTGCTAGGTCCTGCACAATCATTCATGTCCATTGTTGCAGCCACTGTGTTAGTCCATCTTGTCGAGGGTTTTCCTTTTGTTCGCTGACTCTGTCCTTTACCAAGCATGATGTCTTGTCTCTCAGTTTGTTGTACCCTGCTAGCTTGCATGTTGCTATGCCACTGGTGTTGCAAATGCCAGCAGGGTCGCTCCTGGTGAATAGGTTCAGCGGAGCTTCCAGACTAATGCTAAGACAGAGTCAATGATATATATCTACATATATGGTGACAGGAAGAGAGAGAGAGAGATTGATTTACTTCAAGGAATTGTCTCATGCAATTGTGGAGGGGGGCTAGTAAGTCCCAAATCTGTAGGTCAGGCAACAGGCTGGAGACTTCTGCAGGTTTTCGTTCCAAAATCTGCAGGTCAGGTGATAAGAAGAGTGAAATTTGAGAGTGTTCTGGCAAAATGTCTATTTGTAGTCTGGAGATAGAACATACCCTAGGGAAACTCCATTTTTTGCCCTTAAGGTCTTCAACTGACTGGATGAGACCCACCTACATTATGGAAAGCAATCACATATGACTACTTACAACAGCAACTAGACCAGTGTTATACAAAACAGTGGGCACGAAAGCCTAGCCAAGTTGACACATAAAGTTAGCTGTTGTACCAGGTGAGGCAGAAACCATCTGGGAGGTTTTTTTTTACAGGAATCCAGGCCCTGAAAATGACAAGGCTTGAGAACAAAGGCTGTGGCTATGGAATCTGGAGGCCAGATTCCAGAGTGAGGAAGTAGAGTTGGCTGGACTTGGTACCTAATGGGATGTGGGTGTAAAGGAGCGGAAGGGATTAGTGACCCTGGCCTGGGAAATTGGGCAGATTATGGGCATCTCCAGAGACAGGGTTTTAGGGAAAGCTGATGAGTTCAGTTTAAGACTTATTGACTATCAGGGTACTTAAACCGGTTCCCGTCAAGTCGACTCTGACTCACGGAGACCCCATGTGTGTCAGAGTAGAACTGTGCTCCATAGGGTTTTCATTGGCTGATTTTTTTCTGAAATAGATTGCCAGGCCTTTCTTCTGAGGTGCTTCTAGGTGAACTCAAACCTCTAACCTTTCAGTTAGTAGCTGAGCACGTTAACTCTTTGCATCACCCAGGGACTGCCTCAGGGTAGTTGGTGGTATGGATGTATGAGTTTGGATCAGCAGGGAAATCGGGGCTGGGGGTGCAGAGCTGCAAGACATCAGCCCCCAGAGTTTGGATAAGAGAGTGTGCACAAAGTGAGAAGAAAGTCTTAGGACTGAGTACTGGGAACAGACACTCAGGGTTGGGCAAAGGAAGAGGGATGAAGAGGGAGAGGGGTGAAGAGAGGAGAAGTGTTTGTCCCAGAAGCCAAAGGAGGAGGTCTAGAGAAGGAGGGATGGTCACCGGTGTCGATGAGTTCTAGAAAGAGAAGGATGGAAAAGCGTCTATTGGATTTAGCAATGGTGACCATTGGTGATTTGATGAGAGTGGTTCAGTGACGTGGAGGGGTGGGCTGCAGTGGGTAGAGGAGTACAAAGAAAGTTGGGGACTTGAGACACTGGAGCATAGATAATCCTTCCAAAATTTTTGACTCTGAAGGGGAAAGGATAGGAGGACATGCGGTTGAGGCGGGGGATATGTGTAAACTAAGTAGGATGAGCACAGAGAGGCAGAGGGTGAGAGCCCAGGAGAGGAAGATGCATTTGTGGAATGAGTCGGCCGTTACAGTCTCTGTGGTGGGGTCATTGAGTGGGGCTGGGGTTGGGGTGTGTGTGTGTAGTTCAGAAATGCTTTGGCAATTCTGATATGCTGCACCCCTCCCCCCACTTCTCCCTCCCTTCAATCATGCCAACACTAAGCCAGGTGGCCAGGTTGGCTGGGGGCATTAGCCAGGCTGTAGTGAGGGCTTCAAACACGAGGCTAGACAGAAGATCTCACACGTGGGTTGGAGTGACAGAGGTGGGATGGCGGGAGGTCAGGTTGGGGCAGATGAGGGATCATTGGGAAGGCTGCAAATGGCAGTGAGTCTTCATGGTGGAAGACTCAAGTAGCAGGCAGCATGCCACTTCTCCAGGTATCACCAAAGGGTTTATGAGGATGGTGTCCATTGGTGAAAGGTGCAGCCACGTGCTGGGAGTATGGGGAGCATGCATCCATTCCCCCACCCAGAAGGATGCTGGGACTCCTGGGAGAGGTCTCAGGGTTCTGAGCAGGAAGGTGGGAGTTCAGGGAAAGGCTCCAGTCTGAGAACTAGAACTGAAGTGCTGAGAGGGGACCCTGAAGCAGAAGTCAGACCCATACCAGCCCTCAGGGAGACAGTGGGGCACAAAGGTTTATTTCAGGCATGCTGGATGCCAGGAGGCTAGCGGGGAAAGGGTAGCAGCTACCTTCCCCACAGGAAATCAGCAGGAGGTGTGTCTAGAACAATAAATAGCATAGGTGAGGGTAGGCAGGGGCCAAAGAATGGCCCTGATACCTGCAGGGTGGACAAAGCCACATCTCAGAAGGGCTTTCAGGGGTCCTGGATGGAGAGCCTCAACATGAACCAAACAGTTAGTCTGGCTCAGGTGAGACATGTGAAGTCCCTAAGAAGTAGGACATGTAGACCCTTGAGTACTAGTCAGACCTGGATTCAAATCCTGACTCTAACCATTCCTGAGTGTGGGACCTTGGGAAATCTTAGCCTCTCTAAGCTCAGTTGCCTCATCTGTAAGATGAGGGAACAGATTTCTAGTGCCCAGGGTCGCTGTGAGAAATAAATGAGACGATGTTTTGAAAGACCCAATCACACTGCATGGCTCACAGGGGAGTCTTCATAAATGATAGTTCTTCTTTCTTTCCTTCTGAGAGGTACGAATTTGTCTAAGGACCGACAACATAGCTTTTATTTGCACCAGCTCACAGAGATTAAAGCAAGTGTTTTTCATCCATCACCTGATTAGTAGAGGAGTATTGAGCACTGTAGTAGATTAAAGATGATCACATATTCGTTGAAACTCTTCCTACTGAGAGATAGACTCTATGGCACCTTCCCTTTCATCTGGTGTGGTGGGGGGTGACTCTAGGACTGCTTGAACAATAGATTAGGGCAAAAGTGATGCAGTGCCGGTTTCTGGGCCCAGGTCTTCAGAGACTGGCAGCTTCTATTCCTTGCTCTTGGACTACTTGGAGCCCTGAGACACCATGCTATGAGGAAGCCCATGCAACCCTACAGAAAGGTGGATGTGGAAAGGAACAAAGGCCCTCAGATGAAAGCCCCAGCTGAGCTACCAGACAACAGTTAACACCAACTTGCCAGCCAAGTGAGTGCGCCATCTCGGGAGTGGATCTCCAGCTCCATTGGAGCTGCCCCAGCTTATGCCCCATGGAGCAGAGATGAGCTGCCTCATTGAGCCCTGCTCAGATTGAAGATTTGTGAGCAAAGTGAATGATTGTAGTTTACCCACTAAGTCTTGGGATAATTTGTTTGAAGCAACAGATAACCAGAACAAGCACACACTGTGGCACCAACAGTGTGCTAGACATCAGGAAGGTCACTGAAGAAACAAATGTGACCCAGGATAAAAGACAGCTACAGGATTGTTTAGCTGTCAGAATGCAGCTAATTGACCATTTCTAGTCAACTTGCCCAGAGATTCCTCCTTCACTCATCCGTCAAGTCTGTTTCTTTTAGTTTTGCTGGCAAATTGGTGCTACTAGGGAAGAGATTTAGGGTCTCTCAATCCCAGGCGGAGCCTGTGGGTGCTCTGCAGAACAGGGGAGACAGCTGAAGTTCCAGATCGGGGGAGCCACTGCCACTTAGCTGAGGAGGGAAGAAGCCACTTCTGTGCCTCCCTTCCCTGGGACCAGGTGGAAATGTGCTCCCCTTATGATCAGAGGTGTGTAGAACACCCTTGGGCTTCGGCATCCTGTAAAGTGCTCCAGGAGCATAGTAGGACTGTTCACAGTGACAAAACAGATGGTGCTACAGAGATGGGAGGCGCTCACTGGAGGGGTCTTTTACCTCTCAGAACCAGGCCATAAACAAAGCACTGCCACTTCCCACATACTGAATTAGCTAGAAAAAGAAGAGAGAATTGAATGTCACTGTTAGCAGCGGTCTCTGGAGGAGCCAGCTTCGGTGATATGTCACCAGCAGCATCTGCGTCTTGCCTGTCTTAGAGGGCCATGGCTGATGAGATGCGCTGAACATTATTAACGCCATTTTGCTGAAAATGCTGCACACTCCGACTAATGCCTTATGGCATTCACCGCTTCCTGGGACTCCAAAGATGGAGAGAAAGTCCTGAAATAGAAACTCTGAGCTGGTCGTCAAGGCAACAGGCTCCATCAGGATGCATCCTCAGGTGCTGCACTTGGCCTTGTGAGAGGATGGGACAAAAGACATTGCAAATGCAGACCCTACCCTCCATGAGCCTACATTCTTCAAGGGAAGATGAGGTTTTGGTTTGTGAATTTATCTGGCCAGAATTTCCCTATGTATGTTCTAAGCAGAATGGGTACAGCAAAGTATTAACTAGTATTAGTAAAAATAAGGGTTGTGCAGATAAATAATTTTGCAGCACATACTGGGCAAACCCAAGTTCAACATGGCAGAGTTTCCCAGAGTCTTTAATAAACTCATATGCACTGTGATAGTCAAGAGGGAGATATTATATGCTACATTTCCTAAAATTATTTGACCATGGGAACTCTTGTTCACAGCATTTCAGGAGATTAGCAAACAACAGAATTGCTTTGGAAACCCTGAGTTAGGAAATAATACAAATCAGTATATAATTGTGTTCTTAGAACGTGTGGAACAGCTCAGGAGTACAACAGAATTCAGAGCAGGGGGAGTCAGGGTTGGCTAGGCAAGTAGGCAAGGCTTCACGAGGAGGAGCTGAGTCTGGCAAGTTCTGTGTGGGTGATGAGAGCAGACTCCCTGGTGGGCATGGGTGGTCCTTCTAGAACACTCCTGAAGAGCCGTGTGTGGTGGTGACAAAGTACTGCTCAGGGCTCTACAGATGTCTATACCTCATTCAGTTCTACCAAGAATTAAGATAGAGATAAGCGGATAGCTGCCGTCAAGTTGACTCCAACTCATGGAGAACTCGTGTACAACAGAATGAAATGTTGTCCAGTCCTGCGTTATCCTGACTTACCAAATGCTCATGCATTGAATTCACAAACAAATGAAGTGAATTAAGCATGTGTGCTGAGCAAGGTGTCCTGTCTTAAATAGATAGGCACTCCTCTATCCCATTGTTAAGCCCATTTTTGTTTGGTGAGGTAGATAAGGCATGGGGCAATGCCCAGAGAGAGCAGTGGACATTGAGAAGCATCAGTCCATAGGAATCTGCTGCTTCCCTTTCAGACCATCCAGGGCTGGCTTTGCTCCAGGATGGATGGGTGTTAGTCTTCTGTTTCAGGTGGACGTGTTGGCCCTGTGAAAGCTGAGCCCTCTCCTCCTCCCAGAGCTCCACCTGCAATGCGGGAGAGTCTTTCTAACCAGGTTTGTCTGTCTGGTGGGTCCTTGTCATTGAAATTCTGCCCATGTCCTCAGCGCAGTTCTGCCTGGCATTTGGAATCGACCTGGTAAACAACAGTTGGCCATGAATTGCTGGAGCCAGTTGGCTAACTACTGAGTGCTGTCTGAAGGAGAGTCTGGGTTGAGGCATCCCCTGGGCCAGTCAGGAGGGAGGTGGGTGAGTCAAACGTTCTTCTGCCTCCAACTTGGCTCTGACGTGGCATGAGCCATCATAAGTCAAGTCCAGATGAGAGACAATTGTTCTGGTTCAGAATCAGGCTCTACTCATGTTCTCTGAGAGATGGTGAGATGGCCCCTGTATGGGAGGTGCTTCACATGCACCATCTCATTGAACTCTTACGGGAACCTATGAAATAGGCTAATTCCTATTTTATAGCTGAAGAAACCAAAATTTGAAATGTGGATGTGAAGTGGTAGGACGGAGACCAGAATTGAATGTTCTCATTCAAATTCCAGTGCACTGTCTACCAGGCAATGCATTTGTGTACTTTCTGTTCTTGATTTTTTTCCCCCTAAAATTATCTGGCAGACATTAGTGGCTTCTAGGCTGAGATCCACAATCAACGCCCATGGAAGTAGAGTCAAGAAATCAAAAGACATATTGCATTGGGCAAATCTGCTGCAAAAGACCTCTTTAAAGTGTTAAAAAGCAAAGATGTCACTTTGAGGACTGAGGTGCTCCTGACCCAAGCCAAAATCATATGCACGTGAAAGCTGGACAATGAATAAGGAAGCTCGAAGAATTGATGCCTTT
The DNA here is from genome assembly GCF_000243295.1 of Trichechus manatus latirostris. NCBI lineage: Eukaryota > Metazoa > Chordata > Mammalia > Sirenia > Trichechidae > Trichechus > Trichechus manatus. The sequence goes on from NW_004444013.1 coordinate 3,339,637, forward strand.
GAATTATGGTGTTGGGAAGAATATTGAATATACCATGGACTGCCGGAAGAATGAACAAATCTGTGTTGGAAGAAGTACAGCCAGAATGCTCCTTAGAAACGAGGATGGCGAGACTTCATCTCAAGTACTTTGGACATGTTATCAGGAGGGACCAGTCCTTGGAGAAGGACATCATGCTTAGTAAAGTAGCGGGTTGGTGAAAAAGAGGAAGACCCTCAATGAGATGGATTGACACAGTGGCTGCAACAATGGGCTCAAACATAGCAATGATTGTGAGGATAGCCCAGGACCGGGCAGTGTTTCGTTCTATTGTACATAGGGTCGCTATGAGTCGGAGCCAAATCATTGGTACCTAACAACAACAACAAAAGGCTGGGAAAAACAAACTTTTGTTTCAGCTATTGGGAGTCTCTGGGTTGTGCAAACGGTTAACACGTTTGGCTGCTAACCAAAAGGTTGGAAGTTTGAGTCTACCCAGAGGTTCCTCAGAATAAATGCCTGGAGATGGACTTCCAAAAAATCAGCATTGAAAACCCTATGGAGCCAGTTCTACTCTGACACATATGTGGTGGCCATGATTCAGAATCGACTCAATGGCAACTCATATCGGTGGTTCTGATAGCCAATGAAGCCAGGAGCTGCTTAGCCATTATCAAAGAAAAACCCTAAGTGATAGCACTGGGTGTGGCTCGATTAGCACCTATTCAGACCAAGCAGAACCTGCCCCTCCTGTCCATTGTCCTCAAGGCGCTGCGTGTGGCTCAAGTCAGTCAAAGCCAGTGTACTAGCCTACATGCCAAAGAAAAAAAAATGCAATTTGTCTTACTGTGCCTGTGCACCACGATTACCTACGTAGTCCATAATGTTTGTATGTACTTCCTGTAAGAGATGGTATAAAAGGTTCTACCTCCTTTTGTTTGAGGAGCTTGATTTGAGGTATATACCTCCTTGCTCTTTGCCTGTGCGCTTGCAATAAACGCTCTTCCTCTCTCCTCAGTTCGATGTGTCTTTACTGACAAGAAGCCACACCGAACAGGACCTGCTTTGGGTAGCAGTTCCATCTATCAGCTTGTCTTTCTTATGTATCAAAAATGGCCCAGGTCTCAGCAACCTGCAGGTGGAGATGAAGATATATTAATCTTAATGCCCAAACTACACTGTCTTTTCTTGTCCACCATGGAGGTCTGCAGTCTCTAACCTGTCCCCATTTCCCTCGAATTAAGTCTCCTGCAGCTATTTTTGGAGAGTCCATGTACTTAGGGCTGTGTCCATGTGAGCTCTGCCATCTAAACCTGGAAAAGGCTGCATAGGCCCGGCTCACTAGTATTTACTCCCCATTGGCAACTGCCACATTGTCTCATGATCTTGTTTCTCCCTCCAGTTCCAGTCTCTACAAAAGGTTTAAGATTAACCGATGTTCTTCCTTGGAGGGTGGAAAACAAGTGATAATGATCTAAGGATGAAAACCAAACAAAGCACCAATCTCGTGATAAGAAAAAACAGGATGTCGCCAGATAATCCCCCAAAATGTTGCCAGATAACCCCCGAGAATACCAGTGAAAGATTAACTCATCTGAGACATGACCACCTCAAGGAGGAACTAACACAAACTTCTAAAACCCATAATCCTGTTCCTATAAAAGCCTTCAGCCGATCTCCAGCGGGGGAGGTGGTTTTTTGGAGGAATCTATTCCCCTTTGTCTCCTATATATCGATATATAATAAAACTCGTGCTGGTCACCTCACCCCTGTCTCAGAATTGGCTATTGCAGCAGGCAGCTCCAATCCGCGTTATTGCTGTAACAACCCTTCCTTGGTTTCAGTCCACTGGGCACAGATCACCTAGAAAAGGAGCCTCTCCCACCTCTGTTGCTGGTGCCTTCCATGAGAGTCTGCTGCACTGGGCTCCATGGGTTCTCCCTGCACTCTGATGGACTCAACTGTTCTTTATTAAGACCTCCTCAAACCTGCAGGATGCTGAAGCTGTACTGAGTCCTTGTGGTGGAGTAGAACACATGACCCCTCCCAATGGTGTGCTGAAGCTGGCTTCTACTGGCTTGGGAGAGCCACTTGTATGCATCTCTTCCCAACTTTGATTTTAATGTTATCACATTGATTTAATGTCATCACATGGCTTGAAATTGGCTTTGGTGGGAGTATCTATACCATGGAAATTGGCAAAAGCTACATATCAAACAGCACTCCACCCCTCCCACAACCTATTGTTAAGCATTTACACATCACTTCCCTTCCTCAACTCCTTGTTGCATTTTGTGCTCTGAGGCTTGAAGCAGAACTGGGGAGCCTGGAGTCTCATGGAGCCTTCCATGAATTCCACTCCGCCAGCTGCAGTGCTTGTTTCTGTCCCTCAGATTCTCTGCAGAGATGAACAATGCAACACTTCCATCTTTCTTCTCTTTCTTCCTCAGGCTCCACCCCTGCACAAACTGGAAAAAACCAACAACAACCTGCAGCAATAAACCCTTTGTTCTCCTTCTTTGAAAATCTGCCCCCCCCCCACCTGAAAACAAATAAACACACATGTCTTGGTTATCTAGCGCTGCTATAACAGAAATACCACAAGTGGATGGCTTTAACAAAGAGAAATTTATTTTCTCACAGTCTAGTAGGCTAGAAGTCCAAATTCAGGGTGTCAGCTCCAGGGGAAGGCTTTCTCTCTCTGTTGGCTCTGGAGGCAGGTCCTTCTCATCAATCTTTCCCTAGACTAGGAGCTTCTCCGCACAGGAACCCCAGCTCCAAAGGACGTGCTCTGCTCCCGGTGCTGCTTTCTTGATTGTATGAAGTCCCCCGTTCTCCGCTCGCTTCCCTCTCATTTTGTCTCTTGTAAGATAAAAGGTGGTGCAGAACACACCCCAGGGAAACTCCCCTTGCATTGGATCAGGGATGTGACCTAAGTGAGTGTGTTACATCCCAGCCTAATCCTCCTTAACATAATCTAATCTTGCCTCATTAACCACAGGCAGAGATCAGGATTTCCAATACATAGAAAAATCACATCAGATGACAAAATGGTGGACAATCATACAACACTGGGAATCATGACCTAGCCAAGTTGACAGATATTTTGGGGGGGACACAATTCAATCCATGACAACACAATAACAAAACAAAACAAATGGCCTTTGTTCATAGTAACCCATTTAGATAGCTACATGGAGGAGGGGAATTACATTTCCAAATCCCAGCTCAGGCCCTACTCAGATGTGTACACTTTTAATTTTGATTTCTCAACAAAGCCCAGGGCACATTGAATGGAGTAGAAAGACACTGGCTCTCCAATCTTGAAGCCTGGGCTCCAGTTCCGACTCCTTCACTGACTTACTGTGTGCTTTTTGGTGTATTAGTCAATCGTAGGCCACCTGACCCACTGGGTGTCCTTGAGTGTATTAGACAAGGGTGGGTCAACTGACTCCTTGTGCGTCCTTGAGTGTATTAGACAAGGGTAGGCCGAATGATCCATTGTGTGCCCTTAAGTATATTAGTCAAGGGTAGGGCAACTGATCCATTGTGTGTCCTTGAGTATATTAGTCAAGTTAGGTCAACTGACCCAACGTGTGTCCTTGGGTATGTTAGTCAGGATAATCTAACTGCCAAAGAAACCCCTGGACTTCAGTGGTTTTACTCAATATGTTTACTGCTGACCAACACAGCAGCCTATTCAGTTGATGGATGGGGAAACAGTCAGAATTAGGTATGGAAGGTTTTCATGGGCCAGCCTGGTGGTGGCAGTCATCACTTCCTTTATTACTCTATTGGCCAGAATTTGGTTCTGTGGTCACACTGCAAGGGAGACCTGAGGAAGAAGAGACTGGGTGAGCACTAGCAGCCTCTGCCACATTAGGAAGTCCTTTCCTGTCTGGATACCAGGCTCCACGTCTGAAGTATGGAGGCTTTGAGCTCTTCCTCTGTGAGTCTTCTCCAGTTTCATTAGTGCCAAAGCAAACGAGTGGAGTTTTCAAAGCAGATTGGGTTTGCTTCTCGTTCCTGTCTTGGCTTCTCCATGCTTTTATCTGTGTGGCAGAGACAGCGCTTCACCAATGAGTGTTTCCAAAATGCTAATCAAAGTATTAGTGCTCCATCATCATCTTTCTCGAAACAATGTCCAGGCCCATCTTTCTCCTTCTAAATCTTCTGAGATACTAAATTTGAACTCATTTCATGAAGGCCAAATGTCAATCATAAGAAGAAATCTATATGAAATTTTAATTGCAAGATGTTCTGTGCAAATTTAATGAGTGAAATAAGAGATCTGAGAATTCCCACATTCTCGGCTCATGCATAATGTTGACTTAAATTAGCTCTCTGGAGGTGGAGGGAATTGCATTTTTAGAATTTACACACTGAGAGAGCAAATGGAGTGGACCCTGAAGGTTAAGGTCATAAATCAGAATCATTTAACTGGCTTTGAGTGATTGCTGTAGACTGTAATGGCAAGGAGAACTGGCTGTAGCCACAAGTGATTACTGTCTCCGATTATTGAAATACTACTCAATATTCATAAATCAGTGGTCATTAATCCCCCAAATAGTACCTGTTGGCTTTCTAAATAATTTTCCAACCTGTTAATGGAGATTGACAGAGGCTGATGGGTGCTAGCTCAGAATTGAAACAAATGAGGGCATCACTCTGACAGACTTGGAAACATGTCTTTCTGGAACGTGAAGTCACTTTGGGGGTAAAGATGTCCCAGCAGAAATTGCTGTTTGCAATGGAGGGATTATTCTGGCAGTTTCTCCCAACACTTGTTGTCATTTCTGTAGATGATAGCCTTGATGTTTATGTCTCAATCTCTGAAATTTTGCTCGGGACCAAATCAAATGATTTAAAAGCTTCAATTCAATTGCTTGCTCATCCCTGTTTACCCAGAGTAATGGGAAAATAAGTGCAGAGCCCAGCGAAAGGCTGCGGCATTTACTGGATAACGGGAGCAAGCAGGGAAGAAATTGTAATTGGAGCTCAGTCTCTGGGGTAACAAATTCTGGAAGAAATTGAGAAATAAAAATGAGCAGGAACTCTTAGGGACATGAAACCAAAAAGCGATTTCATTACCCAGACACTTCAAGTCTATGTTCATTTTCTCTGTGCCTTGTTTCTGGGTAGGATTCATAAATTATATATAATGGTGACCAGACTTCTGGGTAAGGGCATCATGTTGATGAGAATAACAGGCACTACTCTATAATGGCTGCACTTTAAATCTGGCAGAAAATGAGATTTGTGTGTGGGTGTGTGGGAGAAATGCTGGAGAGATGTGGCTCATGCCTGGTTTCACCTTGAAAAAATGGAGTCCAAGACATGAGGGCTGAAAAGAAATACTGTCTTCAAGTGTAATGGCTCAAAATAATAGTGTAGAGTCTTTTAATTGCAAATTTGTTATTCATGAAAGATAGAATCAAGAATTTTTAGCAGGAACACCTTCTCTCTCTTCTTCCTCAGTTAAGGAAACTGAGGGTCAGAGAAGAAGGAGGATCTTCCCCAGGTCAACAGATCTGGGACTGAAATCCAGGCCAGTTGCCATGAAAAAGAGCAGCAGTTAAAATCATATTCGTCAGGGAGTATAAATTGAAATATCCTGCACAAAACCAATTTGACAATATGTGTAAAGAGCCTTAAAAATATCCATATTCTTTAACTCTTTTGGGATTGATTCCATCACTCTTAGTATAGATTCTCACTCTAGTGATAGATTCCAAGGAAATGAATTGAAATATAAACAGGTTCATGGAAGCCTTATTTTAATACATTTGAAGTAACGTACATGTCCAACAGTGGGGGAATATTAAAGTTAGCTATGGAGCATCTGTTCATGGGATAGTAAGGAACCATTTGAAGTAATGCACGCAGAGAATGGTTGCCAATTCATGGTAAGTGAGAAAAGCAGCTAGAAACAGGTATTCACAGGGTATTCACACTACATCAAAGATGCAAGGCTGAACAACTGGCAGCAAATTTAGAAGTAGCAATTATTTCCTCTGGGGAATAATTTTTTAACATTCTGGCTGATGTCAAATTTTTGCTGGAAAAAACATTTTCAACTTGAGTTATACTATTCAATCACAAGAAGAGAGAGCATCTGAAGTTAAATATTTTTGTTGGGTATCCACAAAATCTATTTTCCAAACACATTTTAAATTATGAAACAAATATAACAAGAGCAGTGTATATAAAAAGAGGAGAATAGAAAAAAAGGAATCACTTGTAAGCTCACCATCCTGAAAAACAAAACAAAAAAACAACTCACCACAATGATAAGTAAGTAAAAAAAATGATTTGACTGAACAAGTTTTCTCCACTAGGGTCTGACTGAGACCATTCTCACATTACCTCTAGAGTCGTCTTTCCAAAAACTCTTTTGCAGACTTCTCATTTCCCACAGAATAGAGTCCAAAGTTGTTAGTGGCCATGCAGGACTTGTCCTCATTGTTCAGCTACCGTGCATTCCTCCTTGTTTCCTGACTCTGATCCAGCGTCACTGAAGCTCACTCACTAAACGTATTTTCTCTTCTCCCTTTGTTCATGCCACTCCAGTAATGGGTAACACCTTACTTTGATCCTGGCCTCCTGGAAAATTCCTATTCTCACATCAGAACCCTCCTCAGATATCCCTGGGATGCTTTTGCTCACCTCTCCCAGGCAGAGTGAGTACTCTTCCCCTTGGGTGCCTGCAGTCCTCTTATATAATGTTCTGTGAAATACTCATGTTGCATTGTGTTTATCTGCCTAAATCTGTTTCCTCCACTGGACTATGGGCTCAAGGACTTGGGGACCATGCCAGAATGTAGCACAGTGTCTAGCCCATTGTAAACACACACAAAAATGTTCATTTTATTTTTGTTCACATTTTTCTGACCAGTCAAAATAACGCTATCTCAGAATATGTATTTCAGAGTATGTTTTGTGAATATTCTGATTATAGAAACACAGTGTGTCTTCTGTTGCAGAAAATCTGGGGAATACAGAAAAACATACAGAATGAAATAAAGATCACCTATAATTGCAGGACCCAGAAATAACCTTGGCCAGCATTGTCTGCACGGATTTCAGTCCTGATTCTAAGTATATGAACACATGTTGCTGTTACTTGCCATCAAGTCAACTCTGACTCATGATGAGCTCATGCACAGTAGAACAAAACATTGACTGGTCCTGCACCATCTTCATGATAGATTGTTGGTCTGCTCAAGTCCATTGTTGCAGCCACTGTGCATTTTGAGTGCCTTCCAACCTAGGGGGCTCATCTTCCAGCACTATATTGGACAATATTCTGTTGTGATCCATAAAGTTTTCATTGGTTCATTTTTGGAAGTAGATTGCCAAACCTTTCTTCCTAGTCTGTGTTAGTTTGAAAGCTCCACTGAAAACTGCTCACCATGGGTATTTGAAATACCACTTGCATAGCCTTTCAACATCACAGCAGTGTGCAAGCCAGCTAGTACAACCAACTGTCAGATGAGTGGTGGATGGGAACATATATAAATTTTCATATGTATATGAAATGTTCAGACATTCTTTAAAACAGTTCACAGTGTTCCCATTGCTTTCTTCACATCATATAAATAGATTTAAATCATCTATAACAGGATATTTATGTAAACAGTTTAACCAATCTTCAATCATTAAACATTTAGCTATTTTCTGAGGCTTATTACCAAATTTCCTCTGGCAAATACACAGATCTCACAGCAACCGTTTTTCACTTTCTTAAAAAGAACTATATAAACCTTTTATTTGCGGAGTTGTTACAATATCATATTTTAGAAAGAAGTCAACCAGAAGCCAAAGAATGTATCTTACAAAGCAAAGCGGCAAAGAGCCAAGTGAGATGAACACCCTCACACGTTCTCCAGCCCCGGCTCCCCTCCCAGTCAGTGGGACCCTGCTCCTCAGGCTCTGCCCTGTTACATGGAACCCATGTCATGGTGGATCTGCTGTGAGCCACAACCAAAGACTCTCTGTAACTAAAGTACCAAAAAGGATGATTTTTTTTTCTTACAAAATGCACTTTGTTTTGGTTGCAGAAGCAATGCATTTTCATTGCACAGCTTTTTGAAAATACAGAAAAGAATAAAGATGTAGTAAAAAATGCCCATAACCATACCTCTCAGAGATACCATGGTTTATATTCAGGGGCAAAACTTTTGTGCCCAACAATACACTCATAATTGGTGACCTCACCTGTCACCCCATATGTGTCCCATCTTATGAACCTCAGTTAATAGCTGCAAACTTTGCAAGTCACTCAACCTCTGTTCCTAAGTTTCCTAACCCGTAAAATGCATGGTGGCTCCGATTATCTCAAAAGACTCTCTTAGCTCTCAAAATGCTGTGAATTCCTAACCAAACACCAAACCAAACCAATTGCCGTCAAGTCAGTTCCGACTTATGGCAACCCCGTGTGTGTCAGAGTAGAATTGCACTCCATAGGGTTTTCAACGGCTGTGATCTTTTGGACTAGCTCACCAGGACTTTACTCCATGGTGCCATGGGGTGGATTCAAATCGCCAAATTTCCACTTAGTAGCTAAGCGCTTAGCTGTTTGCACTACTCAGGGATCCTAATGAGAATCAGAGTCATGGCTAATCTAACGTGTCAGCAAAGTTGATAGGTGCCTACGTGACCAAAGAAGTCCCTCAACCACAAAACATGCCACTCCTTAAAAAGTCTTCTGTACGCCTCCTGGTCCATTCCTCCATGTTCTAGCCACATGGCAACCACTGTGTTTCTTCCAATGAGCCTTGGGGGACGAGCACTCTTATACCTTTGTGCTTTTGCCTCAGCCCTTTCCTTTTCCTGGAACACCCTTTCCCATCCTTGTCCACAGCAAGACACTCTCAAATGTCACCTCCTCCAGGGAGTCCTCTCTGCCTCCCCAAGGTAGAGTTGCTAATTCTCCTGTGTTCCCACAATACTATGTAAAAATTGATATAATCACTCTTGTTGAGTTGCACTGTAGTTTTGTGAGCATGTCTGTCTCCAAACTCTGGGGACAGCTTGGCTGATCTTTGTAAGCCCGCAACCAATCTCAGAGCAGATGTGAGAGCAAAATGAGCGTGTCCTTTCTCTTGGGTCATAATTCCTTATTATAAGGGTGGACATAGATAAGACCTAGTGATTTCACGTGCTTTTCCTTACAAGAAGCCCTGGTGGTAATGAGTGAAGCAAAGGAAGGCAAATGCTGTCATCAGGCCACGTGCTGTGGGACATGGGTGTGACGATACTCTTGCAGCAGTGCAGGACGCCTGCTACAGTCAGAAAGGGGGGTTAAACGCCTCGGTGGAAATAAAGGGAGGCAAGAGGCAGGCCCAGCAGACACAGGCACGCCTCAAATTAGTTGAAGCCCCTGTGTTTTAGCATGGGCAATGGGCCTCTGCGTCTTCACGGTTTAAACTCTGATACTTTCTCAGTAATTTGCAAAATCCATGGCAATATCTTCAGGCTTCATGGATGGGATTGATCTGACATTGACTTTCTAGTTTTCAACTGTTTCATAAAAACCATATCGAATTGATGTTGTTGCCTTTAGTGATGATATTTTCTGAGAAAAGTTGCACATAATTAGAGAGGTTTTACCCTGTGAAGGCCATATTAGGAGCCTCTGGAAGGGCGCTATCTTTCTGGAAAAGAAGTGGGGCTGTTCAGGAGGATGGAGCCTCATTTCTCACGAGCCACGTCCTTTCTATGCTTTGAAAGACTCCTGGCTTCATTTTTCTCAATGCTCTGGCTCTCCATGAGTCCACCTGCCTGCCAGGGCCCTTCCAGCAACCCCAGGAACTCACAGGTTTCCAACTAAAGAAAGCGTTGCGTCCCGAGGTCTCCACCATGAGTTCCCACAGTTACTTAGTCCAGCTGATGCCGTTGGTAAGACAAAGTTCTTTGTGTTTCATTTTTCTGAATCTCTTTCTTTTTTGTATTGCATCCCCTTGACTCTGGGCGTAAACCCTGATAGCTGGGAGAACCAGTCCCTTCAGCTCCATTGGTCCTAGGCATGGCTAAGATTCATTGATTTATTCTGTAAATATTTCTTGAGCACTTACTATGTAAACATGGTGCCTGGGTGGCGTAAATGGTTAAGCGCTCGATTACTAGCTGAAAAGCTGGTGTTTCAAACCCACCCAGAGGTGCCTCAGAAGATAGGCTTGGCAATCTGCATCCGAAAGTTCACAGCCTTGGAACCCTGTGGAACACAGTTCTACTCTGCAACACATGGGGCTGCCAGGAGTTGAAATTGACTTGATGATAACTAATGACCACAACTATGTAAACAACACAATAGTTAACTGCCATCGAGTCAGCCCCTGACTTGTGGCGACCCTAGGCACAACGGAGCTAAACACCGCCCGGTCCTGTACTGTAGTCGTAACTGAAGGCGGATTTGATTGTTGTGATCCTTAGGGTTTTCATTGGCTGATATTTAGAAGTAGATTGCCAGGCCTTTCTTCCTAGTACCTCTCAGTCTGGAAGCTCTGCTGAAACCTGTTCATCATCATGGCAACATGCAAGCCTCCATTGACAGATAGGTGGTGGCTGCGCATGAGGTGCATTGGCCTGGAACTGAACCCTGGTCTCCCGCATGAAAGGCAGGAAGTCTACCACTGAACCACCACTGCCCTCAGATTAGATATTGAAAATTCAACAGTGAATAAGAGATCCTTGACCTCTAGGGGAAGGAGGGAAGGCAGACATTAAACCATTTATTTATGTATATTAAATTTTTTTTCATTAAAAATTTTTATTGTGGTAAAATATATATCATATATATGTAAATACATATTATATATGTAATATGTAAACATATATAACATTATAGTTGCCATTATAACTATTTTTAGTGTACAATTCAGTGACATTAATTACATTAATGTAATGACATTAATTACATTCACCAGGTCGTGCAACTATCACCACTATTTCCCAAAGTTTGTTGACACCCCAAAGAGAAACTCGGTACCCGTGAAGCAGTAACTCCCCAGCTCCTGGTAGAAATCATTTCTTATACACTTCATTGTTTGCTACAGGAGGCTGCGTGCAGGGGGTTACAAGCACAGGCCCGGGCTCTGGCCGCTGGGCTCAGACCCCAGCGCCAGTTCTGATTAGCTGTGTCACCCCTTGCCATGTTCTGTGGCTTCTCTAAGACTCCACTTCTTCATCTGTAGAGGACTCACAGCAATGACACTTATCTCGAGGACCACTGTGGGCGCTGACGGAGTCCTTGCCAAGCTCTCTATGTAGTGTATTTGGTTAGCATGTGCTCAATAAATGGGAGTGGTTGTTAAAAGTCTGGGGAGAGTCCGGTCAGACTTCACACAACATCTCTAAGTAGGAGTGCTCAAGCCACCCAGTAAGACCTGTGAAGAGGTGTCCAAAAGGGGCCCAGAGGTTCTAGGCCATTGCCTATATTGGGAGCGTTCGGTGTTTCTTCTTCTCAGCTGTCCTTTTTTCACTTGCTGGGTGACATGAATGGTTCACGCTCGACTGCTAACCTCAAAGGTTGGCAGTTCCAACCCACCTAGCAGTGCTGTGGAAGAAACACTTGGTGATCTGCTTCCTTAAAGATTACAGTCAGGAAAACCCCTTGGAGCTCAGTTCTACCCGGTAATACATGGGGTCACCATGAGTTGGAATCAACTTGATGACAATGGGCTTGGTTTTTGGTTTTATCTCTAAATTTAGTCCATTTGAGTGTCCCTGAGATGCCCCGGGTCGGGAGTAGGGTGCTTGTCAGATGGGGAGATTACCTCCTGACTTCTTGGCTCAGTGCTTGTGAGCTGGAGAAACTATGAGCACCCCTCCATCCCCCAATTTGCTGCCGTCTTCAGAATGGAGCAGGAAAGTGTGGGGAACTCCGTAAGTGTTCCCAAGGGTTTGAGGGAGATGGCACGCGGTGACGGTGAAGGCTGCCCTGGGCAGTGCTGTGTGCTCCCCACGGGCAGGGTGGACACGGGAGCACGGCTGGCCTGCAGCCATCCCGAAAGGATCCAGCAAAGAGGGCCGTCTGCCTGGGCCAGGAGGGCCCGGGGCAAAGAGCTCTGAGAGGCCCCAGACGTCAGGCTGAGGGGCAGAAACAGAGGTCAGCAGGAACGTGCGTGGCCTACGCAAGCAAGGCGGAGGCCATGGAGGTCCCTATGGGGAGTCTTTGAGGAATGCACACAAGCACCCACTAGAGGTCACGGTCGCCATGGCAGAGGGACACTCAAGAACCACACTGCAGAACCAAATGGCTATCACAGCTTTGCTGCTCAGCCATTCTCCTGCCCAATGGCAGTGGGCAGGGGGGCAACTTTCACTCTCCTCTTAACTTGGTCTTCCCTCCTGTTCTGCTCACCACATTGCTTGTGGCTCCTCCAGGGCGGGAGGCTACACCTCCTTGAGACCCAGGCTAGTGGGGTCCCTGTCTGAGCCTGTATCTCAGGGGGCCTCACACTTTAGAGTGCCTTCCTTGAAATTTCCTAAGTCTCTCCCCAGAGCCTGGGACTGGCCAGAGTTGGCAGTTCCATCCAAGCAGGGTGTCCCAAGTCCTTACTGGTCACTGGAAGCTCTGACCAGGACATGTTCTAAGTCCCCTTCCTGTGGCTGGGGCCAGAAGTGCCATCCAAGGGAGATGTTAAGGCTCAGACTGGGTCCTATGTGGGTCCCAGACCCTGTGTCTCCCCTTTGGGTACTTTTTGACTCTCTACCTCACAGGTAGGGTTGACCAGATGCCCTGAGGAGCTCCAGGACTTATGCTTATGAGGCCATCCTAGGACCTAGGGCTGGGTTCTGGTTTCATGGAGGCAGCCTGGTCACCAGGTGGCTCCTGCTGGTGGGAAGGTAATGCAACTGCACAAGACTGGACTGCCAGATCGATGCCACATGCTGATTTGGGATGCCTGTTGCTCACATGTGACACAGGAGAAGTTGCGTTGAGGGCTCTGGCCTACAGATGGTCCACCACTGTCATGGATTGAATTGTGTCCCCAGAATATGTGTATCAGTTTGGCTAGGCAATGATTCCCAGTATTATGTGATTGTCCACCATTTTGTCATCTGAGGTGATTTTCCTATGTGTTGTAAATCCTAACCTCTATGATGTTAATGAAGCGGATTAGTGGCAGATATGTTAACGAGGCAGGACTCAATCTACGAGATTAGATTGTGTCTTAAGCCAATCTGTTTTGAGATATAAAAGAGAGAAGTGAGCAGAGCAGGGGACCTCATACCACCAAGAGAGTAGAACCAGGAGCGTGCTTGGGCCTGGGGTCCCTGTGCTGGGAGGCTGCTCGACCCGGGGAAGACTGATGACAAGGACCGGCCTCCAGAGCCAACACAGAGAGAAAGCCTTCCCTTGGAGCCAACACCCTGAATTCAGACTTCTAACCTCCTAGACTGTGAAAGAGTAAATTTCTCTTTGTTAAAGCTATCCACTTGTGGTATTTCTGTTACAGCAGCACTAGATAACTAAGACAACCAACAACTCTGGGCTTGAGCCACATACGTGGTGTGTATTTTGACACTTGCTGGTCTGTGTTCTGACCATGGTACCACTTCCAGTCTTCAGCACCCAAGAGCTGGCGTGGCAGGTGGTGGCAGGTGGTGGCAGGTGGACTTTTCCCTGTGTGCTCCTGCACCTGGGGCTCCACACCATGTGTCATGCAGTCCTCTAGGGGTAGCCATGCCTGTCTCCTCTGAGGACTCTCTAGACCACTGCTCAATGCCCAAGTCCCTTCCAATCAATGTCCTCTCTTGACTCCAGCCGATGATGTGATGTCACACTCTCCTGGGTTGGTTTTTATCCTTAATGGATGAGAGACAAGTCTTCTTTGCATGAACAGGACCACTCTGCTCGATCCACCACGTGCCCTCACCCATTCTCCTTGCTGGCAGTGGTGTTCGGCAGGCAAGGTTGGGGTCTGCCTTGAGCGCCATCACATTCAGAGATGTGGCCAAAACATTCAAGAGAGGCCATGGTTGGAAATGGACTGTTCTGCTTTTACACTATAAAATTTAGAACAGAAAATTTAACGTGGCCAGAAAATGAATTATGGTTCACATTCTCCTGCATACTTTGTATACGCCTTGTATTTGTGGTCATCTTCAGCAAAGCACAGGGACAATTTTTGGGAGAGTCATTGGAACCAAAAAGTTGGCAGTTTGAATCAACCAGATGCTCCTTGGAAACCCTATAGGGCAGTTCTACTCTGTCCTATAGGGTCGTTATGAGTCAGAATCGACTCAACGGCAACGGGTTTATTTGAAGCCAGCATTCCCGGGTGGCACAGTGGAGGATGCAGTGTTGTGAGCAAAGATGTCACCACCAGTAAATAGCGGTGTTAGGGAGCTGTGGTGGCAAGAGGACCTCCATTGTTTCAGTACAAACAGGGTCCCAAGAGCCTTGCTACCTTTTCCTTGTAGTGGGAGGTGTGAAATAAGCTAAGAACGGCACAATTGTCAATAAAAAAGGCACACCCTCAAGCTGCCGAAACACAAGTGTTCTGGGAAGAACCAAGTCAACAGTGGGTTCAAATTCTGTTCTCCTTCCTGTGTCATCCTGGGCCAGTCACTGGTCCTTCCTGGAGTGGGTCTAGTGGATGAAGCTGTATATGTGGGGAATGGTGGGAGGGTGGCTACAAGGGGGGATTGAAGAATGTTTCTCGGGGACACGGAGGACACATGGTGTGGGCTACCGCTGAGACCTAACAAGACACATTGGCCTTAGGCAGGCCAGCTGCCTGCTGCTCAGGATGGCTGCCTTGAGTGTTTGCCCTTTGGGACAGATGATGGACTGGGATCAGAACCCACCCAGACCCTCTGGGACTCATGGTGGGACCACTCTTTCCCACCTTCACCTCTTTAATACTCAAGATGGTCTCTGCCAATCTGAGGCCAAGCCCAGTTCCATGACTATTCATTCATTCATTATGGCCTTGGCACTTTGCTGGGTACTGGGGATTCTATCATGAACGTGACAATGTCCTTGTCCTAGAGAAAACGCATTACCTTATTCCTTCATTTATTTGACAGATTTCTCAAGCACCTGTCTTGTGTCGTCGGGGGCAGTGGTGGTTCAGTGGTAGACCTGGGCTTGATTCCCAGCCAATACACCTCATGCACAGCTACCACCTGTCTGTCAGTGGAGGATTGCGTGTTGCTATGAAGCTGAACAGGTTTCACAGAGTTTCTAGACTAAAATGGTCTAGGAAGAAAGGCCTGGTGATCTATTTTAAGAAATCAGCCAGTGAAAAGCCTATGGAGCACAATGGTCTGATCTGCAACCAACCATGAAGATGGCACAGGACTGTGCCATGTTTCATTCTGTTGTGCATGGGGTATCTAGGAGGAGCTGAGAGGGGAGGGGAGTGAGGGAAGAGTACCCTGGAGACTTGCATACACATCTTCAACTTAACATTAAATGTAATTCTGCCTTTAACATAATATTAAATGTAGTTCTCATTCCATGCTGTGTGTTTAACCATTCTCAGCCAACCTTTCCCTCATCTTTAAAAAGTTCCAGGGATTGTGAAGTGTATATCTGTTGTATTAGTTTCCTAGCCAAAACCAGTTGCCGTGAGGTCGACTCAAACTCATGATGACCTCATGTGTGTCAGAGGAAAACTGCTCCATAGGGTTTTCAAATGGCTGATTTTTCAGAAGTAGATCACCAGGCCTTTCTTCCAAGAACTCTGGGTGGACTAGAACCTCCAACTACCTGGTTAGCAGCTGAGCATGTTAACTGTTTGCACCAGCAGGGACTCCATTCTTTTCCTAGGTCTGCTGTCACAAAGTACCACAGACCGAGTGGCTTAAACAAGAGAAATTTATTCTCTCACAGTTCTGGAGGCCAGAAGTCCAAGATCAAGGTGTGGGCAGGGCTGTGCTCTCTGAAGGCTCTGGGGAGGGAAGAATCCCTCTTGCCTCTTGTAGCTCCGGAGCTGGTGTTCCTCGGTTGCGGCAGAGTAAGTCCAGTCTCTGTCTTCTCAAGGCTCTCTTCCCTCTCTGTGTCCTTTCTCCTCTTTCTATAAGAACGTCAGTCTTCCTGGATTAACGCCCTCCTACTTCAGGATGACCTCATGGTAACTAATGTCGTTGCTGTGTGCCATCGAGTCAATTCCAACTCATAGCGACTCTATAGGACAGAGCAGAACTGCCCTAAAGGGTTTCCTAGGCTATAATCTTTATGGGAGCAGATCGCCAGGTCTTTTCTCCTTCGGAGCAACTGGTGGGTTTGAACCCCCTACTTTTCAGTTAATAGCCAAGCACTTAACCATTGTGACACCAGGGCTCCTTAACTTAACTAGTAACATCTGCAAAGGCCCTATTCCCAAAAAGGTCACAGTCACGAGTTCCGGGGGTTAGGATTTCAACATCTCTTTCTAGGGGGCACAATTCTACCCGTAACACATAGGCTTGGTGGAACAGCTCTATTGTGGTCCAGAGCGCATGGCGGGAAGCAGATACATTGGTAAATGGCTCCACCCCACCCCTTCTGTGTCTGCCCAGGGCAGGCGCCAGAGTTCTTCAGTTGAAGACATGGGCTCTGGGGCCAGCAGGCCTGGGCTGAGATCCAAGCCCCACTGCTCATTACTTATGTAAACCTGGGCAAGCACTCCTGCCTCTGGGCCTTAGATTCATCAGATGAAGAGGGGGGCTAATGATCATACCTGCTGCTGGCTCGTTGTGAGGGTTTGGAGGCATCAGCTTGTGTAATGTACCAGGCATAGGGTTAGCACCCGCTAAATAGTACCTCTCACTTGGACTCTTGGCCTCATGCCTCAGACTCGGAGTGGTTGGTTTCCCCCATCCCCACAAACACCCACGGTCAGACATCTCTGAAAAAGATGAACAATCACACTGTGAGGAAAAAAATCAGAGCAATAGTGGGAAGACATGATTCGAACACGAACACTGGATGGATCTGTCAAACACTTTTGGCAGCTGTATTATGAACAAAGGCAAAAGTAGGCGCCTCTGGCTCACTGTGTACAACCATCTGCTCTTAGCTTTGCTTGCAAACCCACTGGAATTGCAAGAAGAGAGGTGGCACGATGTAGTGGGAACAGACCCAAGGAGTCCTTGCTCAGCCAACTGACTCTCATCTAACTTTGACCCTGTCCCCTAAACTTGCAGGGGCCAGCTGTCTGATCTGCAAAATGGGTTGATTGCAAATGTCCATCAACAGACAAATGGATAAACAAAATGTGGTAGTATATACATACAATGGACTATTACTCAGCCATAAAGAGAAATGAAGTCTTGATACATGCTACAACGCGGGTGAACCTTGAGATATTATGGTGAGTGAAATAAGTCAGTCACAAGAGGACAAATACCGTATAACTGCACTTATATCCCTAGCATAGTCAAATGTGTAGAGATGAAAGTTTAACAGTGGTTATCAGGGACTGGATGGAGGCAGGAGGGGAAATCATTGCTTAGGAAGCAGTCAGTTTCTATCTATGGTGATGGAAATTTTGGTGATGGATATTGGTGATGGTTACACAACATGACTGATGTCACTGAATTGTACACGTAACAGATACTGAATTGACAAATGTGTTATCTAAATTTTTACAGCAATAAAAAATGTTAAAAAAAAAAGGTGGTGGTGGGGTGTTGACTGGACCAGGTGGCCCCCAGGGCCCTTGTTGCCCTGTGATTCTGTTAGTCTATAAGACAGAAAACGCAGCCCTGAGTCGTCTTCTGCATGAGTGATGAACTGTATTTCTTTACAGGGGTAGGGGAAGTGTGTGTCTGTTTCTCTTACTTTAAGCATGATAGGATACTGGGATACAGAAGCGCTCATCTCCTTGGAAACAGAGGGAGATGAAACTCTGGAGTAGTCATTTTCCACCACTTTGAGTTAATACGTGAATGCGTGCACCTTTTCCAAATGCTATCACTCCTTCCTAGCACTTACGGATTACATAAAGCAGAATGCATCTATGCCCAGCACGCTTGCATTCATAATATGAAAGATGCACTGGCAACCCACTCACAGCAGAAACGCATTTCCGATTTTACGCACACCTTTCATTTAAAAGATTGACTGGGACTTTCTTGAAGTCTTTAAGACAATTTAATAAGGAGCAGATACGGGTGGAGGAAGACCCCAGGGGGTGCCAGCAGTTTGCTAAGGACTACTAACTGAAAGGCTGGCTGTTCAAACCCATCCAGAGGCTCCATGGGTTATGAGCTGGCTAGCTGGTTCCGTAAAGATTATAGGCAAGAAAACCATACAGAGCAGTTCTACTCTGTAATACGTGGGGCTGTTATGAGTTAAAATTGACTCAATGGCAAAGAGTTTTATTTTGGTGCGTGGAGGAAGAGTTCCCCTGTGGTGCAAACAGTTAATGCGTTTGGCTGCTAACTGAAAGGTTGGAAGTTCACGTCTTCCCAGAGGCACCTGAGCAGAAAGTCCTGGCAATCTACTTCTGAAAAATCAGCCAATGAAAACAGCTCTACTTTGATCCACATGTTGGCGTCATGAGTCAGAATCAACTTGACAACAACTGTTTTTTTTTTTTTTTTATGGATGGTAGACTGGAGGATTGGTTCAGGCCCAGACTCATATTTTTGGCTGACAAAGGCATTCTGTCTAAACTGCCCGTAGCAGACACCCTACTCTCTGGGGAGGCTCCGAACCCTAAAAAGTGCCATGTCTTGGGGCCTCTGCCCAGTTTCTGACATGTACCTCCCATCATGGACCCAGCTGGTTGTAGTTCTGGCGTCTCCCATGTCCTTTCCTCTGCCTTCTCCTTTGTTCTTGAGCTTGGAGGTTCATCATCTCAGCTCTGCCCAGGACCTGGTCTTCCACCTCCTTTGACTCCATGTTCTGCAGGTCCCCCACTTTCCAACCCTCACTCTAACTCCTAAAATCTTCACGGGAAGGCTTGGAGCACTCAGTCATCTGACTCCAATTTTCCTCCCTTGCCTGAGGTGCTCGCTCTCCAATACTCCTCCAAGGCCCTGGGAGATAGGGTAGGCAGCGTAGCCTGTTGGACACAGGTTTCCAGAAGGACAGGGACTGCTGGTCAAGGCAGTGGCCTGTGGTCAGCCCTGGGCTTGAAGCTGAAGTACTGGGTGGACTACTTGTGCGGGAGCATGTGATGGGGAAGTACCTCCAGCTGGAAGGCACACACGAACCTTGAGAGCCTGGTACCAGGTTTGGCATTCAAGGGGCCATCTCCAGGATTTTAAAGAAAGGGGCCACCAAGAGTTAGGCCACGTTTCTTTAAAAAGCTAGACATGGAGTTACCATATGAACCAGCAATTCCACTGCTAGGTATATACTCAAAAGAACTGAAAACAGATGTTCAAACAAGAACTTGTGCCGGAATGTTCACAGCAACACTATTTCACAACAGCCAAAATGTGGAAACAACCCAAATGGCTATCAACAGGTGAATGCATAAACGAAGTGTGGTCTATCCATACAGTGGAATATTACTCAGCCACAGAAAGGAATGAAGTTCTGACACACGCTGTAACACGGATGAGCCTTGAAAATACTACGCTGATACAAGCCAGACACAGAAGGCCGCATACTGTATAATTCCACTTACACGAAACCTCGAAAAAACCAAAAACCTGTTGCTGTCGAGTTTATGTGGACTCATAGTGACCCCACAGGACAGAGTAGAACTGCCCCATAGGTTTCCAAGGCTGTAATCTTTCCAGAAGCCGATTGCCACGTCTTTCTCCACAGAGCGGCTGGTGACTTTGAACTAACTGACCTTTTGGTTAGTAACGGAGCACTTAGCTTCTGCGCCACAAGGGCTCCTACATGAAACTTCCAGAACAAGCAAATCTACACAGTCAGAAAGCAGATTATTGGTTGCCAGGGGCTGGGGAAGGAGGGAGTGGGGAGAGACGGCTTCAGGGGTACAGAGTTTTCTTTTGGGGTGGTGAAAATGTTCCGGAACTAGGTAGCGACGATGGTTGCAACAACATTGTGAATGTTCTAAATGCCACTGACTCTTATGTTTTAAATGGCTAATGTTAACTTTATTTTATGTGAATCTCACCTCAATAATAGAGCAGAAAGTGTTAGGCCAAATCACAGTCTGTGCTGGGAGGTAGGTAGGTGCATGAGAACCTGCCGTGTTACTTGAATGAGAGCCTGGAACGAGCATCATCTCAGGAATAAGTTTGGCTCCACAAATAAAAGCAAATTGTGTTCATAATAGCTTAAATAAATAGTGGTTTATTTTTCTCATTCAAAAGTCTGGAGTAAGTAACCCAGGGCTGTTATGGTGGCTCAACAATAATGTTAGGAACCCAGGCTCTCATTCTTCTGCTCCACCATCCTTAGCGTGTATGCAGGCTTTTGTACTCATTCTTGTTGCCTCATAAGCACAAGGTGGCTGCTGTAGGACCAGCCGTTATATCCATGTTCTAGGCAGAAAGAAGAAGGGGGAGATGCAAAGAGCCATGGGGACATTCCAGTTGAGTCAGATCTTTTAAATAAACTTTACTGGAACCTCACCCATTAACTTCTACCTCACTGGCCAGAATTGAGTCAGGTGATTACCCCTAGATCCCCCATAACTATATCTGCGTTATCTTAGGCAAGTTACTTAACCTCTCTGAGCTTCAGTTTTTACATGTGGAACATTTGCATAATAATATCAACATCTTAGAATTGTGGTGCAGATGAAGTAGGATAAGATTAATCATTCAGTAGAGAAAATGTCCTTTATATTTTCTTCCTTTTCAAAACATGCACATAGAAAAGTTCTAATATTAAGCTGATGTATTTTACAGTGAATTTAAATTAATGTGCATTTTCCTCCCAGACGCATTTTATTCTCCGTCTACAGGGTTTTCGCTATAAAATGAAAGGTTTGTTTCCATAACTTGCTCTTTAAAGAATAATTGCAGTCTTTTTCCAATTTGTAGAAAAATTGAAGTCAATGGCTAGGAATTTTCTCAGTTTTAACTTTTCCACTCCAAAACTACATCAGAAGTTTGCCCTTAAACATTTGTCTCCTGCTCAGCGATTGGAATCCACCAGCCACTCCGTGGAAACCCTATGGGGCAGTTCTAATCTGTTCTATAGGGTCGCTATCAGTCGGAACCGATGCGACGGCACCTAACACCACCACCACCATAATGATCACAGCAGAAACTTGTATGAACTAGAATCTGACTCTGCGCAAAGCCATATTTCATTTTATGACTATACCAAGGTTTTTGCAGGGCGTGAGCTGACAGGCGGGTGCTCTGGGGATGGGGCGTGTTTGTGAACTTCATCCCAAGGTTGTGGCCAGTGTCTGCAGGAGTGGGGAGCTTCTTGGAGGCGGAGGTGTGAGGTTCCTGGTTCCCCAAAGTTATAACACAATCCATCAGGTGCCAGCTTGGGTGGGGGAGGTGTGTGTGCGGGGGTGGTCATTACCTGCTGTCAGAGTCACGCAACTTGGCTGCAACTTGCTCACTCGTCCCCTCCACCAGCCGTGGGCTAGTGTCCCGGGGACGGAAGGGTACATTCGCGCCATGCGCACTGGGTCAAAACAGCACACTGAGAAACCGGCAGTGCTTCCTTTAAGCGGAGTAACAACCTCTGGCAGAAATTAAGAAAAATCGACAATTCCCATTGGTTATGCTTTGAAGGTATCAAACTCATCCTAGAACACAAGATCTTTCTCCTCCAGACTATTTTAAAATGGCCTGTTGCCAGCTCTCCCGGAGGTTAGCTAATAACCTCATCCTGGTGTTGGGCAGGCCTCAGTCTCGCAGGCCAAGTTCAGCCACAAACCTTATTAAAATCTGAGTCTGTGCTCCTGGCAAACAGCTGCCTCTTGCACTTGAAAACTGATGAAGAGAAAAATGATTCCCGCAGTTGCTATCAGCCTTAAACAGAAACATCTGCTCCCTAGGAGCCTTTTGCTGGCTTGGTTTGCAGGGAACACTTTCCTGGGCAGACGACAGCGCCTGCCTTCCTGCATGGTGACATCAGTCGGTAAGAAGGCTGCAGGAGACGGGCCCTGGGAGACAGTCTGCCTGTCAGGAAAGCAGAGCTGAGCCACACATTTTACCAAGCTTTAAAAGCACAAATCCTAGCTTAAAGGGAGAAATATTGCCAGGTGGTAAAAAGCCCCCCCTTTTTAGGAAAATAAAATAAAAGGGAAAATGGATTGAATCCAGGCTTTCTGAGTCTTTTGTTCTTCCTTACCTATCAGCCGAGCGACAAATGAAGATTTCTGGTCTGGAGGCAACTGCGGGGACAAGTGGTTTTCTTGTATCTGGCTTTATCTGGCATAGAACCACGTTTGTCTGTTTTCAGCCACAGATGAAATGAGATGCAGAAGTAAGAGGCCTAGCTCAGAGCCTGGGGTATTGTGCATGGATATCACTTCCTCCTCGTTATCCTCTAAGGCTCATAACAAGAGTCAAATCCCTAATTCTTCTTTCTTTCTGCTTTCAGATGAGAATGCTGAGGCCCCAGGAAACTAAGAGGTTTGTTAAAGTTCTCCCATTTGGGCTCTGATAATGTTTTGTTCAAGCAACCATTGCCACATTTGTTTCAGTAATACAAGTCATGGGTTGTGAGCATAGAGCAGGAGACAGTGGTGGTTTAGTGGCAGAATTCTTGCCTTCCATGTGGGAAACCTGGGTTCGATTCCTGGCCAAGGCACCTCAAGTATAGCCACAACCCCTCTGTCAGTGGAGGCTTGCGTGTTGCTGTGATGCTGAAAAGGTTTCAGCAGAGCTTCAAAACTAGGATAAACTAGAAAGGCTGCCAGCAAAAAGGTTGGAGGTTTGAGTCCACCCAGAGGTGCCTCAGAAGAAAGACCTGGTGATCTACTTCTGAAAAATCAGCCACTGAAAACCCTATGGATCACAAGAGTCCAATCCTCAGCTGATCGTGGGGCTGGTACAGGACCAGGCAGCACTTCGTTCTGCTGTGTGTGGGGTTGCTGTGAGTCGGACACCAACTTGAGGAGAACTAACAACAGTCATAGAGCAACCTTGGTTTGCATCCCACTGTCCCCTTCAGTCTGCTCTGTGGGACTGGCTCTTCCCCCGCCCCCAGGGGTGAACACTAGGCCAAGCCCATGGCTTCTCTGGCCACTTGTAGGGAAGAAAAAAATGCCCCAGAGAATCCCAGTACCCAGCCACAATCAAAATCCTCAAGGTGATGTAAAGTTGACCAAGCCCCACACACCCACGCTGAGCCTGCTGCAGCCAGGAAATTCAGGAAGGGGGTGGCTGTCCTACTCTCTCTTTCCCCTCTTCTTGCTTCTCCTCCTTTCTGATCCGACTCATTGGAGCTTCGACCCCTATAGAGTTGAAGTCTGAGGAAGGATAGGAGGTAAGGGGGAAGCAACATCCTTATGTGCCTGGCGTTGGGGTCACAATCTCTGCCCCTCATGGTGCTGAAGAGGCTCTTTCTCTTGTAGACACCTCTGTGGGGTCTTTGATTCTTCAGAGACCCTTTTACCTGCAATTCCCTGCAGGTGAGTTATGCATTTTCCTTGGACCTATTGTTACTTTTTACCTGGCACCCTATACATCTAAGAAGAAAGGCCTGGCGATCTACCTCAGAAAATTAGCCAATGAAAACTCTACGGATCACAACACAACATTGTTTGATATAGTGCTAGAAGATGAGACCCTTAGGTTGGAAGGTACACAGTGGCCGAAACAATGGACTTGAACATGCCAGTGATTGTGAGGATGATGCAGGACCAGGTAATGGTTCGTTCTGTTGTGCATGGGGCCACCATGAATCAGAGCCAACTTAACTGCAACTAATGGACAACTAACAACAAGTTGGCAAATTCTGCGTGTGGACTTGGATCTCCTTTGGGATATGATATCCACAGTCTTTGGTGCCTTTGTTTGAGCATCATGTCTGCTCTGACTATGTTGATTTTCCTGTTTGCTTCTCAGCTTTATCTCCCACAGCCAGCACAGAGCACAGCATGGGGAAAGTGTGGCTGCATTCTCACTCAACAAGGGGTAAATGCCACAGGTTCTCTTTTATCAACAGCAGTGATTTATTGAGCAGTTATCAAGGGCTAGGCACCATGCTGATACAGAGAGGGCAATTACAAACATATAAAGCAGGTGTGGCTTCCACACTGGTTGTGATGAGTGGTCTGTTGGACATAAAGCCATCATGGACTGGCTGATTCCAGGGCAGGAGCGGAGAAAGCACAGAGGAGCCTAGAAAATCTTGTGATGCCAAAAAGGAAGAAAGTTCTTGAGAAAATGATGGAGGCGTGTCAAAAGGACACAGAAACCAGCTTGAAGGAGCTCCCAGTGACCAAATATGGGACAAGCAGAGCAAGAAGATATATGATGATAGCAATGGATCCGATCACAGAATCCATGAGTCCACACTGGTCAAAATTAATCTATAATTATATGAATAGACTGCGGAGAAGCGAAGGGTCTTCCTAATAGTAGAATTCTAATTATTAAACGCAGAAGGAATGCAATAGGCAAACACCAGAGTAGTCATTGTTTCGGGGTGGGGTGGGGTCACTGGGTGGGAGACAGTGAGTTTCTGTTTATGATGATGGAAAATTTGGCAATGATTATTGGTGATGGGTACACAACATAATTGATGCACTCCGTGTCACTGGGCTGTGCATGTGAAAAGCATTGAATTGGCACATGTTGTGTTATATATATTTCTACAACAATAAAAAAAAGAATTAAAAAATGTCATCAATGGATGTTAAAATTAATGGGCAAAGTTTGATGAGACGCAAGATATTTACATAATTTCAAAGCAAGACACTTTGTTAAGAATAGAATTGTGTCCCCCAAAAATATGTGTTGTAAATCCTAACCTCTATGCCTGTGGTAAGGAGCCCTCGTGGCTCAGTAGTTAAGCACTCAACTGCTAACCAAAAGGTCATTGGTTCGAATCCACCAGCTGCTCCGGAGAAGAAAGATGTGGCAGTCTGCTTCCGTAAAGATTTACAGCCTTGGAAACCCTGTGGGGTAATTCTGTTCTGTCCTATAGGGTCAATATGAGTCCAAATTGACTTGACAGCAATGGTTTTTTCAGTTTTAATTTTTATTTTTTTTTATGCCTGTGGTTCTAATTTCATTTGGGAATGGGGGTGTTGTCTTTGTTATGTTAATGAGGCAGGATTAGTATAGGGTATATCTTGAGTCAATCTCTTTTGAGACACAAAAGAGATTAAACAAGCAAGGGAGCATAGGAGACGTGGGTTAAGATAGATGCCAAGAATCAGAAGAGTGGGATGCTGCTCTAACAGATAACTAAAATGTGGAAGCAGTGTTGGAATTGGGTAATGGGTAGAGTCTGGAAGAGTTTTAAGGTGCCTAATAGTAAAAGCCTAGATTGCCTTGAAGAGACTATTGGTAGAATTATCGACATTAAAGGCAATTTCTAGTGAGGACTCCGAAAGAAGTGAGGAGCGCTATAAAGAAAGTATCATTCTTAGAGAATACATATGGTGCCAGCAACAGAATATTGCTAGAAATGTGGATGTTAAATGTGCTTCTAGTGAGGCTTTTAAGCAAAATAATGAAATACGATTGGACAATGGGGAAAGGGTGATGCTTTTTATGCAGTGGCAAAGAACTTGTCTGAATTATGTTCAAATGTTTGGCAGAAGGTAGAACTTGTAAGTGATGCACTTGGTTATCTGGCTGAGGAGATTTCTATGCAAGATCTTAAAGGGGCTGTGTGATTTCTCCTTGCTGCTTATAGTAAATGTGAGAGGAAAGAGAGGGACTTAAAAATGAACTGTGCAAAATGAAAACAGAGCTTAAAGATTTGGAAAATTCTGTTGTACAAACCAAGGACATGTGTCCTAGAATTTTTGAATGTTATGGATTGAATATGTGTTGTAAAATATGTGTTGTAAGTCCTAGCCTCTATGCCTGTGTTTATAATCTCATTTGGGAATGGGTTGTCTTTTTTATGTTAATGAGGCAGGGTTAGTGTAGGGACGTATCTTGATTTGTTCTCTTTTGAGATATAAAGGATTAAACAAGCAAGGGAGTGAGCAGAGAAGGGGTAAGATAGATGCCAAGATACATGGAGATCCCCAAGGAACCAGGAAGCAGAAGCTGAAGAGACAAGGACCTTACTCCAGAGCCGACACAGAGAGAAAGACTTCCCCTAGAGCTGGCACTCTGAATTCAGACTTCTAGCCTCCTAAACTGTGAGAAAATACATTTCTGTTTGTTAAAGTGATCCACGTGTGGTATTTCTGTTATAGCAGCACTAGATAACTAAGACGGACTTATGAACTACAAAGAGAAAAGTTAATGGAGAAACCCAGCAGACACCACCTTTATCAAGTGATCACAGTTATGATCACCAGTGATGAGACAGCGACATCATGTGCCTCCTGATCTGATGCATCGAGAAGGACTCAGCATCGCCTCTGTGGTCTTTCTGCCAAAAAATAAGTAGCATGGATTTAATCATGAGGGAACATCAGACAAATCCAAACTTGGGGGCATTTTACAAAATAACTGACCAGTACACATCAAAAGATACCAAAATCAGGACAGACACAGAAAGACTGAGGGGCTGTCCTATTTTGGAAGAGACCAAGGACACATGACAACTGTGTGCAATGTGGGATCCTGGATTGGATCCTGCACAATAAATAGGACAGTAGTGGAATAATTGGCAAAACTTGAATAAGAGCTGTAGATTACTTCATAGCACAGTTTGTCTCTGACTAACGTATTCGAGTTTGATGAACCACACTTATGGCTGTCCATTTTTTAAATGATTTTTATATTTTTTTGTATGTATTTATTAAAATATATCTGTAAGTTTGTATGTAATTCTTCCAGACCCCCAAAACAAAAATCGGATTTATAAAGATACTGATAATAAAAGGCAATAATAATAAAAACTTCAAAAAAATGAATATTCGACTTATGTCAGAACCCAATTGCGACAGAGTTGTCAGAACGAAACCCCATAGTAAGTCAGGGACTACCTGTATTGCAGTAATTTTGATTTCCTGATTTAGATATTTATACAAAAACCCTATGGAGCAGTTCTACTCTGTAATACGTGGGGTTGCCATGAGTCAGAATTGATTCAACAGCAATGGCTTGGGTTTTTCTGGTTTTACTGTGGTTGTGTAAGATGACATTTGGGGAATATGGATAAAAATGTAAGGGAATTATTTGTACTATTGTCACAACTTTTTTATATGTCTGAAGTTATTTCGTAGTTAAATACAATTAAAAGTTAAACTGTACACAGTGACATTCACTTCACTTTGCCGACTTACCCTGGTCTACTTTTCCAGAATCATCTATAGCTTTGCACGCATGCACATATCCAACACTTCGATATCGGTGTAAATAGTTTTCAAAACTCCAGGTGCAAATAAAGAGATATATGTCGTACTTTCCCAAGCAATTGCTTAAGGGCCAACATGCCTTATTTGTAGGAAGTCAGCATCTCCCTCTTGAAGCTTGTCCGTTTCTGATTTTTCAAGAATCCTATCCAAAATGGAGTTGGTTTCATTGTCACACCCACATTCAGGCCCTGATCAAGGCCTGTTGTTGCTTCTTACGGCCACATGGTGCCACTGTTGGTGCTCCAAAAACAAAAACCAAAAAACCAAACCCATTGCCATTGAGTCAAATTCAACTCATAGTGACCTACAGTGACTGTAAATCTTTACAGAAGCAGTCTGCCACATCTTTCTCCCTCGGAGCCACTGGTGGTTTCGAACCGCTAAACTTTCAATTAGCAGTCCAATGCTTTCTGCATAATCTCCCAGGTGGGGCTGGTCCCAGTGCCTGCAGAGGCCCCTGGGATTTCTGAGGATGACCCATTTGCTCAGTCCCCAGCCTGGATGATGGCACTCCAGGCTCAGCCTCGTCAGTCTTATACGCAGCATCTTACTAGGGCCCGCTCGCCCTGGAAATGTTGGAGCAGGATTGGTGTAAGTACCTCCCAGCTCCGGGACCCTCTGCCTTCTTTCCAGGGCTGCACACCTTCACAACACTCCAGGCAATGCAGCTCTCGCTGCCGTTTCCCACCCCAAGGGGAGACTGGCGGAGATGAAGCCTCTAAAGGATATGAAACCAGTTGTCGCTGACGAGTGTCAGAGTAGAGCTGTGCTCCCTAGGGTTTTCAGTGGCTGATTTTTCAGAAGTAAATTGCCGGTCCTTTCTTCTGAGGTGCCTCTGGGCAGGCTTGAGCCTCCAACCTTTCCATTAGCAGGTGAGCACATTAACCGTTTGCACCACCCAGGGACTCCTGCCCTGGTGGTGCTTAGACAATGCTTGTTGAGTAGAACGGCAAGGCAAACCAAGAAGCAAGGGCTTGCTGAATTGGCTCTCATTTGCCAATGAATTGTGCTCTGCCCTCTTTATTATTTCCTCCAACAAAGACATTGGAAGCTCAAAGGAAGGGTGCTGGGGACTTGGAAAGCCTCTGAGAATCCCTTGGCTTCCTTGAGGACAGCGCAAGCTAACCTGCGGGGCCGGGGCTGGGCTGGGCGCCAGGCAGCACCCATGTCTGGAGACGCTGGGCCTCTCCCAGCCTGTCAGTCAGTCTAACAGTTCACACCGCCATTGATTTTTATGTCTTTGTACACTAATTAGACATGTTATTACTAATCTTTGGTAATCACCACAAGGGGCTTGGGGAAAGTCTCTGAGATTTCAATCTAGATTAAAAATAAGAAACATTACCACCTCTGGGAAAATGCAAAGGAAGCACATGTTATTTTAATGTTTAAATCAATAAAGCGGTCCTGCTTCTGTTTTGTGTGAGTATTGATGAAATTTATAAAAATCCTGTTTAAACTTCCTGCTGTCCATCTCATCCCAGCGGGGGCTGCGAGATTGATTTCTCCAAGCGCATCTGTTGGGGGATAAGAGAAAAGACTATCAAACCCCCTCGCACCATGAGGCCGGATTGCGGAGACCTAGGGGATGGGAGGGGGCTGCCGGGACCCAGTTCTAGCCCCTTGATTGTGATTCCCTTTGATTCTTCTTATTATAGAAGCGTTTGAACCAGCAAGAAGGAAAGAAAGAAAATCCTCTCTTCCTTAATTAACCTCTCTTCCAAAGGTTAGAATGCAAACTTTGCACAAGAACCTGCTTCCTAGGGCCGGATGAGGTCACGGGGGGGCCTGTGGAAGGGAGGGAGGGGGCATCCTAACCAAGGACCTTATATTATCATTGGAGACATGGGGAAAGAAATGATTTTCGAATGAAAAGAACACAATCTAGCACATTCTCAGACGATTGAAACTAATGTGTTGACATTGAGAGAGAAATGAGCCTCTTTTAATGGTCTGTAGAGACAGACTGTAATTTGTAATACCTCTGATGAGAAATTGAGGCGGCATATGGACTCAAAATGAAATAAAGCTCAGTTAACTTTTTGCCAGGCATAGTGAGGGAGGGGGTGGGGACCAAACACATTTCATATGATGCTGTGATAGCAATGCCTCTGGCATCAGCCATGGGGACAGCTTGTGAACCCAGAAGGGAGCCATCCTGTATGTGACTTGGGAGGCAGCCTGCAGTTCCACATCCCTGTGCATGCTGAGAGTCGGCAGGGAGGGGTAGCATGCATTTCTCAACTCTAACACCTGTCCTGGGATGCCAGCTCCAGGCTCTGGGACCCTGAGGCAGCAGAAGTGTTTAAGTGACTTTTAAACAGAAGAAAGGCCTGGAGATCTGGTTCTGTAAAAATTACAGCCAAGAAAACCCAACGAGCAGTTCTACTCTGTACCATACCAGGTCGCCATGAGTAGGAATCAACTCGCTGGCAACGGGTTTAAAAAAATTTTTTTTAATGTGAGTCCATCCAGTTTTATTCCCAGGGGAGACAGAAAGGTACATAGATAGATAGGTAGGTAGGTAGGTAGGTAGGTAGATAGGTTGGTAGGTAGGTAAGCAAGTAGGTAGGTAGGTTGGTAGGTAGGTAGATAAGTAGGTAGGTTGGTAGGGTAGGTAGGTAAGTAGGTAGGTAAGTAGGTAGGTAAGTAGGGAAGTAGGTAGGTTGGTAGGTAGGTAGGTTGGTAGGTAGGTAGGTTGGTAGGTAGGTAGATAGGTTGGTAGGTTGGTAGGTAGGTAGGTAGGCAAGTAGGTAGGTAGGTTGGTAGGTAGATAGGTAGGTAGCTGCTGTCGAATCAACTTGAATTCATGGTGACCTTATGTACAACAGAACAATACATTGCCTGGTTCTGCGTCATTCATGATGGCGTATTTGAGTCCATTGTGGCAGGCATTGTGTCAGTTCATCTCACTAAGGGCCTCCCTTGCCCTCACTAGCCCTCTGCTTCACCAAACATGCTATCTGTTTGTCATGGTTTGAATTATGTCCCCTCAAAAATGTATGTATCAATTTGACTGGGCCATGATTCCCAGAATTGTGTGGTTGGCCTCCATTTTGTGATTGTAATTTTATGTTAAAGAGGATTAGGGTGGGATTGTAACACTACCTTTACCCAGGTCCCATCCCTGATCCAATTCAAAGAGAGTTTCCCTGGGGTATGGCTTGCACCATCTTTTACCTTACAAGAGATAAAAGGAAAGGGAAGCAAGCAGAGAATTGGGGACCTCATACCATCACGAAAGCAGTGTTGGGAGCAGAGCCTGTCCTTTGGACCAGGGTCCCTGTGCCGAGAAGCTCCTAGTCCAGGGGAACACTGATGAGAAGGCCAAGAGAGAGAAAGCCTGCCCCTGGAGCAGACACCCTGAATTTGGACTTCTAGCCTACTAGACTGTGAGAAAATAAATTTCTCTTTGTTAAAACCTGTGGTATTTCTGTTGGAGCAGCACTAGATGACTAAGACACTGTTATAACAGCACTAGATAACTAAGACAGAATTTGGTACCAGAAGAGTGGGGTGCTGCTCTAACAGATACCTAAAATTGTGGAAGCGGTTTTGAAACTGTGAATGGGTAGAGGCTGCAAAAGTTTTAAAGTGCCTAATAGTAAAAGCTTCCTAAATTATTGCCTTGAAGAGACTGTTGGTGGAATTATGGAAGTCAGAAAATTCTGGTGAGGGCTCAGAAGGAAGTGAGGAGAGCTGTAATACTGGAGACGATGCAGATGGTAAGAAGCAACAGCAGAGAAATGGCAGCAGCAGAACCAGAAGACAGCACTGAAGCCAACCCATGGAGCGAGAGAGCTGAGTGCCTTTGTGCAGGAGGATTCCTGGTGGAGTGGGGTGCCTCCAGGCACTTATTGGTGGAGCTAAAGAGCTTTGGAACACTTGCCAGGGCAGACACTCGCCTGAAGGGTCAAGAGGCTGAGGAACCAGGAAGCAGAAGCTGAAGAGACAAAGAACACAGGAAGCAGAGCTGCCTGTCTTAAAGTGTAGGACCATGACTTCTGGGGTCTCAAAAAAGGATGGAGCTATGGCCTCTAGGATTTCAAACGGTGGGGCCACAGCCTCCTAGGTTTTAAAGAATTGAATCTTCATCAATTCGATTCCAGAGTGTGGGGCTGCCTTTCACGAGTGCCAGCAGAATGGGGCCAGAGCCACTGCCCAAAGCTGAGGGGGCAGGGCTGCCATCCCCAAGGGGCAGAAGAACGGGGCCTGCCAGGGCTGAGGGGTTGGAGTTGCCACTAAGACGGACTAGGAGAATGGGGCCACTCAAATCCAAGGCAGCAGTGTTGCCATTCCAGTGGGCCTGGAAGGCGGAGCTGAAGCCCAGGGCCAAGGTGCCTTCAACCAAAATCTGGAGAGTGTGGCCAACGCCCAGAGCCTGGAGGGCAGGGCCATTGCCTAAATGGTCTCAGAGAACAGAGGATTGTAATGTGCTCTGCTGACTTGCTTGGTGCCTGTCATCTTTTCTTTCCCTATGATTTCTCCCATTTGTAATGGAAATGTCTACCTTGTGCCTGTTCTACCATTGTACTTTGGAAGCAGATAACTTGCATTCTAGATTTCACAGATGAACAGGAATTTTGCCCCCGGATGGAATTTGGACTTGGAGTTGATTTAAGACTTTTGAAATAATATGATGGGGTGGAAGTGTTTTATGTGGCAAGGACAAGAATTTTTGTGAGTCCAAGGGTGGAATGTCTTGGATTGAATTGTGTCCCCCCAAAACTGTGTGTTAACTTGGCTAGGCCATGATTCCCAGTGTATTGTTGTTGCCCTCCATTTTGTGATCCAATGTGTTATCCTAGGTGTTGTAAATCCTAACCTCTATGATGTTAATAAGGCAGGATTAGAGGCAGTTATGTTAATGAGAACAGACACAATCTACAGGATTAGGATGTATCTTGAGTTAATCTCTTTTGAGATATAAAAGAAGCAAAGAGAGAGAGGAGGGATCTCTTACTACCAAGAAAATAGCCCCGGAAGCGCAACGCATCGTTTGGACCTGGGGTTCCTGTGCGGAGAAGCTCCTAGATCAGGGGAAGGTTGGATGACAAGGACCTTCCCCCAGAGCCAACAGAGAGAGAAAGTCTTCCCCTGTAGCTGGCACCCTGAATTCAGACTTCTAGCTTCCTAAACTGAGAGAATAAATTTCTCTTTGTTAAAGCCATCCACTTGTGGTATTTCTGTTATAGCAGCACTAGATGACTAAGATACTATCCTCCAGCAATTGATGCCCCCTGATGACGTGCCCAAAGCAAGTGAGTTGGACAATGTTCTGTTTTGATCCATAAGGTTTTCATTGGCTGATTTTCAAAAGTAAATCACCAGGTCTTTCTTCCTAGTCTGTCTTAGTCTGGAAGCTCCACTGGAAGCTCCACTGAAAGCTGTCCACTGTGGGTGACCTTCTGGTATTTGAAATACTGGTGGTGTAGCTTCTAGCATCTTCGCAATGCGTAAGCTACCACAGTACAACACACTGACAGATGGGTGATGGGATGAGAATAATTGTTACTATGTATACTATATAACCCTATGGGGCAGTTCTACTCTGTCCTATAGGGTCACTATGAGTCAAAACTGCCTCTCCCCCGACCCCACAGATGACAGCAAGACATTAAAACACTAGATCCATATGCAGAAGATGGAAACATCCAGAAGATAAAGCGACTCCCCTCTCAGGCATAGAAGGAAACCAGGATGTGTTGAGCACTTACTAATTCTAGATACTTTAATAAACCCATGACTAATCATATTATTTCCCTAAGTGAAACTTCCAACAGACTTTGGGTGAAGCTCATGCTCAGCTCCCTCAAAGCCTTTTTGAACAAGGCAGGATAGTGGCAGAGCATCACATGGCACAGGAAAGCAGCTGTGAGCCTCCATGTCTGGGCCTCTGCCGACCTTCCCCCTGTGCGGCCCCACCGCACTGTGTCTGCCATCTCAGCTGTCCAGTACATGCCAGTGCCTTTGCCCTTGCAGGGACCTCTGCCTGTGGCACCTGGTCTACCTGGAAAACTAACTCATCCTGCAAGACAAGCTCAACACCTTTTGCCTACGACCTCTTCCCTTACCTCCTTGGCCCTCAAGCACAGTGGATTTTGTCTTTGTTTATTAACTCTGTATTGTACGAGAAGACACTACTACACACTACAGACATTGGAGCATTTGCAAGCTGCTAGTTCTCTGTCCTTGGGTGGCACAAATGGTTTGCTCTCGGCTGATATCTGAAAGGGTGGAGGTTAAAACCCACCTAGCAGAACCTCGGAAGAAAGGACTGGCAATCTGGTCCTGTAAAGATTACAACCAAAAAAACCCTACGGAGCAATTCTACTTTGTAACGAACGCATGGGGTCGCCATGAGTTGGAATTGACTCAACAGCAGAGGCCAACAGCAACAAGGACGGTTCTCCGTCCCATGTAGGCTATGAGCTCTTTGCAGGCAGGAACCTCATCTTAGTCATTGCTTTGTGTGTGTCCCCAGCACAATTTCTGGCACTTGGAAGGGTCTCAGTAAATCTTGAATGACAATTGTAATCCAAACAACAACCATGTGAGGTCAGTATGATTATCCCCACTTATAATGACTCAGAGAGATTCTGACTTGCCCAGAACAAAGGTATCTAGTGAGTGCCGGCCTTGGTTTTTGTATCACGTCACAACTGCCTTGTGATATCCCTACCAAGTGGAGAGTAATTTCTTTTCAGAAGGAGGGATTTTCTGGATTAAGTGTGTCTAGACATCTCTCTCATCTTAATGTGGATTTATTCAGAGCAAAGCAGTATCTCCCTGACTAGAGGTAAAACCAGAATAAAAAACTGCAGCCTTCCAGCAGTTCTTATCTGCACAGCTCCAGGGGTCATTGTCCTCATAGGTTCCTGAAACAAGCCTTGAATTTGTCCCCCCTCCCTCCCTTCCTTCCTTCCTGTTTTTTTCCTCCTCCCTCCCTTCCTTCTTCTCTAAGGACTGAGTACAAAACTGGGCTTCCCCTTCTGCAGGTCCCACCTGGTGGAGTTGGATTATCTGGGGCCATTGGCAGCAGAGCCTCTTACTGCGGCCTCCATCCTGGGCCCTGGCATTTGAACTGCATCTGACGCACCAGGAGGTGGGGCCTGCGGCCAGTCTGGCTGCTGTCAGCCTTGTACTTGGAGTGCTTGGAATGCAAGAATGGCTTTCCCATTCAGCCCTGACTTTCCGGGGGTCCAGTCCATCCATCCCCTAGTGTTCCAGTATGTTCTCTTGTTCCATATGGAGCCCTGTCCTAAACCAGCCTGCTGCATGGCTTCTCTGAAGCTCTGCCTTGTTATTTCCACCTCTGCCCCATCACTCTAGCTTTCTAGTATGGACTAAAATGTCGGACATAGGACATTGTTGATAAAGGACATGCCAGGGCCTCAGAGTGGAGGAAGGGGCTCAGGGTGTCCCAGCAAGAGGCCTGCTGACACTAGAGACAAAGTGGGCTTTGGGGAGGGAAAGGATCTGGGATCCTTCCTAACCTGCACAAAGGTTTTGCATTTTGTTCTAGTTTATACCTGCATAAAAACAAACAAATAAACAAAAAAACAGTTGTCATCTAGTGGATTCTGACTCATGGCAACCCCACATGTGTCAGAGTAAAACTGTGCTCCATACAGTTTACCTGGCTGATTTTTCAGAAGTAGATCACTAGACCTTCCTTCAGAGATGCCTCTGGGTGGACTCCACCCCCAACCTTTCGGTTAGCAGCCAGTTGCGTTAATGGTTTGCACCACCCAGGACTTCTTACATCTGCATAGATTGTAAGGTATATATATAAAAATTTTAAACAAATAACAGTGCTTCCTATATGCCAAGCACCAGGCTCATGCTTTTCCTGTAATTATCTCTTCCAATTCTCACAACAACACTTTGAGGAGATAATAAGCTTAACCATAAAAAAAAAAAAAAAAAAAAAAAAAATCAGGAACCTAAAGTTTAGGAGCCCCTGGCTGGCACAAAGAGTTAAGTGCTTAACTACTAGTTTGAACCTATTCAGAGGCCCCTCAGAAGAGAGGCCTGACAATCTGCTTCCAAAAGGTCACAGCCTTGAAAAACCAGTTCTACTCTGCACACATGGGGCCTCCATGAGTTGGAAGTGACTCACCGGCAACCAACGATGACAACAAGGTTTATAGAGGTTAAAAGTCACACAGCAATGAGTGTCCAAGCTGAGATTTGAACCCAGCTCTGCTTGGTGCTGGAACACGGCTAGGAGCCATGCTGGTTCCCAATTGCCGCTACCCACAGCCATGCTTCCAGAGCCTTCGATTCTGTGATGCTACTGCATTTGGTACCAAGCTGAGCACTCCTGGGAGGATGGGCACCTGAGGCCAAGAGGCAGATACTTTCAAAGAATGGGCTGTTGTGAAATTTATTCTGATGCCAAAAGGGGATCTTGAGAGAGACTTAAAGGCAATTACATCAGCTCTTCTGCTTGACTGATAAGCTTGACTGTGAACTGTAACATATACAGCCCATAATGAATAAGAGAGAGATTTATTAGCATATGTCATATGTGGTTAAGTATTTTATATGTAATACAAGCATTTCACTTGTACATATTACATTTTCAATCCATTATTTTTAACTCCTTCCATTATATCGATGGTAAATTAATTACAACAATTACAAGTCAAAAACCCATATTGTCCAATTATAATTTAATTCATTTTAGCTCCTCTCTTTGAGTTTGGATAAAAAGCTAAAGCACTTTAGAAAATGCTGCAATTTTGTGCTAAAATCCTGTTAATCTGTTCCATGTTTCTGTAGTGGTTTGGAGCTGAGATGGGGATTCAGCAGGGTGCTTGGCTGAGACCCCATGGGGTAGCAGGGCCTTTGCACAAAGCACTCTGGAGCCAGCCAGCCTGAATTCAAATCCAAACTGAGCAATCTGCTGGTTGTTGCAACCTTGGGCAGGTTACTTAACCTCTCTGTGCCTCTGTTTCCTCACCTGTAAAATGGGATTAGTGACTGAGTACCTACTTTCCAGGGCTATTCTGAGGATTAAATTAGTCAGCAGAGCTAACACCCCTAGAACACACCAGTTGCCATTGAGTGGTGACCCCATGTGTGTCACAGTAGAACTGTGCTCCATAGGGTTTTCAATGGCTGATTTTTTCAGAAGTAGACTGCCAGGCCTTTCTTCCTAGGCATCTCAAGGTGGACTCAAACCTCCAACTTTTAGGTTAGCGGCTGAGCACGTTAACCGTTTGCACCATGCAGGGACTCCTTAGAACACACAGCGAGCACTGTGCAAGTGTTGGCAATAACTATAAGCACTCTGCTCTTGGGGAAGAATGGCAGGTTGGTTTATGTGGAAACCAGTTCCAAGGGAGGGGAACATGGTGTGAAGATAAGCCCAAAGATGGGCTCAGCACAGAGTGCAGGGATCAGCTAGTGGTGTCTGCTGTGGGCACAGCTGCTGAGAGAGGTGGCATGTGAGCACCAAGCTCTAGTAGAGATTGGGCCTGTTTTAATCCCTTCGAGACCCCCAGTCCCTGGGTGGCACAACAGTTAAGTGCTCAACTACTAACCTAAAGGTTGGCTGTTCAAACCCATCCTGCCTGCCCCAGCGCCCCATGGCATTCCCTTCTATCACTTAAGGCCCAGCTGGAGGTCCACCTTCTCTGGGAAACAAGTCAATGACCAGCTGGTCTGTAGCAATTCCGACTCTTTGGAGCAATGCTGGTCTCAAGCACGGCTCTTCACGTTCCATGTGATGTCCACGCCAGCAGGGTCTTTGTGTGAGCTCTGGTCTCCTTCGCTAGGCAGTGACCCTCGGGAGAGTCTTAGTCCTTCCTTTATGCCCAGATCCCTCTACAAGGCCTAGGCAAAACAAACAAACAAATAAAAAATCCATGGCTGAAAATGATTAATTAAACACCTAGGGGATGAGGTGTTGTAGGGATACAGCATCTGGCTCCAATCTCTTCTGGACCAATCTATTTCTGGCTCATTGGGTTAGGTGATAATCTCTGACCCCCTTGCTTTTCTCCAGCACACCACATTGTATTCATGCCTCTCTACTTTCCTCATGCTGTTCCTTCTGCTAGGATGCCTTCCTCACCTGCTACACTTCCAAGCACCTTCTGACTTAGTGCCACTGTGGCATGCTGTGTTCTGTCCACCTTGGGAGTCTCACAGGTGCCTTGCTGCAGGCCTGTTTCCAGACCTGGAGCTTCCCCACAGCTCGATGTGTGTCCTGCTACTCTCTACAGCTCTCGACTAGCACAGAACAGATGCTATTCAATTGTTGGAGACCAACTGGCCGTAAGCAGAGGGCTTTGGTGGTGCCTAGTAAGTCACCCTCGATGGCAGGGGCCAGTGACTTCCTGTACAGCTCCCCCTCCCCTCTCTGCAGGATGGGATTTTTTGAGCTTGTTGTCTGTGCACACGGGTGGACCAGGTCATCTTCCTGCAGTTGGACACTAATGACAGCCGCCTGGCCGCCCTCGCAGCCCTGACCCGGGCTCGGCTCTTAATCTTGGATTATGTCTGGCTCAGCACAATGAGGACCAGGACGCACTGGCCCAGGGCCAGAGGGGCTGTGAGCAGTAAGACTGATCCCAGAATGGCATTAAGTCCCATTATGATTTTTTCCATCCTTTCTTCCCCCGATGTCAACAGCAGATGGAAGATGCTTCCATTGTTTTCCTTTCACTTGTTTTGGTAGGAGGCTGCTTTCCCACTAGACCTCCAACTGAGATAGAGCAAAGGAAAAACAGAAAAGCAGAGAAAGAAGAATGGGTAACACAGAAAATGAGGAAGAGGAAGAACCTGAGGGCAGGGCACGATGACTGATGAGATCTGGGTCAGACAAAGAAAATGACGCTTATGTGGGTCGCTAGCATCAAGGGTCAACCGGATCGCGATATAGATTGACTTTAAAGAAACACCTTGCATTATTCTATCCCAGGGTGAGAGGGGAGCTTCCTACTTTCAGACCATGAGACCTATCTCCCAGTTCCACACATCCCTGGGAGGCGCCCACTAATCACAGTGTTTCATTCACTCAACCTGCTGTAATGCAATTGTCCTCTCTGCTTTGGTTTAATTGGTGGACTGAGAGGAACAAAGCAAGTATTTGTGTAGGTCCGATGCTCCTTTCCTGAGGAGGAGGACATATCTCTCGGTGTCCGTGTCTGAACTGTGATGCACAGACCAGGGGGGTTGATTTGCTTTGGGATCAGTCACTGCGTCTCAACTGGCAGAGAACTTGAGCACTCCTGATGAGAACGGGACAGCTCGATCTCTAACTTCCTGGCTCAATTTAACATGGCAACTGCGCACTGGGCGTGCTTCCAGGCTGGTTGGTTTTTAGCCCACGACTGATAAAAAACCTTCCCAATGTCAAACACCTCAGGGTTGTCATGAAGAAACGAAAAAATCTGAAGCATGCTTCCCATTGCCTGGCATGCCTCTTCTGCTGGACAACTCCTAGGCATCCTGTGAATTCCAGGAGAAAGGACGCCTCTGTGGAAAGACTCCCTCCCGGGCCATGGAGCTCACCTTCTGTCCACCACATCTTGGCAGTGGCACCTATGGCACTGAACCACAATGACCGTTGCATATACATATAATTATTATTATTTGTTGTGTATCTTTTTAGGTCTTTTTGGTTGCAAGTAGTAGAACCCACCTGAGCTAGATTAAGACCTAAAGGAAAATTTTCATAAGGACATATAGGTACTCTCAGGGTGATGGGCAGGAATCCACTAGCCCTCAGGAAGAGACCAAATAGGGAAGGAATAGTAATCAGGATTGGCTCCTCAATGCCTTGCTTTTCTCTGTGTTTCTGCTTTCTTCTTCTCGTTCTCTTTGCTATTGGCTTTCTCTGCTTGCCCATCTCCACGACAGGTGGGAGGTGGACACCCCACCACTCCAGAGTCCAGTCAGCTCTGGCCAAGGGTCAAGGCCACAGAGTCCAACCATGGCGGATAGTAAGGGGGAGTCATTGGCCCACTGGCTGGGCAGACATAATGTCCGGTTATGTGGCCCTTACCCTGGAGCTGCTGCTACACAGGATTAACCCTTGGGATAATTCAGGTCAAGGATTATGTCTAATGCAACTTTGCCTGGAAAACAATAAATATTTAGTACCAAATCCATTGCCATCGAGTAGATTCCAACTCATAGCCACCCTATAGGACACAGTAGAACTACCCCATAGGGTTTCCAAGGAGTGGCTTGTGGATTCGAACTGCAGACCTTTTTGTTAACAGCCGAGCTCTCAACCAATGTGCCACCAGGGCTCCGAGTATTTAATAAGAGCCAACATTTATTAAACTCTTACAGTGAACCTCGCATATTCTAAGACTGTAACACTTGTAAATCATTTAATCTCATGACACAGGGACAGTGGTGATTCGGTGGTAGAATTCTTGCCTTCCATACGGGAGACCAGTGTTTGAGTCCCAGTCACACACCTCAAACACAGCCACCACACGTCCATCTGTCAGTAGGGACTTGTGTGTTGCTATGATGCTGAACAGATTTCAGCAGAGCTTCCAGACTAAGATGGACTAGAAAGAAAGGTCTAGAGATCTACTTCTGAAAATTAGCCAATGAAAATCTAATGGATCACAACAGAATATTGTCTGACTTGCTTGCTTTGGACACGTCATCAGGAGGGATCAATTGCTGGAGGATGATATCATGTTTGGTGAATTAGAGAGCCAACGAGAGTGAGGAAGACCCTCGGTAAGATGGATTGCCACGGTAGCTGCAATAATGGACTCAAACATGCTGGTGATTGTGGGTTGAGGATGGTACAGGACTGGGTAATGTTTTGTTCTGTTGTATATATATAAGGTCGCCATGAATCAGAGTTGACTCAGCAGTATCCATCCATCCATCCTTCCATCCATCCACCCACCCACCCACCCATCCATCCATCCATCCATCCATCCATCCGTCCATCCATCCATCCATCTATCAGAATTAGACTTTAGATCCAGTAGGGGAGTTGGAGAATCTGAGAAATCACTAACCAGCTATCCTGAAGCTCTGGTAGGGGCAGGTGGAGACAAGTTTTATCCAGCTGCTGAGGTGGGACAGCAAAGGGGAGCTCATGGAGAGGTTTACAGGAAGCCACCACTCTGTGGGTCTATTACCAAACATCTGGTGGTAGGCCAGGGCCACTGTTGCTAGTAGGATCAGTATTTTGGAAGAAGAGCTGGATGTGGATTGGAGGAGAGCAGGAATAAGCTGGAACCTGTTGGGCATCTCTGTGTCTATCATTCACCAGATCTCACCCTGAAGTCTGTCAAAGCAATGCCCCTGCTACACTTCACTTCTACCCCACCCCCTCCCCCAAATCCCGCACTACTCTGTCTGTTAGCCGTCTCTAACTCAGAACCCTATAAGCACGGGGATTATGGAAAACATGGTTCCTAGCTTAACATAATTGGTTATAGAATGATCCAGCAAATTCTGAGGATTACTTCCTCGTCTGTGAAATGGGGATGACGATGCAGAGTTGTTTTATAGATTCAGTGAGATAGTATGCATGAAGCACATTATCACCATCATCCTCCTTGCCATCATCAAGTGCGTGTGTGTTTGGGGTGGGATTTCTCTGCCCACCATCTCACTGTATTGCCTCCACACAAGAATCTGTTAGCAAAGGATTAACCTTCACAGGACAACTCATCTGATTATTTTTAAACATATTCAACCTGGAGGCCTAACCACAGGAAGGCCTCCTGAGGTTCCTCTCATCCTCCTTCTCCCCCTGCCTCCAGGACTCACATGTTCTCCTCTCTCTACCAAGCAGAGCAGAAATGATAACATTCACAGCAGAAGAGGAGACGGGAAATCTTGGGGGGGCTGGAGGGGGGACAAGAGCATGGAGAGGCTGTGGGGCAGGTCCTCTCTGTCAGTCAACAGGTGGCCATTTGAGGCACCTTAAGGATCTGGGGATGAGGTCCCACACGTGTGGAGGAGTGGGTCTAGGAACAAGTGACTAGAGTGGGAAGTCCCACAACCAAACCTGTATTGGACTCTGTATGGATTGGATTTCATTGCTTAACCCTGCAGCGGAGAGGAACTGAACTCAGTTAATCTTTCTTTTGAATTTACATATTTGTTTGTCAGGCTGAGGAAGGGAGGAGGCTACCTCCCTTGACCACTTCTAACCCTGCCCCTCAGCCCCAGATCACGAGCAGACCCTGGGCATTGAACACCTGGTTCCTCCAGTGTGGAAGACAAGGAGGTGGACGGAGCCACGGGCAGAGCCATGGAGGGCCAGCA
Source organism: Trichechus manatus latirostris (assembly GCF_000243295.1). Taxonomy (NCBI): domain Eukaryota; kingdom Metazoa; phylum Chordata; class Mammalia; order Sirenia; family Trichechidae; genus Trichechus; species Trichechus manatus. Next base: position 3,381,216 of record NW_004444013.1, read on the forward strand.
GCCAGCTGACCTGTAGTCCTGGGTTCTGTTGCTCCATCCAGACTCATCCAGGGGCAGTCCCTGGTCTCTGGGTCACATTTCCTGTGTGTGGGCAGTGGCTTAGGTTTTTCATATATGTCTTGCAGCTGCTGACACATGCTAAATATTCTATAAATGGTGGCTTCCGGTGACCTGCCTACCAGATTTTAGTAGGGTTCTATGGTTCCCATAGCAAAGTACCACAGACCAGGTGGTTTCAACAACAAGAATTTATTCCCTCACAGTTCTGGAAGCCAGAAATCTGAAATCAAGGTGTTGGCAAGGCCATGCTCTCTCTGAAGGCTCTAGGGGAAGATCCTTCCTATCTTTTCTTAGCTTCTTGGCAATCCTTGTCGTTCCTTGGCTTGTAGATGCATCACTCCAATCTCTACTTCTGTCTTCATGTGGCCATATTTCCCCACGTCTGTGTCTTTTTTCCTCTTTTTATAAGAACACTGGTCATACTGGATCAGGGCCCACCCTACTCCAGTATGGAGTCTCTGGGTACACAAATAGTTAAGCTCTTGACTACTAACTGAAAGTTGACGGTTCAAACCCACCCAGAGGCACCTCTGAAGACAGGCCTGGTGATCTGCTTCTGCAAGGTCACAGCCTTGAAAACCCAGTGGAGCAGTTCTACTCTGCACACATGGGGTCACTGTGAGCTGGAGCCGACTTGATGGCAACTAACAACAACTACTCCAGTATGACCTCATGTAAACTAATAAAATCTTTACAGACTCTGTGGCCAAACAAGGCCACCTTCACAGGTGCTGGGGGTTACGGCTTCAAGATCTCTTTTTGGGAGGCAAAATCCAACCCACAACACAGTTATTTTGCTGAGGTTATGAAAGGGCAGCATCTGATAGATACAGGATGGGATGTCAGTGCAAGCCCTAAGCCTGGGCGAGGGAATGTATTTGGGATAATATGGTAGAAGCTGCTGGTATATTTTCAATGTCCTACCCTAATAGTATTTACCAGTGATTGAGATTTTCCCTAGCTCCAAAGGCAATGTAGAATACTCCTTGGAAAGTCAAAAGGCTGTTAAGAAGTAGACAGTGTTGCACTCAACAGGTAATAGCTTTCAGCATGAAATATTTCGAGGGTTTGGGGTCATCACAGAGAAGATCTCAGCTGTGTCACACAAAGGAAATCTTTCATAATGCCTTGCAGATCCTCAACACTTTCAATGGGATTCAAGAAGCTGAGTGATACTTTGGTGATGAATATAGTGTGTGTGTGTGTGTGTGTGTGTGTGTATGTTTAGAGACAGAGAGAGGGAGAGAGAGCAAGCATGCCATTCTGGATGCTCCTGAAATTGTGAGTGTTGTGGCTGAGGCAAACCAAAACAAAAAGTAAAACCAACCAGCCAACCAAACCAACCAAATCAAAGAAATCCAGAACTATTCCTCCTTTTTGTAGGCAAATTCAAATCCAAATGAGGGCTTCGATGAGTTTCCGGTGGAGGTCCCTAGCAGAGGCCTCCTTTAAGTACTATAGGTTTTGAATCTGATGTTTTTGTCAGCTGCCTTCGTTGATCCCTGACTCTCAGTTACCCCGTGTACAACAGAATGAAGCACTGCCTGGTCCTGTGCTATCCCATGATTGGTTGTGGATCAGATTGTTGTGATCCACAGGGTTTTCACTGACTGATTTTCAGAAGTAGATCACCAGGCCTTTCCTCCTAGTCCATCTTGGTTTGGAAGCTCCGCTGAAACCTGTTCAGCATCACAGCAACACACAGGTCTCCAATGACAGACAGGTAGTGGCTGCGCATGAGGTGCATTGGCTGGGAATCAAAGCCGGGTCTCCAGCATAGAAGGTGAGAATTCTACCACTGAGTCACTCCTGCCCTCTGAATCTGTGATAGATGCAGATGAAAGTTAATCAAAGTTGATGAAAAAGATAATTTGAAGGAAAAAGCACTACTGGATAGTTTCTGTAGGAGCAAGGTGTTTTAGTTCTAGACAGCTCCCCTAACTCACTGAATTCACTCACTGAGTGGTTTTTATCTGTTAGCATCAGTCTCGAGTTACTTGAGAATGTATGAAAATTCAGCACTGCCCTTAAGGAGAATACATTTTAGTGGAGAAGGCAAGTAAATGCTAAATTCCCTTCAGCCTAATATTGGACCTCTGTCTTGGTAGCCAAATGGACTTGAGGTCAGAAAACAAGCATTTATGGAGTATCTTCTGTCTTTTCTGGGTGGTCCTAACTTGGGCACAGAGAGGGGACTTAAGACATAGTCTCTTTCTTTAAGAAGATAAGGAGTCTGGTAGAGGAGTCAGAAGCCATATTTTCTGATTCCTGTGTAAAGGAAGCACGTGAAGAATGTCCCCAGAAGGGGCAAAGTGACATGAGGCTTCAGGGAACACCATGCCTGGTACATAAGTAAACCAAAAAACTAGTTGTCGAGTTGATTCTGACTCATGGTGATGTGAGAGTAGAACTGTGCTCCATAGGGTCTTCAGAGGCTGATTTTTTGGAAGTAGATTGCCAAGCCTTTCTTCCAAGGTGCTTCTGGGTGGACTCGGACCTCCAACCTTTTGTTTAGCAGCTGAGGGTGTTAACTGTTTATGCTAGCCAGGGACTCCAAAACGTCATTCTAACTTGGTTTGTCAGAAGGAAGGATGGAAGGAAGGCGGGCCTATGGGAAAGAGTATAAAAACCCCATCTAGAAGGAATGATATGATTTTCTTTTCCCTATAAAAGTGACGTATTCATGTGGTTAAAAAAAAAAGAAGCAGTTCTGAAGGATATAAAGCAAAGGGTGTATATAAAATGAAAAGTGATTCTTTTTCCACCCTTACACTCAACTGGCTTTCAATTTTTGTTTCTTCTATTGGTTACCACCTGTTATGGATTGAACTGTGTCCCCCAAAATACGTGATGTAAATCCTAACCTCTATGGCTGTGGTTATAATCCCATCTGGGAATGGGTTGTTTTTGTTTTGTTAATGAGGTGGGATTAGTGTAGGGTGTATTTTAAATCAATCTCTTTTGAGATATAAAAAAGATTAAACAAGCAATTGAGGGAAGCAGAGATGGGGGAAGATAGATGTCATGCCACGTGAAGATAACCAAGGAGACAAGGAATGAGGAAGGACCTTCCTCCAGAGCTGACAGAGAGAGAAACCCTTCCCTAGAGCTGGCGCCCTGAATTTGGACTTCTAGCCTCCTGAACGTAAGGAAATGAATTCCTGTTTGTTAAAGCCATCTACTTGTGAAATTTCTGTTATAGTAGCACTAGAAAACTAAGACAGAATTTGGTACCCAGAAGTAGGGATGATGCTCTAACAAATACCTAAAATGTGGAAGTGGTTTTGGAATTGGGTAATGAGTGGAGGCTGGAAGAGTTTTAAGATGCCTAATAGTAAAAGCTTAGGCTTTTTGTCTTGAAGAGACTGTTGGTAGAATTATGGATGTCAAAGGCAATTCTGGTGAGGGCTCAGAAGGAAGTGAGGAGGGTTACAGAGAAATTTTCCATTGTCCTAGAGAATACATATGGCACCAACAACAGAATGTTGCTAGAAATGTGGATGTTAAATGTGCTTCTGGTGAACTTTTAAAGAAAATGATGAACGTAGGATTGGACAGTGGAGGAAGGTCGATGCTTTTTATGCAGTGGCAAAGAACTTGTCTGAACTATGTTCAAACGTTTGGTGTAAGGTAGAACTTGCAAGTGATAACCTGGATATCTGGCTGAGGAGATTTCTAAGCAAGATCTTAAAGGGGCCACGTGGTTTCTCCTTGCTGCTTATAGTAAAATGCGAGAGGAAAGAGATGGACTTAAAAATGAGCTGTGCAAAATGAAAACAAAACTTAAAGATTTGGAAAATTCTGTTGTACAAACTGAGGACACGTGTCCTAGAATTTTCACCAAGGACGTGGCTATACAATCTTTTGTTAAAGAGATTAAGCCTGTGACTGATGGATCTAACCAACAACCACAGCAGAAAACCAATACAGAGAAAGAACAAAAGGAAAGAATGCTGTCTGCCTCTTGGAATTCTACAGGCAGGAAACAGGCCAAAGGAGCTACATCTGTTGTCCTCCAACAAAAGAAAAGAACCATTCCTGGAGCAGCTCGGAGATCAGCAGAACTGTTGGATGGAGCAAATGAAGCAGGGCCTTTTCAGTTTCAAACAATGGGGCCACTGTTTCCTGGATCTTAAAAGGGGAGGCCATAGCCTCCTAGGTTTCAAAGAGTCAGATCTTTGCCAACTCAGTTCACAAGTGTGGGGCTGCTGTTAAGGTGTGTCAGGAGGATGGGGCCTCTGACCAAAGCTGAGGGGCGGGGGTTGGGGGGTGGTCTGCTATGCCCAAAGGGCAGAAGAATGGAGTTTGCTGGGGCTGAGGGGTAGGGATCGTCACTCAGATGGACTAGGAGAATGGGGCCGCCCAAAGCCGAGGGTACAGAGTAGCTGTCCCAGTGAGCCTGCAAGGCAGAGCTGAAGCCCAGGGCCAGGGGCCTCCACCCAGAATCCAGAGGGCATGGCCAACAACCAGAGTCTGGAGGTAGGGGCCATTGCCCAGATGGTCTCAGAGGACAGAGGATTATTTTCAAGCCTTGAGAGCTAATGTTCTGCTGGGTTCTGGACTTCTTTGGTGCCCATTATCCCTTCTTTCCCTCCAATTTCTCCCATTTGTAATGGAAATGCCTACCTTGTGCCTGTTCCGCCATTGTACTTTGGAAACAGATAACTTGTAGTCTAGATTTCACAGGTTCACAGATGAAGAGGAGTTTTGCCCCAGGATGAACTACGCTTAAAGTCTGTCTCACCCATATTTGATTTAGATGCTTCAGAAGATGAGATTTTGGACCTGGAGTTGATTTAAGACTTTTGGGGTGATGTGATGGTGTAAATGTGTTTTGCATGTGGCAAGGGCATGAATTTTGGGGGGGGCAAAGGTGAAATGTTATGGACTGAATCGTGTCCCCCAAAAGCATGTATTGTAAATCCTAACCTCTTATCCAAGCAACTCTTGAGACTGGTTTACTGGGTTAAAAGGCTTGGGACCATAGTCTCAATAGACAACTTAGTTAACTGGCATAATATAGTTCACAAAGGTAATGTTCTACATCATAGTTTGGTGAGTAGTGTCTGGTGTCATAAAATCTTGTGAGTGGCCATCTAAGATACAACTATTGGTCTTTACTTGGCTGGAGCAAAAGAGAATGAAGGAAATCAAAGACTCAAAGAAGAATCTAGTCTACAGGACTAATAGTCACATGAGACCAGAAGAATTAGATGGTACCTGGCTATCACTACCGACTGTTCTGACCAGGGACACCATAGAAGGTTCCAGATAGAATGGGAAAAAAATGTAGAACAAAAGTCTAATTCTTCAAGAAGGCTAGGCTTACTGGACCAATAGAGACTAGAGGAAACTGGAGACTATCACCATAAGATACTCTTTAAACTTGGAATTGAAGCTATTTCTGCAGGTCACCTTTCAGCCAAGAAATAACTTATAAAATAATAATGAGTAATGTGCTTACTTAAACAATTAACGTCATGAGACCAAATGGTCAACATTTACCCAAGAGCAAAGATGAGAAGGCAAGGAGGGGAAGGGAAGCTAGATCAATGGAAACAGAACAAACAGAATGGAAATAATGAGAATGCTGACACATTGTGAAAATCGTAACCAATGCCACAGTAGAATTTGTATAAAAATTGTTGAAGGGAAACCTAATTTACTACATAAACTTTCACCTAAAACACAATAAAATATTATTAAAAAAAAATCCTAACCTCTATGATAATGAGACAGGATTGATGTAGGGTGTGTCTTAAATCAATCTCTGCTGAGATACAAAAAATACTAAACAAGCAAGAGAGGGAAGCAGAGATGGGAAGATAGATGTCATGCCACGTGAAGATCACCAAAGAGCCAAGGAACAAAGACCTTCCCTCAGAGGTGACAGAGAGAAAGCCTTTTCCAAGAACCGGTGCCCTTAATTCAGACTTCTAGCCTCCTAAACTGAGGAAATAAATTTCCATTTGTTAAAGCTGTCAACTTGTGGTATTTCTGTTATAGCAGCACTAGATAACTAAGGCACCAACATATCCTGAATGAATACTGTACAACTGTGCTTTGATCCATAAATTTAGACGGTTAACGCTACTGCCCTTTCCTCCCTCTCCCTCCCACCCCCTCACCTCACTTTCGCATCTGTGGATTTCTAATACTTACCTTCTCTCCTGAAACCATAAATAAATCTTCTGTGCTTTGACTGTGGGCTGATAGAACAAACAGACAGCGCTTCCAATACTATGATTATGTAAATAGTATTCACTGCAGAGTTGAGCAGTGTGATTAGACCCAAGGGAAACAAGAGTAACCCTGTGATTAGGGTTGGCAGTTGCTGTGATAAAAAGCAAAATCAACGTGACACAGGAAATGAAGGCTGTGGGTCCAGTCTGATTCCCAGGCCTGAGGAGTTGTTCGGAGCCCAGCAGGTACACACATCCCATTTGCAAGTCATTGGGCCATTTAAGAATGGTCTAAAAATATTCATTTTTTTCTTTCTATTTATGTACATTATTTTTTTTAAATGGCTGCTAAATTGCTAGGACATGAATATTTATTAAGTAGTTGGTACCTAACTACTTACTAAATAAAACCATTAGGTATTTCTTTTGCCAAGGGGTGCCGTAAAAAAATTACTGAGATACTAAGGGTGACGTGAACTGAGAAAGGTTGGAAACCCTGATACAAGCTCTACTCTAGAAAAGTTCCCTTTGGCTACTATGTAGAGGCAGCTGGGAGGGGCCCAGGATGAAAACAAGGACAACAGTCAGAGGACTATTGTAGTAGACCCAGTGAGATATAACCGGAGCATGAACTAGGAGAGTGACTGCAGAAATACAAAGAAATGGATGGATTCAAGCATCTTGTGTAGATAATGCTGACAAGATTAGTTGCCGTGGTGGGAGGTGAGGTTAGATGCTGGGTAGGGGTTGATGCCCCTTGCTGAGAAGGGGCAACCTAGGAGAGGAAGAGGCTTCCAGGGCCTCATGGAGTGCCCTTGTCTGCAAGTAACAGAAAACCCTAGCTCAGTTTGGTTTAAACAGTAATTTGTTCCCTCACTCAATGAAGGGTGGCCCCAGAGTTGGCAACTTCAGCAGATCAACAATGTTATCCAGAACCCAGTTCTCCTTGGCTTTCTGTTCTGGCTAGGTCCCCTCCTGGCCTTCAGGTGAGGGTCACCAAGTGTCCCGGTTGCCTGGGCAGTCCTGGTTTATGCCTGTTGTGCAGTGGCCCCTCTCTCCCTCTCTATTGTGCCCCTATTTCGACCATAGGTTATAGTTCAAGCTTCATTTGCAAACATAACATCACAGAGGAGAAGCAGAATGGTCATTTCCTCCCGAGTGTCTCTGTTGACCAATGAGGAATCTTTTCCCAGCAGCCATCCAGCTGGCTGCCTCTTGTATCTCATTGGCTAGGATTGGGTCATGTACCTCTTTCTAAGCCAATCACTTTTAAGGGGGAAAGTGATTACCTAGTTAGAATTTATTCGAAAGTCACTTGAGGGAAGAGTAAAAAAAACAAACCAGTTGCTGTCAAGTCAATTCTGACTCATGACGACCCCACGTGTGTCAAAGTAGAACTGTGCTTCACAGGGTTTTAAATGGCTGATTTTTTAAAAAATTAATTAATTAATTTATTTTTATTTTGATTTAGGTGAAAGTTTACAGCTCATGTTGGTTTCTTATACAAAAATTTATACACACATCATTATGCGACCCTATACTATCCCTATAATGTGACCACACATTCCTCCTTTCCACCCTGGATTTCCAGTGTCCATTCAACCATCTCCTATCCCTTTCTAACTTCTTGTCTCAACTCTGGACAGGAGCTGCCCATTTAGTCTCTTGTATCTACTTGAACTAAGAAGCGCACTCTTCACAAGTATCATTTAATGTCTTATAGTCCAGTCTATTCTTTGTCTGAATACTTGACTTTGGGAATGGTTTTAGTTCTGGGTTAACAGAGAGTCTGGGGCCATGTCTTCTGGGGGTTCCTCCAGTCTCAGTCAGGCAATTAAGTCTGGTCTTTTTGCTAGAATTTGAGTTCTACACCTACTTTTCTCCTGCTCTATCCGGGACTGTCTGTTGTTGTTCCCTGTCAGGGTGGTCATTGGTAGTAGCCCTGGGCACCCTCTAGTTCTTTTGGTCTCAGGCTGATGGAGTCTCTGGTTTATGCGGCCTCTTTTGTCTCTTGGGCTGGTATTTTCCTTGTGTCTTTGGTGCTCTTCATTCTCCTTTGCCCAGGTGGGTTGGGACCAATTGATGCATCTTAGATGGCCGCTCACTAGCTTTTAAGACCCCAGACACCACTCACCAAAGTGGGATGCAGAACAGTTTCTTAATAAACTTTGTTATGCCAATTCACCTAGATGTCCCCTGAAACCATGGTCCTGAGACTTGCCCCTGCTACACTGTCCCTTCAAGTGTTTGGTTGTGTTCAGGAAACTTCTTAGCTTTTGGTTTAGTCCAGTTGTAATGACTTCCCCTGTATTGTGTGTTGTCCTTCCCTTCATCTGAGATAATTCTTGTCTACTATCTAGTTAGTAAATAACCCTCACCCTCCCTCCCCACCCTCATAACTATCAAAGAATGTTTTCTTCTGTGTTTAAACATTTTCTTGAGTTTTTATTAGTGGTCTCATACAATATTTGTCCTTTTGTGACTGACTAATTTCACTCAGTGTAATGCCTCCCAGATTCATCCGTGTTGTGAGATGTTTCATGGATTCATCCTTATTCTTTATCGTTGTGTAGTATTCCATTGTGTGAATATACCATAATTTGTTTATCCATTCGTCCATTGATGGGCACCTAGGTTATTTCCATCTTTTTGCTGTTGTGAACAGTGCTGCAATGAACATGGGTGTGCATGTATCTATTTGTGTGATGGTTCTTATTTTCTAGGCTATATTCCAAGGAGTGGGATTGCTGGGTCGTATGGTACTTCTATTTCTAGCTTTTTAAGGCAGTGCCAAATTGATTTCCAAAGTGGTTGTACCATTTTACGTTCCCACCAGCAGTGTATAAAGTGTTCCAGTCTCCCCACAACCTCTCCAACATTTATTATTTTGTGTTTTTTGGATTAATGCTAGCCTTGCTGGGGTGAGATGATATCTCATTGTGGTTTTGATATGCATTTCTTTAATGGCTAAAGATCATGAGAATTTCCTCATGCATCTGGTAGCCACCCTAATGTCTTCTTTGGTGAAGTGCCTGTTCATATCCTTTGCCCATTTTTTAATTGGGTTATTTGCCTTTTTGTTGTTGAGGTTTTGCAGTATTTTGTAGATTTTAGAGATTAGACCCTGATAGGATATATTGTAGCCAGAATTTTTTCCCCAGTCTCCAGGTTGTCTTTTGACTCTTTTGGTGAAGTCTTTTGATGAACATAAGGGTTTGCTTTTTAGGAACTCCCAGTTATCTAGTTTCTCTTCTGGTGTTTATGAATTTTTAGTTATGTTTTGTATTCTGTTTATGCCATGTATTAGGGCTCCTAGCATTGTCCCTATTTTTCCTTCCATGATCTTCATCATTTCAGATTTTGTATTTAGGTCTTTGATCAATTTTGAGTTAGTTTTTGTGCATGGTGTGAAGTATGGGTCTTGTTTCATTTTTTTGCAGATGGATATACAGTTATATCAGCACCATTTGTCAAAGAGACTGTCTTTTCCCCATTTAACAGACTTTGGGCCTTTGTCAAATATCAGCTTTGGATGAATTTACATCTGGATTCTCAGTTCTGTTCCATTGGTCTATATATCTGTTGTTGTACCAGTACCAGGCTGTGACAGTATAATAGGTTCTAAAATCAGGTAGTGTGCGGCCTCCCGCTTTGTTTTTCTTCTTCAGTAATGCTTTACTTATCCAAAGCCTCTTCCCTTTCCATATGAAATTCATAGTTTGTTTCTCCATCTCATTAAAAAATGCCGTTGGAATCTGGTTCGGGATTACATTGTATCTGTAGATCACTTTAGGTAGAATTGACATTTTCATAATGTTGTGTCTTCCTATCCATGAGCAAGGTATGTTTTTTTTTCACTTACGCAGGTCTCTTTTGGTTTCTTGCAGTAGTATCTTGTACTTTTCTTTGTATAGGTCTTTTACATCTCTGGTTAGATTAATTCCTAAGTGTTTTATCTTCTGGGGGGCTATTGTGAATGGTGTTGATTTGGTAATTTCCTCTTGGAAGTTCTCTTTGCTGGTGTAGAGGAAGCCAACTGATTTTTGTATGTTTATCTTGTATCCTGATACTTTGCTGAAATCTTCTGTTAGTTCCAGTAGTTTTCTTGTGGATTCTTTGGGGTATTCTGTGTATAAGATCGTATCATCTGCAACTAGGGATAGTTTTACTTCTTCCTTACTAATTTGGATGCCCTTTATTTCTTTTTCTAGCCTAATTGCTCTGGCTAGGACCTCCAGCACAATGTTGAATAAGAATGGTGATAAAGGGCACCCTTGTCTGGTTCCCGTTCTCAAGTGGAATGCTTTCCAGGTCTCTCCATTTAGGATGATGTTGGCTGTTGACTTCGTATAAAAGCCTTGATTATGGTGAGGAATTTCCCTTCTATTCCTATTTTGCTGAGAGTTTTTTTTTTTTTATCATGAATGGGTATTAGACTTTGTCAAATGCCTTTTCTGCATCAATTGTTAAGACCATGTGGTTCTTATCTTTTGTTTTGTTTACTTGATGGATTACATTGATTGTTTTTCTAATGTTGAACTATCCCTGCAAACCTGGTATGAATCTCACTTGCTCATGGTGGATTATTTTTTTTGGTATGTTGTTGAATTCTATTGGCTAGAATTTTGTTGATGATTTTTGCATCTATGTTCATGAGGGATATTGATCTGTAATTTTCTTTTTTGTGGTGTCTTTACCTGGTTTTGGTATCAGGGTTATGCTGGCCTCATAGAATGAGTTTGGGAATATTCCACCCTTTTCTATGCTCTGAAATACCTTTAGTAGTAGTGGTGTTAACTCTTCTCTGAAATTTTTGTAGAATTCTCCAGTGAAGCCATCAGGGCCATGGCTTTTTTTGGTTGGGAGTTTTTAAATTACCTTTTCAATCTCTTCTTTTGTTGTAGGCTTATTTAGTTGTTCTACCTCTGTTTGTATTAGTTTAGGTAGGTAGTGTATTTCTAGAAATTTGTCCATTTCCTCTAGGTTTTCAAATTTGTTGGAGTACAATTTTTCATAGTGTTCTGTTGTGATTCTTTTAATTTCAGTTGGGTCTGTTGTGATATCACCCGTTTCATTTCTTATTTGGGTAATTTGCTTCCTCTCGAGTTTTTGTCAGTTTGGCCAAGGTTCATCCATTTTATTGATCTTTTCAAAGAACCAACTTTTGGTCTTGTTAACTCTTTCAATTGTTTTCCTATTCTCTATTTCATTTAATTCTGCTCTAATTTTTATTATTTCCTTTCTTCTGGTGCCTGGGGACTTCTTTTGCTACTCTCATCTATTTGTTCAAGTTGTAGGGTTAATGATTAGATTTTTGCCCTTTATTCTTTTTGAATGTGGGCATTTACTGATATAAACTGACCTCTGAACACTGCTTTTGCTGTGTCCCAAAGGTTCTGGTAGGATGTGTTTTCATTCTCATTTGATTTTGTGAATTTCTTTATTCCAACCTTAATTTCTTCTACAATCCAGTAGTTTTTGAACAAGGTGTTGTTCAGTTTCCATGTATTTGACTTTTTTCTTTGCTTTTTCTGTGTTTGATTTCTACTTTATGGCTTTATGGTCAGAAAAGATGCTTTGTAATATTTCGATGCTTTGGATTCTGTTAAGGCTTGCTTTGTGGCCTAATATGTGGTCTATTCTGGAGAATGTTCCATGTGCTTTGGAAAGAAAAGTATACTTGGCTGCTGTACAGTGGGGTGTTCTGTATATGTCTATGAGATCAAGTTGATTGATTGTGGCATTTAGATCTTCCATGTCTTTATTGAGTTTCTTTTTTGATGTTCTGTCCTTCACCATAAGTGGTGTGTTGAAGTCTCCTACTATTATTGTAGAGCTGTCTACTTCTCTTTTCAGTGCTGTAAGAGTTTGTTTTACATATTTTGGAGCCCTGTCATTTGGATCATACATATTTATTATGGTTATGTCCTCCTGGTGTATTGACCCTTTAATCATTATATAGTGTCCTTCTTTATCCTTTGTGGTGGATTTTGCTTTAAAGTCTATTTTGTCAGAGATTAATATTGCCACTCCTGCTCTTTTTTGATTGTTGGCTTGATATATTTTTTTCCATCCTCTGAGTTTTAGTTTGTTTTTGTCTTTAAGTCTAAGGTGTGTCTCTTGCAGGTAGCATACAGATAGATAGTGGCTTTTTTAATCCAGTCTGCCACTCTCTGTCTCTTTATTGGTGCACTCAGTCCATTTACATTCAGTGTAATTATTGATAGGTATTAGCTTAGTGCTGTCATCTTGATGTCTTTTTTTGTGTGTTGTTGACAGTTTCTTTGTTCCACTTAATATTCTGTGCTGAGTCATTTTTCTTTATGTATTTTTGTTTCATCTCTTTCATTGATGTTGATTTTGTATTTTCTGAGTCTTTATGCTTTTGTTATTTTTTATTTTGATGGGTAAGATTGTTAGTTTCCTTTGTGGTTAGCTTAATATTTACCCCTACTTTTCTAAGTTTAAACCAATCTTTTATTTCTTTATATCATCTTGACTTCCTCTCCATATGAAAGATCTTACATTATTTAGTCCCTCATTTTTGTTTTAATGTTCTCATCTGTTACATATTGATGTCCCTGTTTCCGTATTTGAGGTGTTTTAGCTTTTATTTAATTTTGTGGCTTCCCTATCTAGGTTGACATCTGGTTGCTCTGTCCTGTGTTCTAGTCTTGGGTTGTTATATAATGTTATTGATTTTCTAATCAGAGGATTCTTTTTAGTATTTCTTGTAATTTTTGTTTGCTTTTTACAAATTCCTTCAACTTCTGTTTATCTGGAAATGTCCTAATTTCACCATCATATCTGAGAGACAGTTTTGCTGAATATATAATTCTTGGTTGGCAATTTTTTTACTTCAAGACTTTATATATGTCATCCCATTGCCTTCTTGCCTGCATGGTTTCTGCTGAGTGGTCCAAGCTTAGTCTTACTGACTCTCTTTGTAGATGACTTTTTGTTTATCCTTAGCCACTCTTAAAATTCTCTCTTTATGTCTGGTTTTAGTAAGTTTGATTATAATATGTCTTGGTGACTTTCTTTTGGGATCTACCTTGTATGCAATTTGATGAGCTTCTTGGATAGATATCTTCTCATCTTTCACAATATCAGGGAAGTTTTCTGTCAACAAATCTTCAGCAGTTCTCTCTGTATTTTCTGTTATCCCCTCCCATTCTGGTACTCCAATCACTCGTAGGTTATTCCTCTTGATAGAGTCCCACATAATTCTTGGGGTTTCTTCATTTTTTAAAATTCTTTCATCTGATTTTTCCTCAAATAAGTTGATGTCAAGTGCTTTATCTTCAATCTCACTAATTCTGACTTCCATTTCTTCAATTTTGCTCCTATGACTTTTTATTGAGTTGTCTAATTCTGAAATTTTATAGTTAATCTTTTGGATTTCTGTTTGCTGTACCTCTGTGGATTCTTGCAGCCTGTTAAATTTGTCATTATGCTATTGTATAACCTTCTTAAGTCCGTCTATTGCTTTGTCTGTGTGTTCTTTGGCTTGTTCTGCATTTTTACTGAACTCCTTCCTGATATCTTGAAGAATTCTGTATATTAATCTTATGAATTCTACCTCTGCTAATTCCAAGAAGTTCTCTCCCTCCAGAAACTTTCTTGAGTCTTTGTTTTGGTGGCTTGCTGAAGCCATCATGGTCTGCCTCTTGATGTGATTTGGTATTGACTGTGGTCTCTGAGCCATCAATAAGTTATTATATTTATTTTATGTTTGCTTACTGTGTCCTAGCTTCTTGTTTGGTTTTTGTTTTTATTGCCCAAATAGGCTGGTCATGTGATCTACTTTGATTATTGGCATATTTGAAGGTCTCACATCCTGTCACCAGGTGGAGTTGTTACTAGGTATGTGAGGCCAGGAGTCAGTTTACTTTTCTTGTGTGGTTTCCGCTCAGATGTCTAGGTCGTCAGTCACCGAGTGTGTGGTGCAGGCTCTCTCCTACAGTCCTAGACAGGCAGGGGTGACTGGAGTAGGGACAGGTATCTGGCTGCAGTAGGGGGTCGTGTGCTGATCAAGGCTGGGGGTTGATTATTGCCCCTGAGTGCCTAGGTGGAAGGTGTGTCCCTGTTCCTTAGAGTGCATAGGTAGTGGGTTTTCCCGCTGGACTACGGGCACCCAATGCTGTTGGCTGTAAGGCTGGGAGCCATCACTCATTCTTGGACCTGTGTTGTGGGTGGTTTGATGAAGTGGGTGGAGCCACCAGTCCTCAGGGCCCTGATGTGTGTAGGTGAGGACCCTTCTTAATGGCAGGGCAGTGTCAAATGTCACAAATCTGCCACTCCCCCTTATAGCTGATACAGATGAAAATAGGCTCCAGGTATGTACCCTGCTGTACTGTGCTAATGAGGGCCTATGCTGTTGAAATGGATCCACACAGGTCTATGCAGGGATGAAAGGCATTCAAAGTCCGTGGACCCCTTACGCTTGTGCCTATGTAAAGGGGTTGTGCCTGCCCTGAGTTCCTGGCTTAGGGGAGCTGGCAGATTATTTTTTCCTGTTTGTTAATTTGTTCTCTCGCCAAAGCCGGGAGAATGGCTCAGAGCACGTGACGTGTCCTACTTTCAGCCCAGGGAGTGCAGCAATTATTGAAGCCGGACTGGGACCAGAGCAGAGTGAGGAGGGGGCAGGTAAACGAGAGAGAGGTACTTTCCAAAAGGTTTTTTTTTTTCTGATCTGTGTGGTAGGTTAGATGCTTGTACTTATCTTTCACCAATTGAGTGCTGTTTCTCACTGGTTCTGGAAACTTGAGCAGACTCTCTGCCGCTTGGTCTCTCCCAGTGCGGAAAATGCGTCTGGAGCACCACTGCTCGCCTCAACCCCCCCCCCCACTAGCTGATCCAACATGCAGAATGCCAATACTGGCCAGGTCAGGTCTGAAACTCCTCACTGCTTCTGAATTGTCTCTCTCTCCCCCTACCTGTCAGTCTAATTCCTCAACTTTGCCTTTGAAGTTCAGGACTCCTGGACTGTCATATACAGTTGATTCACTTGTTTTTTTGGTTCTTTGTTGGAAGAGGGACCACAGGAAGAGTCTGACTACTCCACCATCTTGGCCCACCTCCACAAGTGTCAATGGCTGATTTTTTTGGGAAGTAGACCACCAGGCCTTTCTTTTTTTTTTTTCAGGGCTATTTATTAATTTTTTTTTTATTGTACTTCAGGTGAAGGCTTACAGAACAAATAGTTTCTCATGAAACAGTAGTACACATATTGTTTTATGACATTGGTTAATAACCCCACAACATGAACCTTTTCTTTTGGTGAAAATACACATAGCCAAAGATACACCATTTCAAAAATTTCTACATGCACAGTTCAGTGACATTGACTACGCTCCTCCAGTTGTGCTGCTATTCTCACTTAAGATGAAGGCTTACAGAACAAAATAGTTTCTCATTTAACATTTACTACAAATGTTGCCCTATGACAATGGTTAACAATCTCACAACACATCAACAATATCCTTACTCAACCTTGGGTTCCCTATCATCAGCTTCCTTGTCCCCTTCTGCCTTCTGGCCCTTGTCACCGGACTACTGTACCTCGTTAGTCTCATTTGGTTTTACGGGGCTGTCCACTCCCAGGCTGAACGGTGAACCTTGGAGATAACTTCACCACTGTGCTAAAAGGGTGTCTGGGGGCCATACTCTCGGGGTTTCTCCAGTCTCCTTTAGGCCAGTAAATCTGGTCTTTTTTGGTCTTTTTTTTGTGAGTTAGAATTATGCTCTACATCCTTCTCCAGCTCTGTCCAGAACCCTCTGTTGTGATCCTGGTCAGAGCACAGGCCTTTCTTCTGAGGCAGCTCTGGGTGGATTCAAACCTCCAACCTTTTGGTTAGTAGCTGAATGCATTAACTCTTTGTGCCAGAAGAGTAGACAACCAAATAAAATCGAGCTCCCCCATCAAGGGGTGGTGGTGGTGGAGAGGCACAGCTAATGCTGTCATTTAGGCAACCAACAGTGTCTGCTACAGAGGGAAAAAGAATTCTGTTCTGGATATGGCACATTTTGGAGCCTATATCCAAGGAGAGGTACAAGGTAGGATGACTGTCAGTTAGGTAAACTGTTGGCAATGTAAATTTAACAACATCTGGGGCTGGATGAGATGATTCAGAATGCACTGAAGGAAGAGACAAGGGCTTAGGGTTGAGCCCGGGGACTTGGGCAGAGTTGCTGGATCTGAAGGCTGAATAATTGTGATTGTTGGCTTCCTTAGCAGTAGGGTAAATAATGTAAATGTCAATAATGTTTCTCTGCCTTAGGGCTTAGTGACAGGGGCAGGTACATGGGACCGACCCACTTCTCTTTACAGTGCACAGCTGGGCACAGGCAGGAGGGTTGGTGACATCCATGATGGCCCATATGAGGCTACTTGACTCAGGGATGAATCGCACTGGAGTTAGCTCACACTGCATCTTTGTGTGAGTTAGGAGAGGCCCTCCTAGAAAAAGGGATACATGCTAGACAATGGTTATAGTAAATATGGAAAATCTAAGTTTTCTGCGATGTAAATAGGGCCCTAAGGGTGGAAACTCTACACAACGCATACAGCAGCACACCACAGACCTGGGGGGGAAGCACTTTGGGATGTGTTATCCCCCCCTTGGGTTTCTGTTCCTGTTTTTGCCCCCAGATCTGTGGTGAGATCTGGAATTGCTTCGGTCTGTGATACGCTTTCCTCTTGAGCCTAAGTACACTTCCCAGGCAGATGCTTTCTTTAGAAAGCAGCCACAGGTGCTTCCATAGGAAGAGAATGCTCCTTGTGCGTGGAGGGGAGGAGAGGCTGCACCGGAGCACAGAGGTCAGTGGACAGCTCTTTAATCAGAGATCGTGAACCCTGATTTCCACCCCTGCTTTTTGCACCTGATGATTCTGAGACCAGGGCTGTCCAAGTTCTGAGAATGGTTCCCAACACCTCTTGGACATGCTATAGGTAACGGTTTTCTTTACCGTGGTTTGTCCACTTATATAATTTCATATTATTGCCTACTGATATTTGTCAAAACTTTTAGTTTGCTGAAGACAACCTATATATAATGGGGGTTATGGCCAAACATTTTAGTGTTTTGGGCATCTCATACTGTACACACACATTCTCCCTTTCTGTATATCAGTCTCTGAATTTTTTTTGTAGCGGGGGTGAGGCTTCATTCTCACTCCATCAAATTAAATCAAATGTCACAATCCTGGAGCACCTTGGATTTGATTTCCACACGTACAGCTGGTTTCCTGAGGGCCTTGAACAAAGCAGTTTCCTCATTGGGGTCTCCCAGGATACTGGTGTAGAGCAGCCACTTTGGAAGGGGGACAGGCACTGTGGGACATCAGCAGAGCTGGGAGCTAAGAGCAGTCTTGGCTGGTGCCCTGGGAGGAGTTGGGAGAAAGGCATCTAGGTGGAGACCCAGCTTGAGCAGAGGTTCTGAGAGAGAAAGCATGGAGCTCATTTGTCGGGAGGAATCATTCAGATTGGTTGGATCCATAGGTGTATATGAGGGATGCAGTGAAATGAATTCCTTTATGTGGCCTTTTGCCTTGGTTCTTTGGAAAAACAGCTTGAGAGATTTTCCCCCTAAGCCCTGAGGCATAACATTTGCCCTAGTTTTCTACCCCAGAGGGTTTGTTGTTTTTGTCCAGGTTGGTGGACCCTTCCTGGGTAAGCTGAAAACAACTTGGTTTTCATACTTATTGTCTGGTCCTGGGCTGCAGCCTGCCCTGTGATTGGTATGCACCTTGCAGGGATTGGTCAATAGACTATGCAAATGAGGTGAGTTGTAGCCTACTATGCAAATGAAATGTCTGTGGCCTACTGAGAGGGGATTGGTCAGTTTGTGCTCCCTCCCCCCACCCCCCACTGGGAGAGGCCATGCCTTAAAATTGACAAGGAGTTGTGTATATAAACAGCCAGTCCCTCAGGGGTTTTTCTTACAGAAAGAAGCAAGAAGAGAAGCAGCAGAAAGAAGCAGAAGGAAGAAAGAAGAGAGAAGAAGCAGAGAGAGAGGAGGCAAAGAATCTCCTCAAAGAGCTGTAACACAGGTCAAGAGCTGTAACACTGGTCACGGGCTGTAACACTGAAGACAGGGAGAGGCCTGGAAGAGGCCCTGCGGCAGAGCCAGTGGCAACAGGTGCAGAAGGGGTCCAGTGGCAGAACCAGTGGCATCAGCCAGCAGGGCCAAGAGAAGCCTGTCCTGAGGGGGCTGAGAGGAGCCCTGCACGGCCAAGAGGAGCTGAGAGACTGTTGTGCACTGAAGAAGGGAGACTTTGCCTACATGCTTCCTGATCTAGATCCTGTGTTGTAGCCTGTTCTTTGTCTGAGAGTTCTGTGTGGCCATTACAATGGCTTGATGAACCCAGAAGAGAAGTAGAGTGTGCCATGGGAGGGACAGCTGGTGTTAGAATTGGCAAAAAGGTTGAAGAGGAGAGGTATGTCTGACTTCTACCTCATAGGGATCAGCCTTGGGTGGATATTGATTCGCATTATCCTCCATGAAGTTAGACAGGTTCTGATGCTACTACTACTACTACTAACATTTTACAAGGGGGATAGTAAGCGATAAGGTGAGAAAAATTGAGGTGGGATCATATTCTGGAGGGTCTCAGATACTTCCTTCTTAAATAAACTCTGTCTCTTGGCCCAAAATCCTGACTCAGAGGTGGGATGTGAACGCAACATCTGCTCCTAGGAGGCAGACTGGGGGTGACGAGGCTGGGAATTGGGGCTCTTTATTGAATGGCAGACTGATGTCCCCAGCAGCATTAATCTAAGCACATCAAGGTTGGGCAGATGGGGTATGGGTGGCTGGCCTTTGGTAATGGAGGAGGTAAAATGGCCTCAGGGAGCTAGTTCAGGGCAGGATGTGGAGTGATCAGGGCTAAATAATTGTAATATGCACACACTGTCAATTTTCTTTATTACATCTTCTCCTGTTTTGCATCTTGGTTTCCTAGTACTGCTGTAACAGAAAGGAGACCTGGTGGTGCAGTGGTTTAAGTGATTGACTGCTAACTGAAAAGTTGGCAGTTCAAAACCACCAGCGGCTCCGAGGGAGAAAGATGTGGCAGTCTGCTTCCATAGAGATTTACAGCCTTGGAAACCCTGTGGGGTTGCTATGAATTGGAATTGACTCCACAGCAGTAGGTTTGGTTTTGTTTGGTTTTAGGCTGTAATAGAAACACCACAAGTGGGTGGTTTTAAAGAACAGAAATTAATTTTCTCACAGTTCTGGAGGTTTAAAGTCCAAATCAGTGTCAGCCATGTTAATTCCTTCCTTGTTGGTAGCCCTGGGCATTCCTTGGTTATTGGCGATCCTCACATGACATCTGTCTTCCCTGTGTGTGCATGCCTCTGTGTCTAATCTGTTCTTTTTATAGCTCAGAAGTGATTAGATTTAGAATACACCCTACTGGGGTATGATGTAATTAACGTAACAAAATAGAACCCTATTTCCAAACAAGTTACAACCACAGGTATAGGGGTTAGGATCCAACACATATTATTTCAGGGGGACACACACTTTAATCTATAACAGCATCTTCCCCACATCCTGTTCATCCACTGAGTACTGGCATGTATTGGGCACCTCGCCAGAGCACCTCATCTGTTCCTCTGGAACTCTGAGGATTAGGCAGGAGTGGCCCTATCTTATGGTGAGAAGTGAGTCTCTTGTCTAATGTCAGTCACACATGGGAGGGCAGCTTCCATAGCCTATGAGGTTTCCACATGAACTCCTTCCCAGGGTGGAGCTGCAGGTGGCATTGCCCAGGCCAGCCCTTAGGGATGGGATGAAGAAAACAATGAGAACCTAATCTCACCACCAAAGAAGAAAGTCTACCAGTTCTCCCCCTCCACCTTGTCCAGAACCTTATTCTGGATTAACGAACTCCAATCCACCTCCCCACCCAACCCAGGAGAAAGAAGGGGAGCCCTTTGTGACATATGTAAATATTGAGGGAGCACATTAGACTTTGCATTTGCATGCTGAGTTACTTATTTACTGTTGTGTAAAAAATTACCCCAACACTTAGCAGCTTAAAACAACACACATTTATTATCTTACAGTTTCTGTGGATCAGGAGTTCTGGAGGAGCTTGGCTGGTGGTTCTGGCTCAGGGTTTCTCATGAGGTTGTAGTGAAGGTATTGGCTGGGACTGCAGTCATCTGAAGGCTTAACTGGGGCTGGAGGATCCACTTCTAAATCACTCACATGACTGTTAGCAGGAGGTGCAGCTCCTGGCTGTCTGTTGGCATTGATCCTCACAACTTGGACTCTTCATGGTTGCTTGAGTGTCCTCACAACATGGCAGCAGCTGGCTTCTTCCAGATCAAGTGAACCAAGAGAAAGGAGCAAAAGCCATCATGTCTTTTTGGACCAAGCCTTGGAAATGACATACATTCAGGTCTGCCTTATGCAATTGGTTGAACAGACCAACCCTGATCCAGTGGGTGGAGGCTGCACAAGGGCATGACTGTCAGGATGAGGGGATCATCAGAGGTTGTCTTGGAAGGTGGCTTCTACCACGCATCACCAGTTATGCCCCTGTTTCTGGGGCAGCAGCAGTAAGGAGCTGACTCACCCAAATGAATTTGCTCTCTGCACAGGGATGGTCAGCTTTTGTGTGCAGTTTTCTTCCTAGGTGGATTACTCCAAGAACCACAGGGGGTCAGCAAAGATCCAGGGAGAACCTGCTGCCCTGCCTTTCTTCCCAGGGAGGCCAGGAACTGGGAAGGTCATGTTCTTAAGGAACTTTTGGACCACTTGACTGGGACTTACAGCTGCTTCAGAAACCACACAAAACAGTGGTCCTCAACCTTGGCTGCACATTGGAGTCCCTTGGGAGCTTAAAATCACACTGAAGCTTGTGTCCTCCTTCCACCAATTCTGAATTGATTGGTCAGGGGAGTGGCCCGGGCATTGGGATTCCCAAAGCTCTCTGAGGCTGAGAATCAGTGAAATGAGGAGAATCACTTAGACCCTTGCTTTTGCTTCCATGCCTTTGCCATGTCATAAGGACACTCAAGTCGCCTTATGGAGAGTCCAAGTGGTGAAGAATCAAGGCCTTTGGACAATAGACAGCAAAGAGCTGTTGCTTTTGTTGTTGTTGGGTGCCGTCGAGTCGGTTCCAACTCATAGCCACCCTATGCACGACAGAACGAAACACTGTTTGGTCCTGTGCCATCCACGCAATCGTTATGCTTGAGCCCATTGTTGCAGCCACTGTGTCAATCCATCTTGTTGAAGGTCTTCCTCCTCTTTGCTGACCCTCTACTTTACCAAGCATGGTGTCCTTCTCCAGGGTCTGGTCCCTCCTCATAACATGTGCAAAATACATGAGACGAAGTCTTGCCATCCTCCCTTCTAAGAGCTGTACCTCCTGCTAATAGCCATATGAGTGAGTTTGGAAGCTGATTCTCCAGCCTTGGTTAAGCCTTTGGATGACTGCAGCCTCAGCTGACACCTTGACTGCAACCTCATGAGAGACCCTGAGCCAGAACCACCCAGCTAAGCCCATGAGTGAAGAGGGAGCACTCTCACCCCCGGGTATCCAAACCTGGAGAGGGCTGCAGAGGGCTGCGGCCTCCCTGAGGGCTGGGCATCTGTACCTGCTCACTGAACACCTGGCTCATTTACATGCTCCCCTTTAGCTCCTGAAATGCACTTTGGAAATCCAGCCAGGCAAGCACAAAACATAAATTAGAATTTCTTCTTCCTTGTACTAAAGTTTTGTCTTTTTTTCTCCTTAGACCCAGAGAAATTGGTTCTACATCACTTTATACTGACTTAGCTAAATGCGATTTCAACTAAAGCAAAATTGCTTAATTAGACAATAATATCAGAGAAATTGACTATTATATCTGGTTATTGACTTTTCAGATGGCCTGTATTACCATTTATATTCTTTCCAGTTGGGTTTTTAAGCATGAAAATAATTTATTGAGGGATTGTTCTTAGAAGCTATTTTTAATAGCCTAATGGCTTTTTAATTTTCAAATCATTTATATTCAGGTGGAGCCGAGAGAGCTCAGATTGTCTTTCACTGAATGGCTGTTCCTTCCTCTTCAGTTACAGTAAGTCCCCAGGTTATGAACGTCCCACTTATGGACAACTCATACTTGCCCTCTAACGTTACGTAAATTTGCCCTCACTTTGAAAGCGTTGAACCAAACCCTACTCGCCACAAATTCTTCATCACAATCACCTTCACTTGCTCACGTGCAGCTTTTAAATCATTGAAAAGGCTTTGAGTATTTTCTTGCACTAAGGTAAGGCTAAATAAGAACCATATGCGCTTGTTCCAACTCAGCTACAAAATTAGACTTAAAGACACATTTAGGAACGGATCTCGTTCACAACCCGGGGAGTGCCTGTGTGAGCTGGTCGTTTGTGGATGCAGTGCTGTGGGGAAGCAGGGACTTTTTTCTCTCCTATTTATGGTGTCAGAAACCCTGGTGGCATAGTGGTTAAGAGCTATGGCTACAAACCAAATGTTCAGCAGTTGGAATCCACCAGCTACTCCTTGGAAACCCTATGAGGCAGTTTTACTCTGTCCTGTGGGGTCGTTATGAGTCAGAATCGACCTGATGGTAATGGGTTTGGTTTTTTTATTTATGTCAGAGGGACACACCATGAAGGAAATGAACTTGAGGCCGGGAACCATAAAAATAATATTTAAAAAGCTGCTGTTTATCGATGGACTACTCTGTGTGAGGCAATTTCTGTAGATTGTCTCCGCTCCTCTCTATAGCCCTATGATGCAGGTATTATTACCTTCCTTTAATGGATTGGGAAACATCACCATCATCATCATCACCATCCCCATGACTGCTGTGCCTCTACATTTTTGTTTTAAATTGTGAAATATACGTAACAAAACATATGCCACACAACACTTTCCACATGTACAATTCAGTGACATCAGTTACACTGTTCAAGTTGTGCAACCATTATCGCTATTCTTTTCCAAAATATTCTACCACCGTTACCACGAACTCGAGCCCTCCCAAGCAAAAGCTCCTCCTTTCCACCTCCCTCCCACCCCTGGCAAAACTAATAATTGTTGGTTTCTATATATGTGCTCATCTCATGTAAGTGAGTTTGTACAGTATCTCTTCTTTTGCCACATAGCACCCAAGAGGTAATTTTATTGTCTTCGTCAATGGGTGTCCCTGGGTGGTGCAAACAGTTAACATGCTCAGGTGCTAACTGAAAGGTTGGAGGTTCGAGTCCATCCAGAGATGCCTTGGAAGAAAGGCTGGTGATCTACTTCTGAAAAATCAGCCATCGCAAACCCTATGGAGTTCAGTTCTACTCTGACACATATGGGGTCACCATGAGTCCGAGTTGATTCGATGGCAACTGGTTTACTTTATTGATGAGGAAACAGAGGCACTCAGAGGTCAGGGTCAAACACAAGTAACTTGCAAAGATCATAGAGCTGATGAGTGACAGAGCCATCCTTTGCACCCAGACTGCCTGCCTCATGCTCCAATTTCCTTCTGTAACACAAGCTAAATATCAATCAATATCACAATTTCAGAAACCCAGACCAAGGAGGAAGTTCCATGAGACTGGTTGCTGGGTAAAAATAGCACAAACACTATTATAACCATAGGAACATTGAATTGTTTTGTTGTGGTGGAAATTTGTTATAATGAATAAGCTGCAGGAAATCACATTTTCTGTTGTTAGGATCTGTAGAGGAAATACAGACTCTTTCTATTGAATTAGCAAGAGGGACTCGTGCTTTGAGAGCCACGGGACAGCTGGACACGACGTGCATAAATCTCTCAATTCCTATGAGCCTAAAGTTGCTGCTTGCCAACAGCCACATTTATTCCTGGGACCCCAGTGGCCTTAATACAAATACAGCATCTAAACAAGGGTGGCGGGGGCCACTGCACCCTGTGCACAGCCTCCAAAACTGGAGGGCTCTGTTCAGTTCAGGGCACCTACTTTAAGGGACTTATGGGTGAAGTGGAGTGTGTTCACTTACTACCTCTGATGTATGAGGTCTGATATTTTCTAGTCTATGCTATGCTTTTATGCGCCTGGTAAAGGGGAATAAAAACCATGTCCTCTGGAAAGAACTGGGGGGAACTGGGGCTGTTAGATTGGGGCAAGAGAAGAATCCAGGCAGGGGGCAGAGACCATATATTCAGGATTTGAGGGGGTATATTATCAGACTTCCTCTCTGTGGCCTTGGAGTATAACTGATAGGGGCAAACGATAGGGGCAGCTGAGGGCCTCCCCTCCATCTCTGCAGATGTATATGGTGGCATCTGAGTGGATTATGGGGGAGGGGGAGAAAGGTGTGACTGGCTGGATTGGGTGACATGTCATTTAGCTTTCTGAAATCTAACTGTGGCACTCCCAACCATCATGCAATGTGCACATTCACACAAGCCCTGGACGTTGCCTTTGATCTCCAACCCCTTGTGACTTAGAGAAGATTGGTTCAAGCACCCATCGGCCCCAGGACTGTACAAAGTCCTGGCTGAGATTTTTGCAATTCCAGGTGGGCTCACATTGCTGTGCTTGCCTTAGGCCATCTTAGGCCATGAGCTCCTCTTCCTTCCTACAGTGGTTGGATCATCCTGCAACCTGTCTTGCTGTCTCTGTTCTACGTATAACTAACCTGCATCAATAGGAAAGTTGCTTAAACACCTAGATGGCCTGTTATTTGCAGAATGGGTTTTTTTTTTTTTTTAAATGGGTGCAAATGGTCAAGGATGTTATGTGTTATTAGGCTTCAGAAGTCTTCCCTGTTTCTGCAAAACAACCCAACACCAGGGAACTTTTTCTAACCTTTGATCTTAGGTCATTACCTATTTTGCTCTCTTTTAGTCCTCTCTGCTCCACTCTTTTTGGGAGCAGATTTCTTATAGAAGGCACTTTGGCCAACTCTCTCCTTGCCTTAGTTCCTGCTGATCTCCAAGTTCTGGGGCAGTGGCTTTCAAATGGGCCATGATGGACCGTGACTATTGTAAGAAATACATTGTATACATGAAACACAACACTCGTACAATACTTACACTTACTATCTCTGATGCATGAGGTCTGATATTTTCTATTCTATGCTATGCTTTTATGCATCTTATCCTATGCCATCTCATTCTATCCCATTTTGTTTAAACATTTTAGTCATGGCTCACTACATTGAAATTTGCAAAGCAGTGCTCCTACCTTTTTTTAACTCCAGTGATTACCAAGTGTCTTTTTTGTGACTGTTTTGCTTATATGAGTCCTAGAATGTAAATCTTGCAAAGGCAAGGCCATGCTTTTTGAATTCCTGACACTTCCTAGCTCAGTCATAAGCACATAGCAGGGTAAAGTAGATATGGCATTTACTGAACTATTTGGGCTCTCAAAAACTACATCTTTTTTTTTCAGAGTTCTGAAAGTAACCATCTTGAGACTGAAAACGTTAGGCTAGGTGTCATCTGCCCATTTGTCTCAGCTATGATAGCGGCTGAGTAGGGAAGGCCTTTGTAAGCCATAATGTACCCTTGAAATGCCAGTTCATTCAAAACACTTTGTCAATGAGATTTGTCCTTGCCCTTATCCCAGGCTCTTCTGCAGAAACTAGAAGCGCCAGGCATGCCTCTGACCTTCAGGAGCTCAGGAACTGACCTGAAAGTGGCATTGTGTCATCAAGGTTGTGGCAGAGGCATGCATGAAGTGCAATGGAACTCAGAGAAGGCTCTATTTGGACTTTGTCTTGTAGCTTGAAAAGGCATTGGTCAAAGGGAAGGGCATTTAATGTTGATTTTGTTTTTGTTATTGATTCATAACTTAGGAGATCCCGTGTGTTACAGAATAGAAGTGCTCCACGGGGTTTTCTTGGCTGTAATCTTTACAGAAGCAGATCGCCAGGCCTATTTCTTCCATGGTGCCACTGGGTGGGTTTGAACTGCTAACCTTTTAGTTACCAGCTGAGGGCAAACCATTTGTGCCACCCAAGGACCTTGGAAAGGTCATTTTAGGCAGAAGGAACAGCACGTGCAAAGGTCGAGACCTAAGAGAGCAGGGTGTGATTGGGGGAATGGAGACTGGTTCTATATTGCAGGGTAAAGCATGTGAGCAGAGAGTGGTGGCAGATGGGAGGTTGGGGTCAGGTTGCAAAGGATTTTGAACTTGGCTGTTACCCCATGTGATGGTTAAGATTGTATGTCAGCTTGGCTGGGCCAGGATTCTCAGTGTTTATTTGTGATCACTCCCATGATGGGATCTGCTGCGAGCAGCCAGTCAGTTGAAAAAGAGTTTCCTTGGGGGTGTGGCCTGCATCCAGATATAAGCAGGCATTCTGGCTTTTTCTCACTCTGGATCCTGAGGCTGCTTCCTGTTCATCTGACCTCTGGTTCTAGGGACTTGAGGTATCAGCTTATCTGCACATCTTGGGATTTGTTGATCTTCACAGCCTGTGAGCAAGAGTCCTGCTCTCTGACCTACCGATCTTGGGTTTGCCAACCCCTGTGGCTACATGAATTGGGAGAAGCTTCTATCCTGATCCACAGACTTGGGATGGTCCAGCCTCTACAATCATGTAAGCCATTTCCTTGATATAAATCTCTCCGTATATACATATTTATACTCTTCACTAGTTTTGCTTCTCTAGAAAACCCATCTTAAGACACCTCATATGGATGAGAAACTGTCAAATGGTTGTAAGCAGGGGAGTGCAGAGGATGGAGCAAAGAGGGGCAGCTTGGAAAGAGCAGCTGGTTAGGAGACAGGGAACTTCTGGGCAGTGACGTCACGGCACAGCTGTCTTGCATGTGGAGCCATTACATAGGTCTCGCTGTGGCAGTTCAGGCTGTGCAAATCTAAATGCTGATCTGGCATTTCTCAGGAGGCGCCCTACATATCCTCCGTCAGGGAGCAAGGAGAGGGAAGGTGAGGCCTGCAGAGTGCTCTGGCAGACATGGGGCTTCGACTGAGGGCTCATGTGGAGTGAGTGGCTGATGATCCTGTGTAAACTATCTCGATAGCCAGACAGTGACCATAAAGAGGCAGCCAGGCTGGCTTCATCCCCTCCAACCTTGCTCTTACCAAGTGAAGGGCTTGCAGGACCACAGTGTAACATTGGGAGGAAACATGGGAAATCATTAGTCCAATTGTTCCTAAATGCCAACCACTGGGATTTTTTTTTTAACCTGTCTGTCATGTATTGAATTGTGTCCCCCCAAAAATGTATGTATCAACTTGGCTAGGTCATGATTCCCAGTATTGTGTGATTGTGTAATCTGATATGATTTCCTTATGTGTTGTAAACTCTATCACTGTGATGAGGTTATACTGATGAGGTCTACAAGATTGGATAGTGTCTTAAGCTAATCTCTTTTGAGATATAAAAGAGAGAAGCGAGCAGAGACACATGGGAACCTCATACCACCAAGAAAGCAGTGCCGAGAACAGAGCGTGTCCTTTGTACCTGAAGTTCTTGGCACTGAGATGCTTCCAGACCAAAGGAAGACTGATGCATCACAAGGTCCTTCCTCCAAAGCCGACAGATAGAGAAAGGCTTCTCCTGGAGTCGATGCCCTGAATTTGGACTTGTATCCTACTGGACTTTGAGAGAATAAATTTCTCTTTGTAAAACCATCCACCTGTGGTATTTCTGTTATAGCAGCACTAGATTACTGAGACACTGTCCATGGCAAAATGAAAAAAAAATTTATACATGTGGTGCAATGGTTAAGTACTCGGCTGCTACCTGAAAGGTTGGTGGCTCAAATCCACTGAGTGGCTCTGTAGGAGAAAGACCTGGTAATCTGCTTCCATAAAGATTATAGCTTGGGAAACCCTATGGGGCAGTTCTACTCTGTCCTTTTGGGTTGCTACAAGTCAGAATCGATGGCACCCAACAACAACAACAGTACATAATATTGTATGTTATTTTGGTATATATTTAAGTTACATGATGCACTAACAGAGTGTCCCCTCCTTTTTTCTCATGTCCTTGTCTTGGTATTCATTAGTTCGTCTCAGTCCATCCTCACAGTTTGGGGCTCAGACTTACGGTCTCTGACTTCCACAGTGACCAGAGGAAGCAGTGAGGGGTGTGCCGTTCTGCAGCCACGGGTGGCAGGGAGAGGCTGTGCTGACATCAACTGAGCCCCCACCTGGGCATGCCATATGTGGGAATATGGTGATGAACTGGGCTTCCTCCTCTGATTCCAGCCCTAGGGACTGAAGTAATTCTTTCTTTAAATTTTATTTTATTATTTTTTACTGTACGTCAGGTGAAGGTTTACAGAACAAATAGTGTCTCATTAAACAGTAGTACACATATTGTTTTATGACATTGTTTAACAACCTCACAACATGTCAACCCTCTCCCTTCTCGACCCTTTTTTTTTTTTTTATTGTACTTCAGGTGAAAGTTTACAGAACACATAGTTTCTCATTAAACAGTAGTATACATATTGTTTTATGACATTGGTTAA
>NW_004444013.1:3410821-3471878 GCF_000243295.1 Trichechus manatus latirostris
CTGCCTGTTTAGTATTTCCCCCCACCCCTCCCATCCCTCGTAACCAACAACGATTGTTGCTTTTTGTGTGTAAACTTTTTCACGGGTTTTTACAATAGAGGTCTCATACAATATTTGTCCTTTTGTTAACTTATTTCACTCAGCATAATGTCCTCCAGTTTCATCCATGTTATGAGATGCTCCACAGATTCATTGTTGTCTTTTCTCGTTGCATAGTACTCCGTTGTGTATGTACCATTGTGTGTTTATCCATTCATCTGTTGATGGGCATCTAGGTTGTTTCCATATTTTTGCTATTGTGAGCAATGCTGCCATGAACATAAGTGTGCATATGTCTATTCGAGTGATGACTCTTGTTTGTCTAAGATATATTCCTAGGAGTGGGATTGCCAGATCATATGGTATTTCTATTTCTAGCTTTGTAAGGAAACGTCATATCATTTTCCAAAATGGTTGTATCATTTTGCATTCCCACCAGCAGCCACTGGTGAAATTCTTATTGGCAGCAGTTCTGTTTCTGCTCATCTGCATCACTATCTCCCATGGTACAAGCTGATCCCAGACATGGGGACAGGATGGGCTGGAGGCCCACCACCTCTTGATCCAAAGCCTATCTACCACAGGAGAATAGGGTCAAGCAGCTGGGCTTCTGGGTTGGGTATGTTTAGGCATCCTTCATGCATTCATTCATTCAACAAACACTTTCTGAGTGGTCACTGCTTGTGATAGGTGCTGGGGATTCCAAGAAGAATAAAGTAGAGTCACTGCTTTCAAGATGCTCCCAGCCTAGGGAGAGAGGCATGCATGTAAAAAAAAATAAGACAGGTCAGTGTGTCCAATGCATAAGGGTCCAGTGCCAACTCCAAGGACCAATGTTTCCAGGAATTCAGGCAAGGTGTCCCAGAGGAATTACTCTGCACCTGGATCTTGAAGACTTGTAAGAATTTGTCAGAAGTATAAGGAGGGAAGCTATCTGAGGCAGAGAAAGTTGCGTGTGTAAAAGCTTCAGAGGAATAAAAAATATGGTCTATTTGGACCATTAAGGAACTTGAAGTTCTGTGGTAAGGCTGGGGTGTATGTAGATGCCTAGGTGGAGAGGAAGAAGCAATGGGAATGGTTAGACTGATTCTTGAAGATGATGGGGAGCCCTTGAAGGGTTTTTAAACAAGTAGGTGATAGAGTTAGTTTTTATTTTGGGAAAATTACAGAAATATGGAGTATTTTTTATTATTATTACTTACTTACGTGTATGATTCAGTTTTAGGAATGCATTCAGCTGCAAGTAACGGAAAAGCTAACTATGCTGTCTCCAACACAGAGGGTTTAATATTTTCACAAGCAGGAAGTCCAGAGACAGGGAATGGGTTTTACTTCTCTTCTGAGGCTTGTAAGTGTCTGGAGGCAACAAACCTGTTGTGAGACTTTAAGGCAGGGACTGGGTGGGTTAAGGCAGAGGCCAGGGTTTACTTAAGTCCATGAGCCAAAACAGCATGCTGGGCCCCACCCACGGACTGTAATGTCCCAGACAGCTGCATTGAATGTGGAGAGCACTGAGGATCTTCCCAGCCAACAGCTGGCTGAGTGGGACACCTGTCACAGACAGGAGGAGAAGCAGGCTAGTAAGAGAAGGGGACGTCTCTAACTTTGTCCACAGGATCACAGACATGAAGGTAGAGGAGCAGGGGGTGGAGAGCACAATCGATCTAACACGAACCTGAATTGTGAGTATAGTGCTGAGTGTACATGTCGTCTACTGCCTTATCAGCTCAAATATAAATTAATTTTCAGGAAATAATCTCTATTTTAGATTGTTCTCACTATTGATAAGGACAATAATCAGGTGGAAAAAACAATCCTGGTGCTTTATTGGAGGTTCTGACAGCCTTTGTCATCTTGGAGCAATTGGTTTTCAATCATTCTCTGCATTGGCACACATTCCTGAAGTATAGATAGATAGATGGATAGATGATTAGATGGATGGATGGATGGATGGATGATTAGGTAGCTGCCTTTGAGACAACTCTGACTCATGGTGACCTTCGGTACAACAGAACAAAATGTTGCCCGGTCCTGTGTCATCCTCACAGTCGCCAGCACGTTCAAGCCCATCATTGCAGCTATTGTGCCAATCCATCTCAACAAGGGTCTCCCTTGCCCTCACTGCCCTCTACTTAACTAAACATGATATCCTCCTCCAGTGATTAATTTCTTCCAATGACGTAACCAAAGCAAGAGAGTTGGACAATTGTTCTGTTGTGACCCATAAGGTTTCATTGGCTAATTTTCAGAAGTAGATCACCAGGCCTTTCTTCCTAGTCTATCTTAGTCTGGAAGCTCCACTGAAACCTATCCAGCATGGGTGATGCTGCTGGGATTTGAAATATTGGTGGCATAGCTTCTAGCAAGCCACCACAGTATGACAAACTGCCAGACAGGTAGTGATCCTGAAGTATAAAATTCACTAATTTGACCAGTATTTATTGAACATCTTTATAACAATTCAAGCCAGTTACATGTTTAAGCAATTCTATTTATTAGTGGCTGGTTAAAAATAAGTACCAGTGTTTCATTTCTGTTCTCAGTTGTAACAGCCTGGAATGTTTTAGTTATCCAGTAAAGGTCTCAACTTGTCAAAAACCAGGTTCAAAAAGATTCTATTTGCTTTTGTGCAAACCTGATCTTTCAAGTCACTCCATTTTCTTCTTTGATGTGAGTATTTGGTCATAGATTTATGGCTTGGCTAGTCAGATGTTTTATATTTTTAATAAATTACTTTTTGATAAAACATTTTGTCTTTATTTTGCCTCAAGCCTCCAGACTTACAGAGCAAGACAAACATGTTTAATTGGCATTATTTTTTCTTTTTTCAAATAGCCATTGCATTGAGTTTGCTTAAGATTTTTTTAAGGTCCTTTAATATATTCATTGACTAAAAGGTCCTCAACTACATCAGAGAAGGCAGGATGGGTATTGTCATCCCATCTCATGGGTGAGAAGACTGAGTCCCAGAGAGCTATCCCAGGTTAGGGCCTCTCTTGTTAGTGACAGAGCTGGGGATGAAGTTCAGGTCTCCTAAATCCTAGGCCATGAGGACACTGGTGGCTTAGTGGTAGAATTCTCACCTTCCATGAGAGAGAGCCAGGTTCAATTCCCTGCCAGTGAACCTCATGAACAGCCACTACCCACCTGTCAGTAGAGGCTTGCGTGTTGCTATGATACTGGCTGAACAGGGTTCAGCGGAGCTTCCAGATTAAGATGGGCTAGGAAGAAAGCCTGGCGATCTGCTTCCAAAAATCAGCCAAATGAAAACCCTATAGATCACAACAGTCTGATCCCATTGTGCATGGTATCATCATGAATCAGGGTTGACTTAATGGCAACTAACAAAAATACATACATTGACTAAAACATCCTCAACTACACCAGAGAAGGCAGGGTGGGTATTATCATCCCATTTTATGGATGAGAAGACTGAATCCCAGAAAGATATTCCAGGTTAGGTGTCTCCCTCCTTAGTGGCAGAGCTGGGGATGAAGTTCAGTTTTCCTAAATCCTAGGCCAGTGCCACAGATGCCACAGGGTGTTTCCCATGTGATCTCAACCTTACACAAGATCCTGAGGGTTTGGGAATGTCTCGGAAACATCACTGCTGGCATATTTGCAGGGGTAGACAGAGAGCAGAGAAATCTTCCTGAGCATTGATTTTTAAATAAACAGATTTACTTCTCAGTTCCACCCTGACAGATCCTTCCCTCTTTTGACCTGTGTTAATTGACCACATCCACCAGCCCTGGGTAAATCTCTTCTTGGAGGCCTGTTTCCTCTTCCACTGTCCCTTTGGGTGTGCACTTGAGAGAGGACATGTGAATCGTTCACCTGAATATCCTCTCAGGGGCGGATGGAAATCCAGGGCTCCCGCACGGCCTGCTTCCCCAGCACAGCTCCATCTGGGGTGAATTATTAGCTCCACGCTGACTCGTAAGTAGAAATCTATATCTTGCCTAGTTCTCTTCTGTGCGCCCCCTGTGTTTTTCCCTGGTGATTATTGATTGCATTTAAACATGCTTTTTGCTCCAGGCCTGGTCAAGGCATCAATTAGATGCCTACTCTAATGCCAATTGTGTAAGACCATATAGGATTATGCATATGGGACTGGCTCCAACAGCAGCCCGTTTGGAAAGGAGAGATGCTCTTTCTTGAATAATTGATTGGAAACCCTTCTCTCACACAAAAACAAGAGCCAAGTGAGCTCATCTCAGCAATTCGTCAGGATATCTCCCTTGTCATATCCGCAGCCCCATTCTGTTTCCTCTCACATGCCCAGTTTTTGCTTAATGAAATCGTCTTTTTTTTTTGGGGGGGGTGGTGGTGGGGAAGGTGGGAAGTTTTCTCAGGCAATGTTCTGATTTCCCAAAAGAAAGGCTGAGCCACATGATTTATTTTGATAAAACAAATGGCTGAACAGATAGTTGACAGGCAGAGGAGGGCATCACTTATTGATATCTTTGTACTTATTTTATAAGTGAATCTTAAAAAGCAAATCTTTGAAAACATACCAAAAGCATTTAAAAAACTCTCCCTCTGGCTATTTTTTTTTTAATTCAGAAAAATTAAAGATTAAGAAAATATAGAGAATAATTTGACAAATGACAGTGTATCTACCACCTGTAATGAACAAATATAAGTCTTATCATAATTGTTTTAGGTAGTAAAAAAAAAAACCCAAACAAATAAGCAAAAGGTAAATTTGAAGTCTCATCTGTATCCCTTCCCAATATAATTTCCCTCTTTCTCCAGAAGCAAATATTATCAAAATTTGGAGTGTATCTTTCTACTCCATTTTTATCTATTATATATACATATGAGGGTCCTTGTGGCACAGTGGTTAAGAGCTCAGGCTGCTAACCAAAAGGTAGGCAGTTCGAATCTACCACTCTCTCCTTGGAAACCCTATGGGGCAGTTCTGTTCTGTCCTATAGGGTAGCTATAAGTCGGAATCAACTGGACGGCAATGGGTTTTGGTATATATACATACGATGTTGTTAGCTGCCACTGAGTTGGCCCCTGACTCCTGGTGACTCCATGCACAATGGAACAAAATGATGTCTGGTCCCACACCATCCCCATGATTAGTTGCAAATCAGGCTTTTGTGATACATGAGGTTTTCACTGGCTGATTTTCAGAAGTAGATTGCGAAGTCTTTTTCCTAGTCTATCTTAGTCTGGGAGCTCTTCTGAAACCTGTTCAGCATCATAGCAACACGCAAAGCTCCACTGACAGATGGGTGGTGGCTGCGCTTGATGTGCACTGACCTGGAATCGAATCTGGGTCTCCTGCACATAAGGGGGAATTCTACCAGTGAACCATCAATTCATATATGTATGAATTATATATGTAATTATTTATGTATATAAAAACTTTAAAAAAAAATATATGTTTAAAAACTTACATAAATGTTATTATAATATGGATAATGTATATATCTTCCTGCAACTTTTTTTTTCCACTCAGTATTTGGTTTTTGGTAGCTATCCATATTGATATATATCAATTTAGTTCATTCATTTTAACAGATTTAGTGGTAATACAGTGTATGGATATGCCAAAATTTCATTTTTGATAAGCATTTAGGTTCTAACTTATTGCTGTTATTAACAATGCCGCTATTAAAAAAATCCTTGTGCATATCTTTCTCCTTGAGTGTCCATGAGAAATTCCTCTAGCGTAAGCCTAGAAGCAAATTATTAGGTTTAGATTTTATTAGACACTGCCAAATTGCTCTCCCAAGAAGCTCTATTCCATTGCAGCTTCCCTAGAAGTTTGATATTAAACAATTTTATCTCATTGTTTTAATTTGCAATTCCCTGATTACTAGTGAGGATAAGGATGAGCACTGCTTCATCATGTTTAATAGCCATTCAGGAGTATTCCCGTTTTGTGAATTGCGTTTTTCTATCCTTTGCCTATTTTTGTATTTTGTTTATCTTTTTCTCAATGATTTGTAGAAGCTCTGAATACTAATCTTTGTTGGTTATATAGATTGCAAATATTTTCCCCCATCTGTTGCTTTCAACTTTGCCCAAAGTATCTTCTATCATACAAAAAGTTTAAATTTTGTCTTCAAGGGAAAGAACGGCAGGGTCAGGGGTCTGGGGACCATGGTTTCAGGGGACATCTTGGTCAATTGACATAATTAAGCTTATTAAGAAAGTGTTCTGCATCCCACTTTGGGGAGTGGTGTCTGGGGTCTAGTGAGCAGTCATCTAAGATGCATCAATTGGTCCCAACCCACCTGGAGCAAAGAAGAATGAAGAACACCAAAAACACAAGGAAAATATTAGCGCAAGAGACAAAAAGGGCCCTATAAATCAGAGACTCCATCAGCCTGAGACCAGAAGAACTAGATGGTACCCAGCTACCACCAAGGACTGCTCTGACAGGGAACAACAACAGAGAGTCTCTGACAGAGCAGGAGAAAAGTGGGGTGCAGAACTCAAATTTACGTAGAAAGACCAGACTTAATGGTCTGACTGAGACTGGAGGAACCCCAAAAGACATGGCTGCTGGACTCTCTGTTAACCCAGAATTAAAACCATTCCTGAAGCCAACTCTTCAGACAAAGATTAGACTGTACTATAAGACATAAAATGATACTCATGAAGAGTGTGCCTCTTAGCTCAAGTAGATATATGAGACTAAATGGGCAGCTCCTGTCCGGAGGCGAGATGAGAAAGCAGAAAGGGATAGCAGCTGGTTGAATGGACATGAGAAATCTGGGGTAGAAAGGGAGAGTATGCTGTCACATTATAGAGATAGCAACTAGGGTCACATAACAATAAGTATATAAATTTTTGTATGAGAAGCTAACTTGAGCTGTAAACATTTACCTAAAGCACACAAAAAATTAAATTTTGATCTATTTAACCTATGAATTTTTGTGTATATGTTTTTAAATTTTGTAAAAGTACTTTCCTACTGTAGGTCATAAAGTTATTTTCCAATACTTTCTTCTAATATATTAAAAGTTTATTTCTCATGTTATATCTTTAATCCACTTAGAATGTGCTTGCTTATTTGTTTATTTTTGCTATGGTGTGATCTGCTGTTCCAGCTCTGGAATCCTTTCATCCTGGACTTCTTGCTGTGGGTGAGAAATAATCCTCTTGTTTAAGTCGCTTTTGGTTGCATTTTCTATTGCTTGCAGACTAACACATCCTAACTGGTATACTTACTCTCTCTAGTCATTTCTTCTCCTTATATGTACCTTGATCTTGTAGTTATTTTTTTTCCACTCTTCTTTTCTACTTTTATCTTTCATTGCTTTGTTTTGGATGATTGCCTACCTCTATCTTCCACTTCACTGATTCTCTCTTTGGTCTGCTCTAATCCCCTATTTAAGCTATCCATTGAATATTTTCCCCCTAATGTTGTATCGTTTTATGTCCATAATTTTTATTGATTCTTTTTCAAATCTGCATTTTTTTGTTTCCATTATGTTTTTTTTTTTTGTGCCTGATACATTAGATTCCTTTCTTTAGATCTAAATAAACTTATTTCAGAGTCCCATTCATACTAATCTATTTGTGATTCCTTGGGTATGGCCACCGATTGTGTTTACTGATGATCTCTTAGAGCATTCTTTTTTTTTTTCCCCAAGAGTTGTCTGGACTATCTCTTCAGCATTATAGCATTTTTACACAAATGACATGTGCCTCCTACTTTTGTTTGCCAACCATGCCCTCCCCTGATGAGGTATTTTTGTAAGCACTGCTATGCCAATTTTTTTTTTTTACATGTTTCCTTAAAAAAAAGAAAATAGGATCATGCACTTACGAAAATACCTCATGGGGGAGGGCACTGTTGACAAACGAACATAGAAGACGTGCATTATTTGCGTAAAAATACAGTAACTATTTTTCACACTGGTGGCACATGTCCTGGTTCGCAGAGGCTTTATTACAGAAATTTGCTTCTGTTGGAGCCACAAATGAAATCTCAGGACTATATTTTGACAATTGCATCTTGATTCAAGATTGTAGCATTATGTAAGCAGTTTAAGAATTCTGATCTCATACTCTCAGGCAATGCAGGTTGGGGGATTGTATTTCTTCAGAGCCACGGGGTTGGGCCAGCAGATGAAGTTTTTAAAATCCCACTTCAAGGACAGGAAAGACATGTACTGGTTCCTGGATCCTGTTAAGGTGCTCCACGCAGGCTTCAAAATATCTGCCTGTAAGGCATGTATCTGTTTAGTTACTTCTATGGTCACAGTTTCAGTTCCTTCTCACTGTAATATTTCTGGGATCTGGGGTTTCTCTTTCTTGCTTTTGAGCCTGGCTATATATTTTGAATTTTGTAAAAATCATATGGAGTCCCTGGGTGGTGCAAATGGTTAACATGCTTGGCTATTAGCTGAAAGGTTAGAAGTTTGAGTTCACCCAGAGGCACCTTGGAAGAAAGTCCTGGTGATCTATATCTGAAAAATCAGCCATTGAAAACTCTGTGGAGCACAGTTATACCCTGACACACATGGGCCACCCGGGCTTTGATTAGATTTGTTAATATCTTCAGTCCATTCTTGCTTGGACCTGAGAGCCACTTGGCTTTCTTAACGTGATTTTGCAAAGCTCTTCTTTGATTTATTCTGGATGATTTCATAGCTTAACTTTCAGTGTGTAGTCTTATTTCTTGCTTCTTGGTAGGAGGGAAGAAGACCTATTCACAGTTGGCCCATTTCCTTCTGCAGTAGTGCCTATAACCATTATTTTTTCCAAATCTTTATTTGAGAAAAATTGATTTTTTTATAAAAATTGGAATAGTTCAATAACCACCTAAATTCACAAACTGATATCATTTTGCTGCATTTGCTTTATATAAACCTGTTGCCGTCAAGTCAATTCCAAGGTGCAGCTTTTGAATTTGAACTGCGGACCTTTCAGTTAGCAGCTAAGTTCTTAGCCACTGTGCCACCAGGGCTCCTTGCTTTATATCTATATATCTATATAAAACCAAACCCGTTGCTGTGAAGTCAATTCCAAATCATAGTGACCCTACAGAACAGAGTAGAACTGCCCCATAGGGTTTCCAAGGCTGTAAATCTTTATGGAAGCAGACTGCCACATCTTTCTCCTGTGGCGCAGCTGGTGGGTTCGAACTGCTGACCTTTTGGTTAGCAGCTGACCTCTCTTTTTTTTTTTCAAGTTAAAACAGAGAGATTTATTAAGGGTTTAAAACAATTGCAACTGGGGAACTACATAGCCCATTGAAAATGGAACCAGGTAGTCCCACGGCAGTTTTGTTATTCCAGGAACCAAACCATAGGGAGGGCGATTACAGGAAAATCAGTGGATACTGTAATAATCACACTGTGATTGGTTACTGATTATTACAGCATAGTTAGTGATTACAGACAGTTTCACAGGATTCTTAGATCATGGTCACTAGATGCTTGCATATATTTTCTTTGTCTATCTTGCAAAAATATCTCGTTGGCAACAGCACGCAGACAGCACTCTTCCTGAATACTTGTATTTTGAGGGGTGCAGATGGTCATTTGGTTGAGACACCTCAGGGCATATGGTTTCACATCCTGGTTTTGACCACCGAGGAAAAACATGTTTTTCTCAAAAAATATAGCTGTTGTTCTAGAATCCAGGTTAAAATTAGACAGCTTGGTCAGCATATTGTGCCTCTGGCTCACTGACTGCACTGAAAGTTGTTTTTTCCGAGACAAGCCAGATGTTCCCTGAGGTGTTCAGGTCTTTTTTTCTCTGTGTTCAAGGCATAAAACAAAATATTTTCAGTGTCACTTGTCACAGTGACTTCCTTCTTGCCAACATCTCAGTGCAGGTGAGACAGAGAATGTAAAGTCTCTAAGTTATGGGAGCCAGGGTAAGGAGTGGAAATATTGGTTTATAACTATGGAAATGGAAAAAAAATAGACACCAGGCTAGTACATGAAAGATACAAACTGTGAACGGTTACTCACAGTTTAATTCATTCTGGGACAGTATAAAAATCTCATATATATATTTTTAATGAAAGACAAAAGTAAGTAATACATCTACCATTATCATGTTGGATTGTGTCCTATCTTTGCTAGGAATTTTTTTTTTTCCTTCTGAAGCACGTATAAAGATCCTTGATGGCTGGTTACTGTAGGTGTATCATCAGCCTACCTGTGGTACCTGGGAGATGCTAATGTGACCTGTGGTTCAGATTTTCTCATGGCTTTTTTGAAGAGAGATTTTTAAGAGTTCAGATAGATAATGATTTGGTACTTTCTTAGAAAACTGTACCCAATAACATTTGTTCCAGGGATCTACTAGACATAGACCAGGCCCTGACACATCTTAGATAGCGGGACCTATATTCTCTTCAGTTAAAAAAATTGCGTAAATTTTATGGCCATTCAAAATAACCTGGGAAAACGTGGCCCTTGATAGCAGGGGATATTTATCTAAATATTCCTCTATTATGCTGGCATCCTTACAAATATAAGCTTCATAATAATATGATACATCTATGGGATTCACAGACTCAAAGAATCTCAGAAATGGAAGGGGAAATGGGACTCCAGAAACTTTAAAAAGAATATTATTATAGCTATAGGTATTGCATCTTAGTCTATAAGGTGCTTTTAATAACATCAAGGACTATCTTGTTAATAATGTCTTGTAATACATAGATTTTTAAATACTTCCATAGTCTTTGATCCTGAAATTCTAATTCCAATGGAAATAATATCACTTAAAATACTTTCATAAAGAATTTTAATTGTAGAAAGTAGATACAAACTTTTACATGTAATAATCTCAAGTTAAAAAAAAAAAAGTAGAACAGTAAGGTTGTAGAGAAAGACCAAATAACAATCACAAATCTGGATTTTTTAGGCATCCCCTGTTACCTGAAGGGTAGACCTATATTAATCTTAAAAAATGTTTTTTTTATTGTGCTTTAAGTGAAAGTTTACAATTCAAGTTAGTCTCTCATACAAAAATTTATACATACATTGTTATATGACCCTAATTGCTCTCCCTATACTGTGACAGCACATTCCTCCTTTCTACCCCTTACTTCCTGTGTCCATTCAACCAGCTCCTGATCCTCTCTGCCTTCTCACCTCACCTCCGGACAGAAGCTGCCCATTTAGTCTTATGTATCTACTTGAGCTAAGAAGCATGCTCTTCACAAGTATTATTTTATGTTCCGTAGTCCAGCCTAATCTTTGTCATAGCAGCTGACCTCTTAACCACTGCACCACCACCACTCCTTGCTTTTATATATGCGTGTGTATATATGTGTATATATATATATATATATATATATATATATATAAACATCTTTTGTTGTTTGTTTGTTTTCCTGAACCATAAGAAAGTAAGTTGCAGACATATCCTGGAATTTTATTAATAAATAAATTGGCACAAACTTCCTAGTAAAAAATACATTTGCCTACATAACCACAGTACCATTGTTACACCCAAGAAAACCAACATTATTTCATATTCCAAATTTGGATTTCCCCAATTATTCTAACAAGGTCTTTACTAAAAGCTCTGTTGTTAACCATATTTCTGGGGGGAATGCCTTCAGAGTTGGAGATGTCAAAGGCCCCTTATCCTGTCCTCAGCACCGGTTAGGAGAGGTGTGATGGTTAAGGTTGGGTGTCAACCTGGCTGGGCCATGATTGTCAGTGGTTTGGAAGTTTTGATGCAGTTCGTCAGTTTATGTAACGATGTAATCCACTCTATGATGAGATCTGCTATGAGCATCCAATCAGTTGAAAGAGAGTTTCTTTGTGGGTGTGGCCTGCCTCCAATATATCAATAGATATTCCAGCAAGGCTGTTGCTCTGGATCCTGCATTTGGCTCATCATCATATGACCTCTGGTTCTTGAATCTTGAGATAGCAACTTACCTACTGATCTTGGGATTTGTCGGCCTCCGAAGCCTGTGAACCAGAGGCCTGCCATCTGATATGCAGATCTTGGGTTTGTCAGCCCCTGCAGCTACATGAGGAGAAGCCGCCAGCCTGGCGCCTGACCTGTGGACTTGGGACTTACCAGCCTCTACAACCATGTGCATCATTTCATTGAGATAAATCTCTCTCCATATGTATGTATACAATTCACTGGTTTTGCTTCTCTAGAGAACCTAGCCTAAGACATTTGGTGCTGAGAGTTGTTCTAGAGAAACAAAATTGTAAGAATGAGTTTTCTAAATTGGTTCTCAAGTCTGGTTAGTCTTTAAAGATGTTGATGATTCTGCTTCCAGTAGTAAAGAGGGCACTGCTAATCCATGGTATGAGGTGACAATAGAAATACACAAAATATCACCACTAATAGATCAAGTATCGGTGAGAGGCGAGGCTCTGGGTGACTGCATGTTTCATACTTTTCTATAATTTTGTCAGAATGAGAAGCATAAGGAAGTTGGTTAGTTGGTCCTCCTTTCACAAAGTGAAAGCTTATGTCTTTCTTTCATCAAAACCAAACCCAGGGTCTTATCCTAAGAGTG
Organism: Trichechus manatus latirostris; assembly: GCF_000243295.1. NCBI lineage: Eukaryota > Metazoa > Chordata > Mammalia > Sirenia > Trichechidae > Trichechus > Trichechus manatus. Next base: position 3,423,342 of record NW_004444013.1, read on the forward strand.
GCTGATTACAACACCAACTGAATTCCCAATCTCGAATGGTGTCTAAAGTTAAGGTAAAAACATTGATTGGGAAAAAATGGGATCTTGAAACTTGTGATGAACACATATGGGCAGATAATTAGGAAGGTGGGAACACTGAACCCCTAAATTCTGTTGAATCACCCCTGCCAACAGAACCAGCCCTCTCACTCCCATTTGAAGAGATTACTCCATCTTTCTCTGCTAAGCCACTTTCCCCAGGAAAGCCATTAGCATCTCCACCCTCTTCTGATGAGACGAACCCAGTTGTGTCTAAAGAGCCTTTGTCTGAGTCATTGCCTGGGGAGGTGCCTGAATCATTGTCTGGGGATTTGTCTGAGGCATATGCCTTACAAGACATTGCTGAATGTTCTCAGAACACATCCCCACCACCCATTTTTGCTTCTAGACCTATAACTAGACTTAAGTCTCAGCGAGCCCCAAAAGAGGTACAAAGTGAGACCAAGGAGGAGGTACACTACCCTCCAAAAAAACTGCTTGACTTTTCTAATATGTACAAACAGAAACCTGGGGAGTATATGTAGGATTAGCTATTAAGGGTATGGGGTGATAGTGCAAGGAACATGAAGATGGATCAGTCTGAATTATTGATATGGGCCCACTAAGCACAGATTCTTCATTCAGTGTTTCAGCTCTAGAGGTTAGGAAAGGATCTAATAGTTTATTTGGTTGGTTCACTGAAGCATGGATTATGCTGTGGCCTATACTAAATCAAGCTGAAGTATCAGACCTGCCTTAGTATACTGTAGATGAAGGTATCCAAAGGCTTAGGGAAATTGGCAATGTTAGAGTGGATATTTCAGGTTAGACCCAAGGACCCACACATGGAGTGCCCAGAGGACACACCTTTTACCAAAATGGTGAGGAACAAATTTGTGAATGGAGGCCCAGCATCCTAGAAGACTGCTGTGATTACCATTTTATGTGAATCAGATTTGACAGTGGGAACTGCCCTAACTGAATTAAGACAACTAACTACAACAGGGCTGATTGGAACCCATGGTGGTAGGGGCCAAGTAGCAGCACTCAATCCACAAAGACAAGGCGGGCATGGTTACCAAAAGCAGTAATCAGAATAGTCTGACTCATATGGACTTACGGCATTGGCTACTTAGTCATGGTGTCCATAGGAGTGAAACAAATGGGAAATCTACTAAATATTTACTTGATCTATACAAGCAGAAGAATTCTAGGTCAAGTGAATGGCAATCTAACTTGAACTGCCAGAAAAGAGAGTTATAGCCCCTCAACCAATTCCTGGACTTGAACCATCATAGAAAGGGCAGCGTTTTGTTCTTACAGGAATAGACACTTACTCTGGATATGGGTTTGCTTTCCCTGCATGCAACGTTTCTTCCAAAATTATCATCCATGGACTTACAGAATGCCTTATCCACCATTATGGTATCCCACACAGCATCACCTCAGATCAAGGGACTCACTTGACAGCAAATGAAGTGTAGCAATGGGCTCATGGAATTCACTGGCCTTACCATGTTCCCCATCATCCTGAAGCAGCTGGCTTGATAGAATGATGAAATGGCCTTCTAAAGACACAATTATGGCACCAGATAGATGGCAATACCTTGCAAGGCTGCGGCAATGTTCTTCAGGAGGCTGTATATGCTTTAAACAGGTGTCCAATACATGGTGCTGTTTCTCCCATAGCCAGGATTCATGGGTCCAAGAATCAAGGGGTGGAAATGGGAATGGTACCACCCACTATTATCTCTAGTGACCCATTTGCTAAATTTTTGTTTCCTCTCCCCATGACCCTATGCTCTGCTATTCCAGAGCTCTTAGTTCCAAAGGGAGGAATGCTCCCACCTGGAGACACATGACTGATTCATTACTGGAAGTTGAGAATGCCACCTGGCCTCTTTGGGCTCCTCATGCCTCTGGATCAACAGGCAAAGAAGGGGGTTACCATACCGGCTGATGTGATTGATCCTGATTACCAACGGGAAATTGGATTGATATTGCATAACGAGGTAAAGAAGAGCATATCTGGAATATAGGAGATCCCTTAGGGTATCTCTTAGTACTACCATGCCCTGTGATTAAAGTCAATGGAAAACTACAGAAATGCAATTTCAACATGACTGCTAATGGCCCAAACCATTCAGGAATGAAGGTTTGGGTCACCCCACCAGGCAAAGAACCACGACCAGCTGAGTTGCTTGCTGAGGGTAAAGGGAATACGGAATAGGTGGTGGAAGAAGGTAGTTTCTAAATACCAGCTACAACAATGTGACCAGTTACAGAAATGACGACTATAATTGTTACGAGTATTTCTTCCTTGTATGTGTGCATCAAGTATTTTTGTTTTCTTCACTTATAAAAATTAAGATGTAAATGGGGCTAGTGCGTTTTCAGTTTTACGCATGTTAGTTGTATCATGTTATGTGCAAGTATGACTTTATAACTGTGTTTATTTAGAGATTATGTGTGGTTTAAGGAGATGTGTACAGGTGCCATGTTGACAAGGGGTGGACTGTGGTGGTTAAGGTTGTGTGTCAACTTGGCTAGGTCATGATTCTCAGTGGTTTGGCTGTTGTGATGCAGTTTGGCAGCTATGTAATGATGTATTTTTGCAGTTATGTACTGATGTAATCAACTCCATGATGAGATCTGCTATGAGCAGCCGATCAATTGAAAGGGAGTTTCCTTGGGGGTGTTGCCTGCTTCTGGTACATAAATCTTGTTCTAGCAACTTGCTCTGCATCCTGCATCAGGCTTGCCATCATCTGACTTCTTCTTCTTGGGACTTGAGCTAGCAGCTTACCTGCTGATCTTGGGATTTTTTCAGCCTCCGTAGCCTGTGAGCCAGAGGCCTGCCATCTGATATGCTGAAATTGGGTTTGTCAGCCCCTGCAGCTACTTGAGTCAGGCAAAGCCTCCAGCCTGACTCCTGACCAATGAACTTGGGACATGCCAGCTTCTACGATCATATGAGCTATTTCTTTGAGATAAATCTGTCTCTGTCTCTCTCTATATATGCACTTCACTGGTTTTGCTTCTCTAGAGAACTGAGCCTAAGACAATAGGAACAATCTTCCTACTTCACTCCCCTTACTTCCATGTGTTGGCCAGAGGAAGGGAGAATTAGACTTGAAGGAATTATAAAAAGATCAAGAAGCAAGAACTGATTTAAAGGTAAATTAAAAATTCATTATCTAAAATCTGACCATCCAAGAAGCTCAACAAATCCCATATAGGATAGATCCCCAAAAGAAAGTAATCAAGACATATCATAATCACACTTGCCAAAACCAAAGACAAGGAGAGAATCCTGAGAGCAACTCAAGAAAAATGAAAAGTCACTTACAAAGGGGAAACAATAAGACTAAGCTCTGATTATTCAGCAGAAACTATGTAGGCAAGAAGGCAATGGGATGACATGTATATAAAACCTTGAAAGAAAAAAAAAAAACTACCAACCAAGAATAATATATTCTGCAAAATTCCTTCTCAAATATGATGGTGAAATTAGAACATTTCCAGATAAACTGAAATTAAGGGAATTCATAAAAATCAAACCAAACTTACAAGAAATATTAAAGGGAGTCCTTTGGTTAGAGAACCAGCAACCTCAGGCAACAAGTGGAGTCTAGGATACAGGACTTCACTGGCCAGATATCAACCTAGGTAAAGAACTCTCAGTAATAAAACAAATTAAACGACTTAAGATGGGGAAACAGAGAGTCAATCTATAAATGATGACAATGTCAAAACAATAAAATGGGGAATAAATGATGTAGCTATAGAACTTTCAAATGGAGAGGAAGTCAAGGTGATATCAAGTAATAAAAGACTGGTTTAAACTTAGGAATGTATGGTAAATTTCAAGGTAACAACAAATAAAGTTAACAAACCTACTCATTAGAATAAAAAAGAAGAGAAACATAAAGACTCTGTGAACACAAAATCTATAATAACGAAAGAAAAGAAAAGAAAATCCACAAACAAAAGGGACTCAGCATAGGTAAGTAAGAAGAACAACAACAAAAAAAAATAACACCCCACAAAACACACACACACACACAACAATATGATAGCAATAAACTCATACCTAGTGATAATCACACTGAATGTAAATGGCTTAAATGCACTCATAAAGAGACAGAGAGTGGCAGAATGGATAAAAAACATGACCCGTCAATATGCTGTCTACAAGAGACACACACCTTAGACACAAAGACATAAACATATCAAAAACCAAAGGATGGAAAAAAATTTATCAAGCAATCAGTAACCAAAAAAGGGCAGAAGTGGCAATACTAATATCAGATAAAATATACTTTAATACAAAATCAACCATTAAAGACAAGGAAGGACATTATATAATGATTAAAGGGACAATCCATCAACAAGAAATAACCTTAATAAATATCTATGCACCCAAAGCCAGTGCTCCAAAATACATAAAACAAACTCTACCGGCACTGAAAATAGAAATAGCTCCACAGTAATTATAGGAGACTTCAATTATAGGACACCACTCTCAGTAAAGGACAGAATATCTAGAAAGAAACTCAATGAAGATACACAAGATCTAAAGGCCAAAATTAACCAACTTGACCTTATAGTCATATACAGAACACTCCACCCAACAGTAGCCTTGCATGCTGAAAGTGAAGAGGACTTGAAGCACTTATTGATGCATCTCAAAGACCACAGCCTTCAGTATGGATTATACCTCAACATAAAGAAAACAAAAATTCTCACAACTGGACCAATAAGCAACATCATGATAAATGGAGAAAAGACTGAAGTTGGCAAGGATTTCATTTTTCTTGGATCCACAATCAACACCTATGGAAGCAGCAGTCCGGAAATCAAAAGATGCATTGCATTGGCGGATCTGCTGCAAAAGACCTCTTTAAAGTGTTGAAAAGCAAAGATGTCACCTTGAAGACTAAGATGCGCCTGATCCAAGCCATAGTATTTTCAATTGCATCATGTGCATGCGAAAGCTGGACAATGAATAAAGAAGATTGAAGAAGAATTGACATCTTTGAATTGCGGTGTTGGCAAAGAATATTGAATATACCATGGACTGCCAAAAGAACGAACAAATCTGTCTTGGAAGAAGTACAACCAGAATGCTCCTTAGAAGCAAGGATGGTGAGACTACGTCTTACATACTTTGGACATGTTGTCAGGAGGGATCAGTCCCTGGAGAAGGACATCATGCTTGGTAAAGTACAGGGTCAGCGAAAAAGAGGAAGACCCTCAAAGAGATGGGTTGACACTGTGGCTACAGCAATGGGGTCAAGCATAACAACAATTGTGAGCATGATGCAGGACCAGGCAGTATTTTGTTCTGTAGTACATAGGGTCACTATGAGTTGGAACCAACTTGAAGGCATCTAACAACAACAACAACAACAACATAGAGAACCTCAAAGATTCCACAAGAAAATGACTGGAACTAATAGAAAGATTCAGCAGAGTATCAGGATACAAGATCAACATACAAAAAATCAGTTGAATTCCTATACAACAACAAAGAGAACTTTGAAAAGGAGATCAGGAAAACAATACCACTAAAAAAAAAACAAGAAACCAAACCTGTTGCCATTGAGTCGATTCCAACTCATACAGACCCTACAGCGACCCTATATAATAGCCCCTAAAAAGATAAAACAGGAATAAATCTAACCAGGGACATAAAAGATCCATACAAAGAAAACTACAAAACAGTATTGCAATAAACCAAAAGAGACCTGCATAAGATAGAACAACATAACATTCTCATGGATAGGAAGACTCAACATTGTGAAAATGTCAATTCTACCCAAAGCGATAAACAGATATAATGCAATCCTGATCCAAATACCAGCAGCATTCTTTAACGAGATGGAAAAACTAATCACCAACTATATATGGAAAGGAAAGAGGCATCAAATAAGCAAAGCATTAATGAAGAAAGAGAACAAAGTGAGAGGCCTCACACTACCTGATCTCACAACCTACTATACCACCGCAGTAGTCAAAACAGACTGGTACAGATACAACGACAGACACATAGACCGATGGAACAGAATCGAGGACCCAGACTTACACCCATCCACCTATGGTCAGCTGATCTTTGACAAAGGTCTGAAATCTATTCAATAGGGGGGAAAAGACACTGTTTTTAACAAATGGTGCTGGCAAAACTGGATGTTCATCTGTAAAAAAAATAAAACAGGATCCATATCTCACACCATACACAAAAACTAAATCAATATGGACCAAAGACCTAAATATAAAAGGTAAAATGGTAAAGATCATTTAAGAAAAAAATAGGGACAACACTAGGGGTCCTAATACATGGCATAAATACAATACAAACCATAATTAACAGTACGCAAACACCAGGAGAGAAACTCGATGACTAGGAGCTCCTACAAATTAAACACTTATGCTCATCAAAAAACTTCTCCAAAAGAATTAAAATAAAACCTATAAACTGGGAAAAAACTTTAGCCTACAACATATCTGACAAGTGTCTAATCTCTAAAGTCTATAGAATACTTCAACACCTCAATTGCAAAAAGACAAACAATCTAATTAAAAAATGGGCAAAAGATATGAAAAGACACTTCACTGAAGAAGACATTCAGGCAGCTAACAGACACATGGTGAAATGCTGGCAATCATTAGTCATTAGAGAAATGCAAATCAAAACTATAGTGATATACCGTCTCACCCTGACATTTCTGGCACTAAAAAAAAAAAAAAAGAAAGAAAATAACAAATGTTGGAGAAGTTGAGGGGAGATTGGAAATCTTATGCACTGCTGGTGGGAATGTAAAATGGTATAACCACTATAGAAAACGCTCCAGCACTTCCTTAAAAAGCTAGAAATAGAAATTCTATAAGATCCAGCAATCCCATTCCTAGAAATACATCCTAGAGAAATAAGAGCTGTCACACTAATAGACATATGGACTTATGCACACCCATGTTCATTGCGGCATTGTTCATAGTAGCAAAAAGATGGAAACAACCTAAGTGCCCAGCAACAGATGAATGGATGAACAAATTAGGGTACATATACACAATGGAATACTATGCAATGATAAAGAACAACAATGAATCTGCAAAACATCTCACAACATGGATAAATCTGGAGGGCATTATGCTGAGTGAAATAAGTCAATCACCAAAGGACAAATATTGTATGAGACCACTATTATAAAAACCCAAGAAAAGGTTTACCCACAGAAAGAAACAATCTTAGATGGTTACAAGGGAGGGCTGGGGAGAGGAAATCACCAACTAGATAGTAGGCAAGTGGTAAATTTGGTGAAGGGAAAGACAACACACAATATAGAGGAAGGCAGCACAACTTGACTAAGGTAAAGCCATAAAAGCTTTCTAGACATATCCACACAGCTTGAGGGATGAGTTACTGGGGCTGAGGGCTGGACCATAGTCTCAGGGAACATCTTGGTCAATTGGCATAACGTAGTTCATAAAGAAAAGGTTCTACATCCTACTTTAGGGAGTAGAATCTGGGATCTTAAAAGCTTGCGAGTGGCCATCTGAAGTACACCTATTGGTCCCACCATGTTTGGAGCAAAGGAGAATGAAGAAAACCAAAGACACATGGAAAATACTAATATAAAGGACTAACGGACCACGTGAACCACAGCCTACACCAGCCTGATCCCAGAAGAACTAGATGGTGCCCAGCTACCATCACCTACCACTTTAACAGGGGTCACAATAGAGAATTCTGGACAGAGTGGGAAAAGAATGTAGAACAAAATTCAAATTCACAAAAACCAAAACAATACAAAACAGACTTACTGGTCTGACAGAGACTGGAGGAATCCCCATGACTATGGTCCCTGGACACTCTGATAACTCAGAACTGAAGCCACTTCCGAAGTCCACCTTTCAGCCAAAGTTTACACAGACCTATAAATCAAACAATAACACATGTGAGGAATGTGCTTCTTAGTTCAGTCAAGTATATGAGACCAAATGGGCAACAACTACCCAAAAGCAAAGACAAGAAGGCAGGAGGGGATAGGAAAACTGGGGGAATGGAAACGGAGAACCCAGGGTTGAAAGGGAAAGGGGGAGAGTGCTGACACTTGTGGGGATTGCAACCAATGTCACAAAAGAATTTGTGTATAAATTTTTGAATGAGAAGCTGATTTACACTGTAAACTTTGACCTAAAACAATAAAATTTAAAAAAATTATCTTATTGACTCTAACAGACTATTTATACACATTCATTCATTTTCCAAATACATTCATGGCTAAACTTTCATATTGTGGGTGTTACCATGTAATGACTGGTGGTGGCTGGGTGGCCCAAAAGGCACACTGGAGGGAAATCTCCAGTCTTTACCTGCTGTAGCTGCCCAATGTTCCCCCATCCAGGAGTGCTAGCTCCTGCTATCACCTGGTTTCACTTAATGATGGTGTGATGGTTAAGTTCATGTGTCAGTTTGACTATGCTATGGTGCCCAGTTGTTTGGTCAAACACAAGTCTAGACTCGTTATGAAGTAGTTACATTGATTAAGTCAGTTGGCCTTAAGTAAAGCAGATTTCCCCCCTTAATGTGAGTGGGACTTATCCAATCAGTTGAAGACCTTGAGAGCAAAAAGAGAGTTTTCCCTAGGGTGTATTCTGCCTCCAGACTGTAGATAGACATTTTGCCAGAATTCCGTCATTCTTCACTCTTCCTGTCACCTGACCTGTGGATTTTTGGGACACAAGACTGAAGGAATCTCCAGCCTGTGTCTGATGTAAAGATTTTGTGCTTGCAAACCCCCCATTATTGTGTGAGCCAATTCCTTAACATAAACATCCATCCATCCCCCAACTAGACATCTATCTATCTATCATCCATCAATATATCTAATCTATCACTGGTTCTGTTTCTCTAGAGAACCCTGAGGTATCTGTGTTTAAAGAGCTTAGAACAAGTTTCCTCACAAGTGTTCAGAGAAATATTCTGTATGTCCTGGACCAAGGCCCGGTATATTATTGGGTAGTCCCTTGTCTTCAGGATGCCAGGTCTGTCTTTTGGCAACTGGAGGATGGTTTTCCCCAGGGAGTGTCGCTGTGCTCTCTGCATGTTGTTAGCCTGGTTTGTGCAGAGCCTGGTGAGTATAAAGGGGCTCTAGACTGGTCTTGGGCTCTCGGGACACATGTGGGCTCCTAGCCACCACTGGGCAGAGCTGTACTCTTGTTTAGTGTTGAGATTTGGGACCACCTGCATACACAGAGCTCAGCTGTCTGGACTGAGAACTGAGAGCGCCTGTGTCAATCTGTCTTTATTATTTGTTCCAGAAAATTCTTGCCCAGAAAGATAAGACTGTAAACTGATAAAAAACTTCACTGTTTAAATCAGAAAATTTCTGAAAACCAAATTATTCGGCAGTAATTTGCTCACCAGGGCAAACAGCTCAATGATTCAATAACTGTATACTCTCAGCCTCAGTTCAGGATCCTTGTCCAGCTGTGCTCATCAATCCTAAACAATTGCATCATAAACTCTGCCAAATGCCAATCAGATCCCTGCATCAAAATACCCACCTTAAGTCACTAGGGCAGACACCAAAACCAAACCTGTTGCCATCAAGTTGATTCCAACTCATGGCGACTCCACGTGTGTCAGAGTAGAACTGTGCTCCATAGGGTTTTCAAGGCTGTGAATTTTTGGAAGCAGATCACCAGGCCTGTCTTCTGAGGTGCTTCTGAGTGGTTTGCACCACCAACCTCTCAGTTAGTAGTTGAGCACTTAACCGTTTGCACCACCCATGAACTAGCTCAGATCCCAAAACCTTATAAATACCCACTCTTGACCTCTTCCTTATGAGATTCTTCTGAAACTCTGTCAAGGTGATACTCTGACTGCACTAGGTTAAAAAATACAGTTTTGCTAGATAAGCAGGTTACTCTGGCGGAGTCTGCTGTCAGTAGCGTGGTTGCTAGAAGGCAGAGTGTGGGTCTACTTCTGCCTTCCTGTTGTCTCTGGGTGACTTGGTACTTCTGGGCTGTCAGGCAGCTGTTTGTTACCTGCCACCCAGGAGATGCTGTGTTTGCTTGAGTTTAGTTCCTCCAATCTCTAAATTTCTACGTACTCTCAACCTATCTACGTAATATGTTTAACTATACTTTCTCACAGTTCAACTGGGCATGACTCTCATTATGTTTTCATGTGATTCTGTTGCATGTGGTTTCCACGTGGTGACTCCATGTGGAAGCTTCTAGTGAGCATGTGATCTCATGAGGATGCAAGTTCACAGTCAGGTGGACCCTTGGGACGCGTGCTTCAGGGTTATATACCTCTACAGTCATTTGGATGAAGATTGAGTTATAGATAAGGATACAGATGGATACTAGATACAAACTCTGGGCTGGGCATCATGCTAAGAATTTACATCAGGGGTCAGCAAACTAAGGCCCATGGGTCAAGTCTTGCCTGCCTGTTCTTATAAATAAAATTTTATGGGAACATAAAACCAAAAACCAAAGTTGCTGTTGAGTAGATTCTGACCCATAGCGACCCTATAGGACAGAGTGGAACTGTCCCATAAGGTTTCCAAGGAGTGGCTGGTGGATTCAAACTGCTGACTTTTGGTTAGCAGCTGAGCTGTTAACCGCTGCGCCACCAGGGCTCCATTGGAACATGGCCATGCGCATTTGTTTACATATTGTCTGTGGCTGCTTGAGTGCTACAATGGCAATAGTTGAACAGTTGCTAAGAGACCATATGGCTCACAGAGCCTACAGTATTTGCTCTCTGGCCCATTACAGAAACAGTTTGCTTATCCCTGGTTTGCAGGAACGAGCTCCCTGGACCTCCTCAACAGTCCTATGACCAGATAATGTTAGGCCGCTTACTTCACAGATGGGGATCTGAAGCTCAGAGATGCTGTGTGACTTGCCCCGGATCACACAGCCAGGCTGTCTGACACTAGAGCTGCTTCCCACTGGTGACCTGCAAGCTGGTCCATGAACATGCCTGGGGGCCAACAAAGGCTGCTGAGGGCTGCAGCAATGGACACGGCTGTGAGGCCATGGCAACAGGAGGTTAGCAGGGTAAACCAGCTGTCCTTGTCCTGATAGGGGTGTGTCTTCACTGTGTTGGCCCCTACCCTGTCCTGCCGCCGGGCTGGCCGGGGCTCTGTCAGACACACATCTACAGCCCAGCGGCCAGGTCTATTCGGATTGGTTGGGCTTCTATTAAGGATTGCGATGTATCCTCCCAAAATACGTGTTTGAATCCAAACCCCTATACCTGTGGACCTAATCCTATCTGGAAATACGGTGTTCTTTATGTTAATGGGGCCATATCTACGTAGGGTGTATCCTAAGCCTAATCACTCCTGAGATATAAAAAGAGCAGATAGACACAGAAGTGAGCACATAGAGGGAAGGCAGATGCCATCTGATGACAATGGAGGCAGATGATCTACAAGCCCAGGAACCCCAAGGACTGCCAGCTACCAGACGCTGAAGTAGACAAGGAAGGACCTCCCCCTAGAGCCAAAGCCTGAATTCAGACTTCCAGCCTCCTGAACCATGAGAAAATAAATGTCTGTTATTTAAAGCCACTCGCTTGTGGTATTTCTGTTACAGCAGCATCAGGGAACTAAGACAGCATCCTTGCTGACAGATTGCGAGATACTTTGAGCATCGTTCCTGTTTGAGTGGTAACCTGGATGAGTGTAGGGCGAGGGAAAAATTTGGGGAGGTGGGAAGAGATACATTCTCCTTCCCCAGGGACTTCTAAAAGGAATGAGTGGTTGGGCTGGGGGTGGGGGCGTTCCCAGGTTGGTGGGTCCCCCAGCTGGACCCTCTGATTTGTCCTTCCCCGAGTGGACACCTCCCCTGTCTCTCCTTCACCATCAGATGGCCATGCAGGAAAAATGCAAGCTAAGTCCTCAGACAGACTACCGGGTGCGCTGCTGGTCAGCACAGACTGACCACTCCCAGTGGACCATCTGGACATACCAACTGAACCGAAGGACCAGACACATGGACGCTTGGGACATACCTCCTTCCTGGCGGCAGCCATGGGAAGCCTGAGCGCCAGGCTCCACCAGCCAGGCAAGACTCAAGACCCGTCCCCAGCCTCTCACCATCTTCCCTGCAACACTCCCACCCACCAAGGTGCCCATGGCGCCTTAGAAACTGACTGTGCACGTCTCCCCACTGGTCCCTGGGGTCAGGTGTTTTACATGCTCTCCCTGGCAAGGACCTGTGATCGCGAGTGAGCCATACCAACACACAGGTGTGGCTGTCTGCAAGAACGGAGAGCATTAGTCGTCTTTTAAAACACAAACCTTAGACTTTTCAAAGTGTAAAATTAAATAGGTGCCACCTCTTTTGAACTTGATGATGCACAAAAATGTTTATTGTGATTTTATGTATTTCTGGGTCTCTCACAGGAACACGCTTTTGACAGATCTGTTTAGCTCTTCCAAAATGAGCATTTAGACAGGGACAATGATGTGTTGTTCTCCTAAGTGCTCTGTCATTGCTCTCACTAGGTATTTTATGTAAGAAGAATGAGAATGTGTTTATAAAGAAAGATGTGTTAAAATCAATGAAATTGTTTAAAGTTAAGATTTTTTTATTACTAATGACTAATTTCTGTTGGAACGAAGTAGGTTACATGCAGTATTGTTGTTGTTAGCTGCTGCTGAGTTGGCTCCTGACTCGTGGTGACCACAGCCACAACAGAACAAAACACTGCCCGGTCCTGTGCCACTCCCATGACCGGTTGCAGATCAGACAGTTGCGATCTATAGGGTTTTCGTTGGCTGATTTTCAGAAGGAGATCACCAGGTCTTTCTTCTTAGTCCATTTTAGTCTGGAAGATCCACTGAAGTCTGTTCAGCGTTATAACAACATGCAAGCCTCCACTGACAGACGGGTAATGACTATGCATACATTGTATTGGCAGGGAATTGAACCCGGGTCTCCAGCATGGAAGGCAAGAATTCTACCACTGAACTGCCAATGCCTTGAAAACCAGTTGCTGTGTCAATTCCAACTCATGGAGACTCCATGTATGTAATAGTAGAACTGTGCTCCATGGAGTTTCAGTGATGATATTTCCAAAATGGATCACTAGGCCTTCCTTCTGGGCACCTTTGGGTTGACTCAAACCTCCAACCTTTTTGTTAACAGCTAAGTGTGTTAACATTTTGCACTACCCAGGGACTCTACATCAGGTGTAGGTGGTTATAACATAAATTTCTTAAGGGTAGTGTGGTTGATTGCAAAGAAGGCTACAAATGCTTTCCCTCCTTGCATCCATGCCCTTTGGTGGTTCTCTCCCCATAAGTTACTTGCTTTGGCAAGTGGGATATTGGCAAATAAAATGCAAGTAGAAGCTTGTAAAGTGCTTGCACATGGGGAATTGCTCTTTCTTGGGAAACGGTGACCGGCACCATATGAATGAGTCTGGGCTAGCCTGCTGCATGATGAGAGAAATGTGGTGCTAATACCCTCTTACCCCAGCTGCCAGCCAGCCAACCACCAGATGTGGTGGTCATTATTGACCAGCTGATCACAGATGCATGAGTAGGCTCACCCAAGACAGCAGAAGAATCTTCCCTTTATACCTTTGTCATGGGTTAAATTGAGTCCCTCCAAAATATCTGTCAACTTGGCTAGTCCATGATTCCCAGTATTGTGTGATTGTCCACCATTTTGTCATCTGATGTGATCTTCCTATGTGTTGTGAATCCTACCTCTATGATGGTAATGGGGTGGAATCAACAGCAGTTATGTTAATGAGGCAGGATTCACTCTACAAGATTAGGTTGTGTCTTAAGTCAATCTCTTTCGAGATATAAAAGAGAGAAGTGAGCAGAGAGACTGGGGGACCTCATACCACCAAGAAAGCAGCACTGGGAGCAGAGCACAACCTTTGGACCTGGGGTCCCTGTGCTGAGAAGCTCTTCGACCAGGGGAAGATTGATGACAAAGACCTTTCCCCAGAGCCGACAGAGAGAAAAAGGCTTCCCCTGGAACTGGCACCCTGAATTTGGACTTCTAGCCTTCTAAACTGTGAGAGAATAAATTTGTCTTTGTTAAAGCCGCGCCCTTATGGTATTTCTGTTATACCAGCACTAGATAACTAAGAAAAAATTCCTGGAACTTAGATGCAATGTGGGAAGTAGAACAGCCATGTTGGGTCCATGAGACAAGCAGCACTCACTAAGGGATGACTGAACAGAAAGGTAAGAAGAAACTAGGGTCTCTGATGACATCATGGAGTACAGCATCAGCCCTGGAAAGTCTACCTCTGGGCTTCTCATAGTACAAGACAAAATTCTATTTTGTTTAGCCACTGTAGGTTGGGTTTTCTGTTAACATGCGACTACACTTATTCCTAACAAAACCAATAAACTAATTAAAAATACAGTTTCCCCTAAATGAGTTTCTGACAAAGGCAAAGGAGACCTGAGGAACTACAACGACAGAGAAAGGGCTTTCTGGATTAACTGGTAAAACCAAGAGGGCTTTCAGGGTTGAGCAGGGTCTTAGTTTTCTAGTGCTGCTATAACAGAAACACCACAAGTAGGTGTCTTTAAAGAACAGAAATTCATTTTCTGAGTTCTGGAGACTAGAAGTCCGAATTCAGGGCACTGAATCTAGGGGGAAGGCTCTCTCTCACTCTGTCGGCTCTGGGGGAAGATCCTCATCTCAGCTCCTGTAGCCCTGGTGTCCCTCTTCCCTTGGTTCCTTGGCTATTTCCACATGGCATCTGTCTTCCCTCCATTTGTGCTCACTGTTTTGTGTCTAATCTGCTCTTTTTATGACTCAGAAGTGATTAGGGTTAGGACACACCCCATACTGGCATGGCTTCATTAACATAAAAAACACCTTATTTCCAAATAGGATTATATCCACAGGAACAGGGGTTAGGAGTCCAACACATATTCTAGGGGAACACAATTCAATCCATAACAATCAGAAAGTCAACATCAGAAAGTGAATTACTTAACCCTGGTAACCAAATAAAATGAGGCCAGATGCATTAGCCAGAAGCTGCAAGTTAGATGTAGAGCCAGGAAGTAGAGATACTAAGCAAAGAGAAAAGATGGCAGGAGCGTGAGGAGATGCCATCTCAGGGGACACCTGGAAAAGGTGTAGTACTAGCCAAGGAAATCTTAACTGTATGAACCACAGCATGGTAGAAGGTGACCTAACAAACTGAAAAGACCAGGGATGGATTAGATTCCTTTCTGGTTTGTGGAGTTGAAACTTCTCTTTTCAAGTTGGAGAGATCCTGGCCTGTAAAAGTTTACACAGTCCCCTCAAGACTGTTACTGAAAAACCACTAAGAATGAAGCCTTTCCTTCTTCACTCAGTGTCAGCTGAATTCCAGAGCGCACGTTTCCTAACACCTGAGCTTCTGCGCCTTGCCTTCTGTTCCCTCCTCCCTCCCTCCCTTCTTGGTCCCAGGTTCCTCCCTAAACATTTTGCTTCCTGAAATATAGTCTCATTTCCCTGCTGTGCCTCTGATTTACTGCGTGTGAGCATCACTGCAAAACGGGAGACATTCTTCGTTTTCATACCTGACACATTAGGAGCCATAAAAGTAAGTCTCTGAAGTCAGACTCAAGGGCCTCTTGATTAGGAGTTAAATTGCAGATATGATTTACTCAATTTGAGCTTGGGGGAGGAAGGGATGTTGAAGATAACTGTGATTGGCAAACTTACATTTCCGCCTCTCTGGAGTGCACAGGTACTTGTGGAACCCATGCCAAGGTGATGGAGAGTCTGAACTTGGGTGTGGATTGGGGAGGACCCAAAGATGTGAGTGACTGGTTGCCCTGGGTTCTATTTCAGGGACATGGGAGTTGGAAAACTCTTCTGGTGTCAGTTTTGATTAAGTAAAATCAACAAGCTAAGGGGTGAGACCAAGGGTGTTATGGAGGAACATCCTGGAAGGAGCAGGAGTCCAGAAACAAGAATTCTGGTCTGACTGTGGGAATCTTGCACAATGACTTATGAAAGGGTCTCAGTTTCTTTACCTAAAAAGTGGAGTACACACTTTTTTTTGCTGTTAGTTGCCATCAAGTTGGCTGTGACTCATGACAACCTTATGTATAACAGAACAAAATGTTGCCTGGTCCCACACCATCTCCATGATCTTTGATATGTTTGAGCCTATTGTAGAGGCTGTTGTTGTCAATCCATCTCATTGAGAGTTTTCCTCATTTTTGCTGACCCTCAACTTTGCCAAAAATGATGTCCTTTCCTAGTGATTGATCTTTCCTGATGACAAGTCCAAAGTATGCACACATGCAAACTCATGATTTTGACTGCTTTATGAGAGAATGGGTGGTGAGGAAGGGGAGACAACAAGTATAGAACAAGTTTTTTTGTTAAGTTTTCCCAGGAAGGGGAGCTGAGCTATGGGCCAAGAGTCATAGGGAAAAGTGGAGTCAGGGTCGAATATCTTTAAAATAGAATACAGTAAAACATGCTTCCAGAATTCAGGACATGAATAAATTGAAGTTACAGAAAGATGGGATAGTTGTAGTCATAAAGTCCTTGAGTGGGTGAAAAGGGGAGAGTTCAGAGCTCCAGCAGCCTTTGATAGTATCCCATCCTGTAACAGGATGGTAGGCCAGTCTATGGGCACAAATGCCAGCATGCAGCTGGATTGAGAGTAGGAGAGGGACATAGTTCTCATCTGATAGCTTCTATTTTCCCCAAGAAGCACACAGTGAAATTGTCAGCCAAGGTGATGGGAAGGTGTTTTGAAGTTTTGACATGAAAAAAGCTGCGATAGAATCTCAGAAAATGAAGAAGTGAATTTACTAGGGTCATAGGGTAGGGTTGTTAGCCAGAGTTGAACATTCATTTGAGATCATGTTCACAAACTTAAACCAGTCCACGTGGTTGTGGGGTTTGCTTACCAGTGGTGTTCAGCTGCTTGGGTGCAGGCACAGAACAGGTAAATGGTTGAGTTTGATGATGAATGGATTTTTCCAGATGAGTATCTTGCAGGGAGAGGTGGGCAGAAGATGTTTGTGAAGAGGCAATTGTAGTGAGGGATCCATTAACTCTAAGTTGTGTAAAAAGGGGAGTGAAGACTTGGGAAAGGTGATAGATCATGAAAAAGTAGTAGAATTAATGGATCAGAAATCTCAAAGGTATCAAAGAATTCTTGGACTGGAGCCTCTAAAGTAAGTGGGCTGGAAGATGGTGATCAGAAAATCACACATTTGTATAGTAATTTCATTTCCTTTCTTCATGTTTTGTTCAGAAGTTTGAAGATGGTTGATTGTGCATCTAAGGACACGAGTTCAGTCCTGTTGAGGCACAACTAGCCATCTTCTTTCCTTCTCAGCCTTATAATATTTACATATGTCTGGTGAATAGGTGGGCAGGGGACGGATCAGTGTAGCCCATTCTTACTGCTGCAAAACAAAGTCAAATCACATGTCTTATGCACTGAATCAAGCAGTAGTATACATGTTTTCAAAAGGTTTATTTTTGTTGAGTTAAATGGAGAATCAATCGTGTTCTCCATGCTCTTGTGATTCCCTGGCTCCAGTCACTGATTTGTGAAGGGAGTGTCTCAGCTGTTGATAACCCAAGGCCAGTGTAGGTATAATGGGCTCATCTAAAATAGGATGTGTTGACACCTCATCACTAAAAGATCCTAAGATCTAAACAACAACCCTGAGAGGAAGGTTGGTAGGGCATGGGAGTTGTTCCCGTTATAAAAAAGAGGTCAGAGTCCCAGAGACGGTAAGTGCCTTGACTAGGGCATATCTGCCCCCTCCTCCTGTGGTCCCCATAATAGGAAAAATGTCACCATTCACTCAGTTGTCCAAGCCTGAAACCTTGAGGTTATCCTTGGTTCCCCACTCTCATCCACCTTCTTCAACAAACCAGTCATTGCCTCAAAAAAATAAATGAGTGAATGAGTGAATGAATGGATGAATGAGCTATACAGCATCAGTTCAGACCAGCAGACATTGTCAAGCACCTTTTTGGGGCCCATGTGGGTAGCAAAGACATTATTGTGTCACTTCCTTCCATTCATTTCAAATGAGAAAAAATTCACTGTAATAATCAAAGAACTAAATAAATAAGTTATGGGATGGACTTATACATTCACTTTATAAAATGTCTTATAAACTTAAAAGTCCCAGTATTTAATTACACTTACCTTTCATAATACATTGCAAGTTACATAAAGAGCATGAATTCATGTACTCATACATGTATGAATGCATTTTGGGTGATTATTTGTACATGTTGATGCTTCATATTTGAAACAACATGTACACATGTCTATTTCTAATTATTATAAAATTACCTATCAAAACATTATTGATATAAATATGCAAGATTAATAAGTGTAGGATTAAATAATCTTACAACAAACTAAATAGATAATTCTTGAGCCACACTAATTGTAAAATTGTAATTTAGAATTAAAAAGAAAAAAATAGCAGCAACTGAAAACCATGATTAACTCAAGACAATATTGACGTGTGTGTATGTGTGTGTGTGTGTGTGTGTGTGTGTGTGTGTGTGAGAGAGAGAGAGAGAGAGAAACCGTGCATGCATGCACACCAGTCCTTTCATAAAATTGTTGAGTCGGAAAGGATTGTGTGGATCACCACTTTGTGTACCCACATGCTGTAGCAGATTGTATTTTCCTAAAATGGACGTTACGATATTTTTGGTCTTACATGCTCCACTTGAACTTTGTGGCTGTGTTGCCCAATAGAATGTGGGGGAAATGATAATGTGGAACTTCTGAGACAAGGCTATAAAAGGTGATAGGGGCCTGGCTCTCTCTCTCACGATTCTTGCCCTTGAACCAAGTCACCATGTTATGAGGAAGCCCAGGCAACAGGGAGAGGCCACATGTAAATGTTCTGGCCAAGAGCCCCAGATGAAGTCTTGGCCAGTGACCAGCATCAACCACCAGGCACATGATTGAATGAACCTTCCTGATGACTCCAGCCCCCAGCCTTCAGACTGCCCCAGCTGATGCTTCGTGGAACAGAGATAAACTATGCTCACTTAGTCTTGCCCACATTGCAGGATTGGGAGCAAAATATGTGTTGTCATCACTTTAAGGCTAGTTTTGGAGCAATTTGGAACACACGCCTATTAGAAGCTTTACAGTGTTGATCTGGTTTGGATGGCAAACAAATTTGTAACAGAACTGAATTAGAATCTTTGGAAAACTTTAATAATGCATTAATATTAGTTTATGACTTACTTTGGTAAACCGTAAAAATTCTCTTCAGAAAGCAGACTTCACACATACGTAAAAAAAGCCTGTGAAACTGAAAGCTGTTTTTCAGTAATGACCACAGAAAGATCTTCAAATTTTTAGAACTGCTCATTGTTCTTTGGGAGAACTCTATGGGCCATCAGTAGGCTGTGGACAATTCATTGAGAAACAACAATCAATATTCTTAACTCTGAAATCAATATCCCCATCTTTGGCCTCTATTAAGATATCCATTTACTAATCTCCATTTAAGATGAATAATGTTGCCCTTTTCATGTGCCTATTGACCATTCATATTTATATATATGCGTATGTGTATATATCTATGTCTCTTTCTATACATACACATACGTATCATATATATCTATTTTTTGTGAAATGTCTGTTCAAATCTTTCGCTCATTTTTTAAATTGAGTTTTTTGTATTTTTATTGTTAAATTTCAGCATTATTATATATTCTGTATACCAGTCTTTTGTCAGATATACATGTCAAGGATATTTTCTCGTAGTCTGTGGCTTACCTTTTTGTTTTTAAAATTGTCTTTTGAAGAGTAGATATTTCTAATTTTGATAAAGATCAATTTATCATCTTAAAAATTTTATGGATGGTGTTTTCTTGTGTCTTGTCTAAGAAATCTTTGTCTATCTTAAGATTGCAAAGATAGTCTCCTATGTTTTATTCAAGAAGGTTTATAATTTTAAGCTTTTATATTTAGATCTATGATCCATTTTTAGTCACTTTTTATGTATAGTGTAAAGTAAGGGGTCAAGATTTATTTTTTTCCGATCACTTATCTGGTTATTATAGAAATATTTATTTAAATGATGTTTTTTTCCCAATTGGATTACCTTCACACTTTTTGTCAAAAGTCACTTGACTATACGTGTGGGTATGATTTCTGGACTTTGAATTCAGTTTCATTGATCTATTTGCCTTTTTATTTTTTTACACCAATTTGCCTGTTTTACTGTCTTGATTATAGTAGCTTTCTAGTCAGTCTTAAAATCAAGCAACATGAGCCCTATTTTGTTCCTTTTAAATATTGTTTTGAATATTGTAGGTTCTTTACATTCTGATATAAATTTTGAAATTAACCAGTCAATTCCTATAAAAAAAAAGTCTGCTGGGAATTTGATAGGATTATATTAAATCTATAGATGAATTAGAGAAAAAAATGACATCTTTAAATATTAAGCATTACAATCCATGAACATGGAATATCTCTCCTTTAATTTAGGTCTTTTTTAAAATTTCTCTAAACCGTATTTGTAGTTTTCAGGGATGACTTCTTACACATATTTTGTTAAATTTTATATTTTTAGGTATGAACATAAGTTGAATTATTTTTTGACTTTCCAGTTATTTGTTGCTAGGATATAGAAAAATAATTGATTTTTGTACATTGTTCTTATATTCTGTGATCTTGCTAGTTCAATTATTAGTTCTGCTTGTTCTTTTCTACATTCCTTACGGTTTTTACATAAAATAATATGTATTTTATGTAAATACATAATATATCAGTAGTTTTATGTAATTATACTTAATTTTATGTATTTATGCTTAATGTTTATGTAAGTACATAAAATATATATATGTCATTTATATATTGACAGATTTACTTCTTTTTTCTAATCTTTATGTCTTTTCCTAGCTTTATTGCACTGACTAGAACTTTTAGGACAATGTTGAACAGAAGTGGTGAGAACAGATATCCTTCTTTTGTTCTCAATCTTAGGAGGAAAGTGTACATGATTTCACAATTAAGTATGATGTTGTTGTTGTTAGGTGTCATCGAGTCAATTCCGACTCATAGCGACCCTATGTACTACAGAATGAAACACTGCCCAGTCCTGCACCGTCCTCATGATCTTTGTTATGCTTGAGCCCATTGTTGCAGTCACTGTGTCAATCCATCTCATTGAAGGTCTTCTTCTTTTTCACTGATCCCCTACTTTACCAAGCATGATGTCCTTCTCCAGAGACTGGTACCTCCTGATAACATGTCCAAAGTGTGTGAGATGAAGTCTTGCCATCCTCACTTCTAAGGAGCATTCTGGTTGTACTTCTTCCAAGACAGATGTTTTATTTTGGCCCACACCATACTACAACACCAACTCAAAGGTGTCAATTCCTATTTGGTCTTCCTTGTTCATTGCCTAGCTTTCCCATGCATATGAGGCAATTGAAAACACCATGGCTTGGGTCAGGTGTACCTTAGTTATTAAAGTAATATCTTTGCTTTTTAAAACTTAAAAGGAAGTCTTTTGTAGCAGATTTGCTCAATGCAATGTGTCATTTGATTTCTCAACTGCTGCTTCCATGGGTGTTGATTGTGGATCCAAGTAAAATGAAATCCTTGACAACTTCAATCTTTTCTCTGTTTATCATGATGTTGCTTATTGGTCCAGTTGTGAGGATTTTTGTTTTATGTTGAGGTGTAATCTATACTGAAGGCTGTAGTCTTTGATCTTCATCGGTAAGTGCTTCAAGTCCTCTTCACTTTCGACAAGCAAGATTGTGTCATCTGCATGATGCAGGTTGTTAATGAGTCTTCCTTCAATCCTGATGCCCCGTTCTTCTTCATATAGTCCAGTTTCTCGGATTATTTGCTCAGCATACAAATTGAATAAGTATGGTGAAAGGTTACCACCTTGATGCACACCTTTCCCGATTTTAAACCATGCAGTATCCCCTTGTTCTGCTCAAATGACTTCCTCTTGATCTATATGCAGGTTCCTCATGAGCACAATTAAGTGTTCTGGAATTCCTGTTCTTCACAATGTTATCCATAATTTGTTATGATCTACACAGTTGAATGCCTTTGGATAGTCAATAAAACACAGGTAAACATCTTTCTGGTATTCTGTGCTTTCAGCTAGGATCCATCTGACATCAGCAATGATATCCCTTGTTCCACATCCTCTTCTGAATCTGGCTTGAATTTCTGGTAGTTCCCTACCAATATATCGCTGCAATTGCTTTTGAATGATCTTTAGCAAAATTTTACTTGTGTGTGATATTAATGATATTGTTCAACAATTTCTGTATTTGGTTGGATCACCTTTCTTTGGAATAGGCATAAATATGGATCTCTTCCAGTCAGTTGGCCAGGTAACTGTCTTCCAGATTTCTTGGCTTAGATGAGTGAGCACTTCCAGAGCTGCATTTGTTTGTTGAAAAGTCTCAATTGGTATTTCATCCATTCCTGGAGGCTTGTTTTTCACCAATGCCTTCAATGCAGCTTGGACTTCTTCCTTCAGTACCATTGGTTCTTGATCATATGTTACTTCCTGAAATGATTGAACGTCAACCAATTCTTTTTGGTACAGTGACTCCATTTATTCCTTCCGTCTTCTTTTGTTGCTTCCTGTGTCTTTCAGTATTTTGCCCATAGACTCCTTCACTATTGCAACTCTAGCCTTGAATTTTTTTCTTCAGGTCTTTCAGCTTGAGAAATGCTGGGCGTGTTCTTCCCTTTTGGTTTTCTAACTCCATGTCTTTCCACATGTGCAAAGTATGAATGTTAGTTGTAGCTTTTTCATAGATGACCTTTATCAAGTTGAGGAAATTTCCTTGTCTTTTTAGTTTTTGTCATGAGGAGGTGCAACATCCCCCTCACTGGTCTTTCTGCCTTGAATGTATTCCGTATTCCAATCTGTTTTCAGCTGCTTGTTTAGTGATTGTCAAATAAGTTTTTATATAATTTTATTACTTTACTTATGCTAAATTTGTAGATCCTCTAATACTTACTAAACGAAGTAGAACTATTTCTACCTGCGCTATAGACCCTTGCAATAGCTCAAGACCCAATTATTTTCTGCTTTGAATTTTGTGAGGAGCCCTGGTGGCGCAGTGGTAAGCATTAGGCAGCTAACCAAAAGATCAGCAGTTCTAATCCACCAGCCCCTCCTTGGAAACCCTATGGGGCAGTTCTACTCTGTCCTACATGGTCGCTATGAGTCGGAATTGACTTGACGGCAACGGGATTTGAATTTTTTGTTGATACCATGTGTTTTCATTATTGGTAGCATGCTGTATCATTGAGTGTGATTGAATTTTTGGTAGGTAGTATGGATTTTTTTTCTTGCCTCCTCCTACAAGCCTACCCTTAGAGTCCAGTGGTACATAAGTTGTCCCACTAATTCTACCCCCAGAATCCCCCTAGAGTCCACTGGGACAAATGTGTCCCCCCAATTTTTTTTCAAAATTTCTATTTTTCCTACCAAAAATGCACACACCTCATACAACACCCTGTAGAAACAGTAATTTGTGGCACATGCTCATTTTTTTGGTTTCAAACTGTCATAAATGCCCCTGCCTTGCACCAGCATGCACTATCCATGGGAAAGCAGTTTTCCAATATACCTGAAAGGCAGAAATGTTGGTGGGCAACCGTATATCCCAATGATCATGAAAGGGCCTCAGGAGAAGCTACAAGCCACCCTCAACACTAAAGTTAAGGTTACCTTTAGAGGAAGACACTTGGAAGAATCAATAACAAAATGGGTGAAAACAGCCATTTAGAGAAATGACAAAATTTATGAAGCTGGATGTAGACAAATGATTAAGCAGGCTGGGGAGCACCCCTAATCCATTCAAAAGGACCAGAATGTAAACTCAGAAAGAAAGACCTAATTAACCATGATAGATGCTAAGAAAGATGACAGCCTAAGCGATTTTATTGTAATTTGTCTGTCCCAAGATCTGCTCACTCAAAGGTTAGCTTGGTCCCTAGCAAAAGGGAAACGTGGTCAAGGCATGAAGATGCCCTAACTAGATGACTGAAAATCCAGTCTTGGGGTAACCCCTCACATGGAGAGATTGCCTGTGGCTTGCAACCACACTTTCAAAAACATAGACTTCTATCTCATCAGGTCCTCCAGAATCGACAACAAACATGACCAGGAGCTTTTATCTTACTCAAAATATGTCCAAACCGTCTTTGTCTTCACCTTTTCTCATGCTGTGGCCTCCATATGGAAGACCCTTAGTGTCTCTACTTTCTGCATTGCTGCTATCACTTCCCATCTTGCCAAATCCTTCTAAAATGCGCCCTCCTCCATGAAGCCTATCATCTGTGAACAGCTGTTCATTATTGCTCCCTCCACTGAGCCTTAACAAAACTACGCTTGGGGACTTATTTTACTTATTCCTTCTGGTTCTGTAGCTGCTTGTGACTTTGCCTAACTGCCTACACAGTTTAATCCTCCCGGAGGAAGAGTGTTTTCTACTGCACCCAGCACAGTGCTTAGCACAACGAAGATGCTCATTACATGTTTGCTGGGGTAAATTTAATTGAGTTTATCTCCTTAATGTCACCAACAGTTGTTTTTTTGAGTCAGAACAATTCTAAACCATTGCTTTAAATGTTTTGGCAATTTTCTTTGATGTCTATTACTTGAGTGAAGATTTTATTTCTAGGTGCAAGTATATTTGAGTATAAGAGATTTAGAGGATTCAGTGTCTCCAGTTCTGAGAAAAAGCTGCACACAATAGTATGTAATCTTTGTTATGGTTGTTCTTGGATGCCGTTGAGTTAATTTCGATTCATAGAAACCCCATGTGACAGAGTAGAACTGCCTCATAGGATTTTCTAGGCTATAATCTTTACGGGAGCAGCTCTTCAGGTCTTTCTCCTGTGGAGCCCTTGGGTGGGTTCAAACCACCAACCTTTTGGTTAGCAGCCAAGTGCTTAACCATTGCACCACCAGAGCTCTTATGTAAGCTTTAGTACCCATCAATTTACTTTAACAAATCATGCCAACCCTCTCAACTTCCCATAATCACTTCCTTCCCTCATTTCCTATTATGCTTATTTATTTTTATTACAAAATAACATGCAGAAAGATGCTGGGAATAAGACTAGAAACTGCCATGAGATCATTGCCTAGGTTATACAGATTAGCATTTAGCCAGCTTTACTGCATCTCTGAAATATTTTTTAGCACTTAACATTACAGATACAGTTCAAGTCCCTTTCGGGTCCTCTGATTCTATTTTCCTTTTTCTCTCACTAGAGGTAAGCACTATTCTAAAATTGGTGTATTTCCTTCACATCCATGTTCTTATCCTAGTATCAAAAGCAATGTTAGTACAAATTTTTGTATTTTAAAAGTATATTAATGTTATATTTATCCTTCAGTAATTAAAACTCACTTTTGCATAAATTGATTTATTGACCATCCATCCATCTGTATATGCATATGTGTGAGAGTTCCTTTGGAAAATACACCTAGGATAGGTGTTGCTGAGCTGTATGGATTGCAAACCTTGAACTTTAATGGATATTGCCCAAGTGGTTGTACCAATTAACACTCCCACTAGCAATTATGGGAGCTCCTGTTTCTCCATGGTCATACCTTAATTTTTGTCAGATTGTTAAGTGTGAAATTGTATCCTCTTATTGTTTTCGTTTTCATTTCAATTACTATCATGGCTAGGCATTTTCTTTTCATATTTATGGGACATTTGGTTTTTCCTCTTTTGTTATTAACCCAGTGTCTTAGTTATCTAGTGCTGCTATAACAGAAATAACACAAGTGGATGGCTTTATCAAACAGAAGTGTATTCTCTCACAGTTTAGGAGGCTGTAAGTCTGAATTTAGGGTGCCAGCTCCAGGGAAAGTTTCTCTTTCTCTCTCTGTTCGCTCTGGAGGAAGGTCCTTTTCATCAATCTTTCCCTAGGTCTACTAGCTTCTCAGCACAGGGACCCCGAGTCCAAAGGACGTACTCTACTCCTGATTCTTCTTGGTAGGTGGTAATGAGGTCTCATTCCTCTCTACTCACTTCTCTCTTTTATATTTCAAAATAGATTGACTCAAGATACAACCTAATTCTGTAGACTGTGTCCTGCCTCATTAACATAATGAACAATTTACTCCCAAATAGGATCATAACCACAGGCATAAAGTCTAGGATTTACAACACATAGTATAATCACCTCAGATCACAAAATGAAGGACAACCACACAATACTGGGAATCATGGTCTATCTAGCCAAGTTGACACACATTTTGGGGGGACACAATTCAATCCATAACACCCACACAAATTTCTTTTCCTCAGCTCTTATGCACATAATTCTTTACTTCTCCTCTTGGATGTCTAATAGCCATCTCTTTTCATGCTACTACTATGGAAATTGTTCTTTTTTCTGATCTCCAAAAAATTTTAACATGCACATATGATGAAGTTTAAGGTTAGTCATTATTTCTGTTCTATTACTGAAAAGTACAAAATGCTTAAAACACTGTAATTCTAATCTCCCTTATTCTAACCACTATTTAATTGTTATCTTAGTCCCACACTGCCTTATTTTAGTTCCACATTACTTTAACACCCGTCCTATTTTTCACTATATTATTGCATTTTTCTTCTTGCACCCCACACCTTCCTTCTGTGTTCAATTTCATTTTTATTAAATTATGTTATACAATAATGCACCCACATTTTTTGAAGTTATATTTTAACCCAAAATTTTATTTGTTTTGGCAGGAGTGGGGCTGGCTTCTGTCACCTTGGTCTGCAAAAGTCATCTCTGTCATATTTATAGTTAATATTTTCATATTGGCGACTCAGCATTAATCACCAGCTAATTGGAAGGAAAACCTAAGGCTTTCACAAAAGTTAAAATAAAACCAACCAACCAACTAACCAATCAACCATCCAAACAAAGAACAAGAAAAAACGTTCAAGCCAGTTTGTTGGTTAAAATAATGAAATTAATAGATTTTATAAAAGTTAAAATCCAAAATATAGAGCATCTTGAGTAATATATGATCCTGAGATTTGTGTGATTATATTATCTTTGCTTCAGATAGTCTTGAATCCAAACACTGGCTTGGCCATGTGCTAGTGATGTAATCTTGGGGGTATTACTTCTTTGAAACTCAACTTCCTAGAGAATGGAGATAATGCCTACTTCCCATGTTTTCACTGAGAGTTAGAAAAAAGTTTGTATATGTAAAAGTACCCTGAAGAGTACCTAAAAATTTATATTTATTTGGAAAAATGTCCCATCCATTTAATGTCTAACTTCATCAACTAGAAGATTCCCCCACTAACTCACTCCCCTTCTCTTCTTTTCCTTCTTTTTTCTTTCACTCCCCAGGCCTTTCCTCCTTTCCTTTCTCTCCCTTCTTTTCTTCTTAGCTTTTCTCCCTTCCTCCTCTTTTTCTTTTTATTCCTTTTCCCCTTTCTCTCCTCCTTATCTTTCTTCTTCTTCTTTTACTCTCTCCCCTACCTCTCTCCACCCCAATGTACAGGATGGTGGGTCCTCTGGAATAATCACTGGCTACAGATCACTGACTTCTCCTTCTAATAGTAAAGACTGAAAAGCCACATGGAAGGTACAGCCCTTGGAAATGCCAGTGTACATGATACATCTTGTGTTCTACTTTATATCTTCTCAGTCTATGTTTTATTTAGTCTGGCTGTAGCTGTGGTAACTAGCTGTCTGCAGGTATAACTTGGCAGCACTTCTGCCTGAAGCTTCTCTCTCTTGGGACCCCTGCAGGAGCCACTCCGCCTTCTGACATAGGCACTTGGGCCACCATGGAGGTGTGAGGGAATCAACACCCATGGGCAGATTTGACCAATGGGGGATGGGCACTGTGGATAAATGTTACCTTCTTCCACCCTTGTCAATAGTTCTGAAGTGCATTCTATGAGGCTGTGCCCTGAAAGTCAGAGCTCCAGGTTCCCACAGTGGTGACCAGCTTAACTTCAAAGGCTTGGGTTGGTGTTGCCTCCCTCAGTTTCACTGTTCTCGAACCATAAGCCTGTTCTTTGGGATTAATTCCCTAAATAAAATACCTGCCCATAAACCTCTGCCTCAGGCTCTGCCTTTTGGGAAAGTACCACTAAGTTCATAAAGGGACTATATTTTCTACAAGAGTGGATGAGAGCTTAATACTACCAAGATTTAAGTGCTAAGATTTAAGTGCTGACATTAACTTGAGGACATTTGTATTGACAAGTTTGTGAAACCAAGGCAATTTAGGTTGCAGAAATCTTTATAATTTATACCATATCCTCCTCCAAAGAGGATCTGAGATGCATTTATATATAAAGAGGACGGTTTAAAGTCATTTAAATTTCAAAAGCTTACAATAAACACTCTACATAAAGCTTGGCCTTTTGACATGTTCAGTGCGTGGGGTGTCGGATCTACCCAATGATTGGAACCTGTGACCAAAGAAACCTTACAGAGATCATTGTGAGGTTGTCTCAGCAACTATGAAAATTAAATATGTGATTTCTCCTAAACTTCTCTAGTCCTTGGAATGATAAACATAATTTCAACTCCCCATAGGTCCCTGGGTAGTGCAAATGTTTGCTCTCTGGTTGGTGGTTCAAACCTACCCAGTGACACCATGGAAGATAGGCCAGGTGATCTGCTTCCCTAAGGATTGCAGACAAGAAAACCCTATGGAGCTCAGTTCTACTC
Source organism: Trichechus manatus latirostris (assembly GCF_000243295.1). NCBI lineage: Eukaryota > Metazoa > Chordata > Mammalia > Sirenia > Trichechidae > Trichechus > Trichechus manatus. The sequence goes on from NW_004444013.1 coordinate 3,452,080, forward strand.
TGTAACATATGGGGTCCTTAAAAGTTGGAATTAACTCAATAGCACAGGGTTTGGTTTTTTTGGTTTATGATCTCTCATTCTCAATCGAAAATCCAGTCAGTGCTTATTTTTTTTCTCATCTCTTGCTTGCAGATAGTTGGAGGAACAATTGTATAACTTGCTGGGATGACCACTGAGTAGGTGGTCAGGGACATCTTGAGCGTGGCCCACACAAAGACACTGGCTGGACTTGCCAGTGTCAGGAACTAGGGGTTTGGATGATCTTTCTCCAGTAGAGAACCGGCCTCTGATTTTTTCTTGGCTGTTCTTTGGAAGTCAGATGGCAGATATACAATGAATATGCAAACGTAATAGGAGACGGACTGTTCCAGAGTCTGGGACAGTCTACCCAGGTACAGCTGATTCACGGATTGTTCTTGTTGTAACAGTCTGTACTTGGGGCTGCAAGTAGTAACTCTCCTCTTGTTTCAGTGCTAAAAAAAGAAAACCAAACCCACTGGTGTTGAGTTGATTCCAACTCATGGAGACCCTGTGTGTTACAGAGTAGAACTGCTTTACAGGGTTTCCTTGACTGTAATCTTTATAGAAGCAGATGGTTAGGCCTTTATTCCACAGAGCCACTGAGTGGGTTCAAATCACCAACCTTTATGTTAATAGTCAAATGCAAACTGTTTGTACCATTCCGGGACCTTGTTTCAATGCCAGGAGGGTGGAATTTACCTTTGACAAAAATGTACACAGGAAAAGACAGCCCAAGTGAGATGACAAGAGGAAACAGCCGAAGACTGACCTGTTCAGATAAACACTCCATTCAGGGGCACCTCGCTGGACATACACTTGAGGACAGCTCTCAGACAAGGACAAAATGATTAGAGATGAGAGCTCAAGAGGAGAGAGCAGCTCTCAGGGACAGACAGTGGCATGTCAGGGTTCTGTAAACCTATGTCACTGACAGATCACAACACAGGGAACAGGAGCGACATTCAAAGAAATAATAGAATGGAACCATCCCAAGCTGGAGAAAGACTGACAGCTGCAGATCAAACATGCTCCCCAGGCACCAAGCAAAAAGAATGAAAACAGATCAACACCCAGGGATACTCTGGTAAAATTCTTGAACTTCAAGGACAACATAATAATCACCCAGGCATATAGCAGAAAGAACAGGCTAATGACAAAAGAATATGAGTCAGGCTAACCTCAGGCTTGTCTTCTGCAGCATTAAATATGAGACAACAATGGACAAATGATGGCAGAATTTTGAAGGGAAAAGCAACTGTATCTGATTCTGTCCCCATGGGAAGGTACTAGAAGGTACTCAGATACGCAATGACTAACCATCCTAACAAAGATGCTTTCCAGACACACAAAGGGTGACTCATGATAGATAAAGAATTCACAAATAAAGAAGTTGGGGATAAAGAAGGTGACAGCAAGCACTGAAATCATTTAAACGCAGAATTAAGTTTAAATAACTGTTGTAAACATGTTTTGAAAGCAGCATGCAAATGTCATCATTAGTTCTGGAAAGAGAAGATGTTACAACTAATTATGAGCAAGAATAAGCTAGGTCAAGAATTTCAAGCTCTACCCATGAAAACCATGAGGTGTGGGGAGAACTAGTTTCCTCCGCTTACAGCAGTCATTCTTGACTCATGTCTGGCAGAGAATCCATAACAGTGATGGGGGTTCCCCACAGCTTCTGCTTATGGAGGAATTCCCACTGGCTCAATTTAGGTCCACTTGGGTCTTCCTTTTCGCCGCCATCTCCACATAGTGATTCCAAATGCCCTCCCCTCTGTTGGCAGGGGGAAGTGTGATGGGACCTACAAGAGTCCTAGACTGTTGCGCTAGGGTGTCTGTAGGGGTGAGTCTATTTGTGTGAGTTGTGTGTTCAGGAAGGCCACTGTTAAGGACAGTCTGGGTCTCTCCATTCTGCTTCTTGGTCCTCTGCTAAGGAAGGGCCCATGCTCATCTCCTCCCACCATCTTCCTCCAGGTCCCAGATGCCTTATTTCTCTCCCCCATGTTGAGGGCCAGTTTTATCTTGTCTCTGGAATGGAAAAACCAGTCTTACAAGCAATCTTTTCCTCTGGCCCTTGGAATCTTCCTTCCCATTTTGTTATAGGCTCAGGAAGGAGGGGGCCTCTAAGGGCCAACATGAGAGAAAAGGGGAGAAGTCACAGAGAACAACAAGATTCACAATTTGAGATGAAGTGTGTCACTTTAGCCCTTTCACTTATATCCCAGAGTTTGAATGCTCGCATGACATTGTTACAGAACATAAAAAGTGTTTTAAATTATAAGAACAATAAATTGTGAAATAATGGTATGAAATTTGTCAGACTCACACACAGGTGTTCTTGTGTACAGAAGGGGGTGGTGTGGTTCACTTGGTCCTCCCAAGGACTGGTGGGCATTGCTGGCTACCAGGGGAAGTCTTCAGACTCAAAGCAATAGTGTACGCATGGTTTATAGTTTCCTTGATCCAGCAGCTTCAAATTTATGTGATTCTTGATGAAATCTTTTTCAGTTTGGGGGAACCAGTATTATTAATAACATTGTGCATGACGTGAGGCTTTATTAATGTTATAATGATTTAATAATTCAAAAGCACATAAAAAGCAACTTCACTGGACCTCTGAGTGGCTACTTCATCAGCCGCACAAACACCCAGCAGAAGCTTTTAAATGACTGGTAAGAAACCAAATATCAAACCTGTTACCATCAAGTCGATACCGATGACCCCATGTGTTACAGAGTAGAAATGCCCCATAGGGTTTTCTTGACTATAATCTTTATGTAAGCAGATTGCCAGGGCTTTTTTCCATGGTGCCACTGGGTGGGTTTGAACTGCCAACCTTTAGGTTAGTAGGTGAGCACAAACCGTTTGCATCACCCAGGGACCTACACTGTATGGTAAAGACTCAATTAAATTTGGATCTAAAGGCCATTCTCTTCCCAGTCTCCTTTGAAGAACTTGGGGGAAGAGAGACATGGAGGTGCTTTTATTCTCTCTCTGTATGTTCTCTCTCTCTATATATAGATTGATTGATTGGAAGGAATACATCAAAATGTTACCAGGGTTGTTTTCTTGGGAGACAGGTGCTATTATGAATATATTTTTTCCCTTTTTTCTTTCTGTTGTTTTCCTAAATTTATGGGTTAAGTATGTTTCACCTATCTAATCAATAAAGAGCAAAAAGAAGACATATACAAAATGGGAGAATATAATTTAACTAGGAATATGAGGTGATATGCTTGTGAGCACAAAATTTAACTGAACCTTTTGACAACCAAGGCCAGACAGAAATCTTAATTTGTCAGCCCTATCACCTGATACCAAAACCCTCTGCCGTCAAGTCGATTCCAATTCACAGCGACCCTCTAGGACAGAGTAGAACTGTCCCATAGGATTTCCAAGGCTGTAAATCTTTTATAGAAGCAGACTGCTACATCTTTCTCCTGCAGAGCTGCTTGTGGGTTTGAACTGCCGACCTTTCAGTTAGCAGCTGAGCGCTTAACCACTGTGCCACCATGGCTCCTCCATCACCTGAAGAAAGAAGCAACTGGGCTCTCTAGGAAAGATCAACTTTTATCCTAGTCTTAAAACATAAGAAGAATTTTTCAGGTCGACAGATCATTTTCTTAGCAACATTGACTAGCTAATGGACAATGTCTTCAACAGCAATATTTCTTCCTCTCCCAAACACTGATCCTCAGACTCAAAGGCCAGGACATTAAATTCTCTTTTAAGGGAAGTGTTTTGACGGAGTGTCAGTTCATGCAGTAGGGTTAGCTTGCTTTTTGTTTCCTACCTTGGACGAGGGATGGAACTTGAGAACTTGTGAGATCGATTGGCATTAACATTATGGTTGTTGTTAGTTGCCATCAACTCAGTTCTGACTCATGTGCAACAGAATGAAACATTGCACTGTCTTTGCCATCTTCACGATCCTTGGTATGCTCAAGTCCATTGTTTCGGCCATTGCGTATTTTGAGTGCCTTCCAAACTAGAGGGCTTATCTTCCAGCACTATATTGGACAATATTCTGTTGTGATCACAGGATTTTCGTTGGCTAATTTTCGGAAGCAGATCACCTAGTCTTTCTTAGTGTGGAAGCTCCACTGAAACCTGTCCACCGGGAGTGACCCTGCTGGTGTTTGGAATACCGGTGTCATAGCTTCCAGCATCACAGCAACGTGCAAGTGACCACATGTACGACAAACTGACAGACAGGTATCGTAGAAGTATTATTTCTTCAAAATATGTGCTATGCCTCTCTGTCAGGTCCATGCCTACCAGGCACTTCTATGGTGACCCTTCCTGCAAAGGTACATATTTCCCACCCCATCACCATCAGGCTTGGCCATTGTTAAGGACAATGGAATATGAACAGAAGTGACGTATTCCTCATCCAAGCAGAAGCTTTAAAGAACACTGCGAGGTTCAGCCACTGCTCTTTTACCTCTGCGGTAAGAGCAGTACGTCCTCGAGGGGCTGGTCCTTCAGCCTGGGTTCTGGAATGAATAAGGTGAGGAGCAGAGTTGCAGGTGACACCTGAAGGATAAGCCACACAAGCAAGAAATAAACCTATGTTGTTGAAAGCCACTGGGATATTTCAGCTGGTGACGCTAACAGTTTTCAATTGGTTGCTAATCTAAAGGCTGGTGTTTTGAACCCACTCAGTGGCTCTGGGGAAGAAAACCCTGGCAATCTGCTTCTGTAAAGATTAAACACTCATTGCTGTTGAGTTGATTCTGACTCAGAAAACCCTATGGAGCAGTTCTACTCTGTAACACATGGGGTTGCCATGAGCTGGAATCGACTTGACAGCAATAGACTTGGCTTTTGGTTGGTTATTATAGCACACCCTAGCAAAAGCCAGCTAATACCTAAGGCCGCTTTCTCACATATTGACCAACTCACTGATCCATTCTCTATCAAGTGCTTAGAGTGGATGTTATCTGTTCATAAATTAAAATTCATATACTTTAAAGCAGATTTTCCCCTAGTTAAGCTATCTTAGGGGTTCATAGAAGAGCGTCGGGGAGTCCAGAAATCTCTTATAATGGAAAATTTTATTTTTGTGTACTACGTACCTTTGGAGGAAGTTGGTCCAGGGATTTTTTTCTGTTCTCAAAGAGATGTTGTTGTGTGCTCTGAGTCGCTTTTGATTCCTAGCGATCCAGAGGACAGAGTAGAACTGCCCCATAGGGTTTCCTAGGCTGTAATCTTTATGGGAGTAGTCTTCAGGTCTTTTCTCCTGCGGACCTGTTGATGGGTTTGGACTGCCAATCTTTTGGTTAGCAACCAAGCACTTAACCATTGCACCATCAGGGTTCTCTCAAAGAGATACAAGAACTAAAGTACGTCAGACAATGCTACAACAGATACTGGACATAGAGGTAGCAAAATTGATTCTTATTTATGAAAGCAGCCTGACGCTGTTCTAAATCTGAAGGTAGTCATCTTATTTCTTAGGAGTAGCAGTGGGCCACATGAATATTTATTTTTGCTCTACAAGAAGTTTGTATCTGTTGTAAGGCTGGACAAGTTTATTGGTGACATCTGAGAGTCCTGTGGAATAGTTTTGACCTAGAACATTTCAGGGTATGTGTTGTCAGTCATCAATGTCACCAAGAATGTGACTTCTGCTGAATGTGTGATTTTGAGCAAGCTGGCCTTCGGGTCGGGCCCCAGAAGCCGTGAGTTGAACATTGCACTCCTATGTAACAAAGTGAATTAACTTATTGCATGGAGTTATTTAGGCCAATTCATTTTGCTTTGCAGAGCTGCTGTTAATTGCCCTTTGGGTGCCAATTTGCCAACTATTTCAATTGCTTCTGGATCTTTCTTGTGGTCTTCAGTAATACATAGAGAAGGATGCCGATTCTTATTGCTCCAGTGGGAGAGCATGCATACCCATCTTCTAAAGTCTGAAAGAGCTTTGAGGACCCAGCACTGATTCACATTCACAGCAAAGGCTCCATTCCTCTTTGCTTGATTCCAGTGGGGAGGCCATGGTGCACATCTATTGGCTGGAGTAAGATGGGTTTATGTAGAGTCTGCATAGTTGGAGCCAACAATGGCTCTTGTTCATGAAATAAAACGCTGATGATGGATAAATTTAAAGTGCTCAGATCTAACAGTTTCCTTAGCCAACTGATGAATAAGAAGAAACAACATAGATCAAAGATCAGTAGTGTGACTGCTGGACCTTACACTTTCCAGTTGCTGTGGAGTAGACTCCGACTTATGGAGACCCAATGTGTGACAGAGTAGAACTGTGCTCCATAGAGTCTTCAATAGCTGATATTTTGGGAGTAGATCACCAGGTCTTTCTTCCAAAGTGCCTCTGGGTGAACTTGAACCTCCAACCTTTCAGTTAGCAGCTGAGTGCATCCACTGTTTTCACCACCCAGGGACTCCAGACCTAGCACTTACTCCCAATGAAAAGGTTGGGCTGAGCAGGGGTGGATTAATCAGTTAGCAAGGTACACAGGCGCTTATTTGTGTTTGCTTACTAATCTGTAGTGCATAATTTCACATGGGTTTCAAAGATTGGTGAAAAATCGTTGAAACTGTGCAATACAGGTTAGAAAGTAAGCACAAGTAAGCCTGCGCGTACCTTGCTTATTGGGTACTCCGTCCCTGGGGCTGAGTGTCCTGGTCTTATGATTTGTTGGGAAGAACACTAATGAAGATTTTAGAAGAGACCCCTATAAGCCCTTGACCTTTAATTTTGTGGAGGATGTGCATTTCATTGATGATGACTGGATAAACCTCAGCTGAGATTATACTATGGGACTGTATCAGAATGATTAACTAGACACTTGAGCAAGAATTGCTGCTGAGGGTTGATTAAGTGTTGTACCATTTTCCATGTAGTAAAGTCCTTAGTTTGCTAGGATATAAATCCTGGGCAACGCTGGTAGCTCTTTTCACCCTCGAAAGGACTGCTAGTTAAACTTTCCTGCCTCAAAAAGTGTGGTCCTTATCCCAACTATCCTCTTCCCAGTGACCCTGCCTTAACCTGCCTTAGAAACCCAGCTAGAAGGAGATGTTTTGGCCACCTGGTGGGGTTTATACTTCTCAGCTGTATAGGATCATGTTTATCCCAGGGAAAACCTGGTTATGACAACGGTAGGCCATTCTAGGCTCATCAAACTCCTTCCATCAGGGTCCCACCTTGGGATTCTCACTCAGGAGATTCCAACCCAATGCAATGCAATGTGCAATTCACAAGCACTTACAGAGCATCTCTCAACATTGTGCTATGTGCTGGGGATAAAAATAGAAGATAGAATTAAGGTTGCTAATCAGCTGACCAAGGAGCCCTGGTGGCACAGTTTGAACCCACTAGCTGCTGTGTGGGAGAAAGATGTGGTAGTCTGCTTCTGTGAAGATTACAGCCTTGGAAACCCTATGACCCATTGCCGTTGAGTCGATTCTGACTCATAGTGACCCTAGAGGGCAGAGTAGAAATGCCCCACAGAGTTTCCAGAAACTGCCGATCCTTTTGTTAGCAGCCATAGAGCTTAACCACTGTGCAACCAGGGCTCCTGGAAACCCTATGGGGCAGTTCTACTCTGTCCTACAGGGTCACTATGAGTCAGAATCGACATGACAGCAACAGGTTTTAGAATCAGCTGATCTTAAAATAAGGAGATTATCCTGGATTTTCTGGGTGGGCTCAATGTAATCAAAAGCATTCTTAAATGTGGAAGAGGGAGGAAGAAGAGAAGACCAGTGTGAGCCGATATGAGAAGGACTCAACCCACTGTTTCTGGCTTTGAATATGGAAGGAGGCCATGAACCAAGGAATGTCAGTGGCCCCTGTTGTTGTTGTTAGGTGTCACGGAGTCAGTTCCAACTCATTGCTGTTGTTGTTAGGTGTCATCAAGTCAGTTCCAACTCTTAGCGACCCTAGGTACTACAGAACGAAACACTGCCCGGTCCTGCGCCATGCTCACAATCATTGATATGCTTGAGCTCATTGTTGCAGCTACTGTATCAATCCATCTTGTTGAGGGTCTTCCTCTTTTTTGCTGACCCTGTACTTTACCAAGCATGATGTCCTTCTCCAGGGACTGATCCCTCCCGACAACATGTCCAAAGTATGTAAGACGTTGTCTCACCATCCTTGCTTCTAAGGAGCATTCTGGTTGTACTTCTTCTAAGACAGATTTATTCATTCTTTTGGCAGTCCATGGTATATTCAATATTCTTCACCAACACCACAATTTAAAGGCATCAATTCTTCTTTGGTCTTCCTTATTCATTGTCCAGCTTTTGCATGCATATGATGCAATTGAAAATACTGTGGCTTGGGTCAGGCACATCTTAGTCTTCAAAGTGACATCTTTGCTTTTCAACACTTTAAAGAGGTCTTTTGCAGCAGATTTGCCCAGTGCAATGCGTCTTTTGATTTCTTGACTGCTGCTTCCATAGGTGTTGACTGTGGATACAAGTAAAATGAAATCCTTGACAACTTCAATCTTTTCTCCGTTTATCATGATGTTGCTTATTGGTCCAGTTGTAAGGATTTTTGTTTTCTTTGTGTTTATGTGTAATCCGTACTGAAAGCTATGGTCTTTGATCTTCAGCAGTAAGTGCTTCAAGTCCTCTTCACTTTCAGCAAGCAAGGTTGTGTCATCTGCATAATGCAGTTTGTTAATGAGTCATCCTCCAATCCTGATGCCCCATTCTTCTTCATATAGTCCAGTTTCTCAGATTATTTGATCAGCATACACATTGAATAGGTATGGTGAAAGGACACAGCCTTGACATACACCTTTCCTGACATTAAACCATGAAGTATCCCCTTGTTCTGTCTGAACAACTGCCTCTCGATCTATGTACAGGTTCCTAATGAGCACAATTAAGTGTTCTGAAATTCCCATTCTTTGCAATGTTATCTATAATTTGTTATGATCCACACAGTCGAATGCCTTTGCATAGTCAATGAAACACAGGTAAGTATCATTCTCATGTTCTCTGCTTTCAGCTAGGATCCATCTGACCTCAGCAATGATATCCCTGGTTCCATGTCCTCTTCTGAATCCGGCCTGAATTTCTGGAAATTCCCTGTTGATATACTGCTGAGGCAGCTTTTGAATGATCTTCAGCAAAATTTTACTTATGTATGATATTAATGATATTGTTCGATAATTTCTGCATTCGGTTGGATCACCTTTCTTGGGAATAGGCATAAATATGGATCTCTTCCAGTCAGTTGGCCAGGTAGCTGTCTTCCAAATTTCTTGACATAGATGAGTGAGCACTTCCAGTGCTGCATACGTTTGTTGAAACATCTCAATTGATATTCCGTCAATTCCTGGAACCTTGTTTTACACCAATGCCTTCAGTGCTGCTTGGACTTCTTTCGTCAGCACCATCGGTTCCTGATCAGCCCCTAGAGACTGAAAAATGCAAGGAAACAGATTTTCCCCTAGTGCCCCAGAAAGGAATGCAGTCCTGTTGACATCATGATTTTAGCTGAACAGAACTGTAAGATAAAAAAAAAAATTGTATTATTTTAAGTCACTAAGTCTGTGTAAATTTTACAGCAGCAATAGGAAAATAATGCAATTAGTACACTTTTCATGACTACAACTGGGCTAAGGAGAGGCAGGCAGTGCTGATCTCAAGAACTTGCTGAAGTCTTGCATGTGACTAGAACAAGAAAGTTCTTGTCTGATTTACTTATGGGGTGAGAGTAGAGATGGCATCACAATTCCTGATCTTAAACTCTGATCTCTCTCCACCTCCTGGCTCTGCCTCTTTCTGTATGTTGGCCTCCTTCTGCTTTGCTGCAGATAGGCATCATCCACGCTGTTGGGAAGATGGCTCCAGGAAGCCAAAGAGTCACATCCTTCCAATCCTATCACCCCAAGGGTCAAAGGCAGTCCTCCTGGCTATATCCAACAAAAAATCCTGGGAAAAACTCAGATTGGACCAATTTAATTCATGTATTTGTCCCTGAACCATTCCCCATGGCCAGAAGGATGGAGCCTTCAGAATGGCCAGACCCAGAGCAATGACCACTCCTTCAGAGCTAGTTGGAACTGGGGAGAAGTTTCTGGAAGGAAAGATGGTGCAACCCCAAACCTAGCTGCTCGTCCTAATTCTGTCTCCTTCCCTGTAACTGCACCAGCCTCTGATTTTATATATAAATCATCTGCCTTCTGAAGATTCCATATTTTCAGAGTTTCAATCACGGGCCTGTTAATTAGGCCTGTTCCTTACTGTGCTTCAGTGCCTTTGGTTCTATGACATGGGGCTGCAGGGAAAAGCAGCTAAAGAGGACTAATTAAGACTCGGAGTGCTTTCAGTAACGTACATGGAAATGAACGAATTAACTGACGATGCCAAAAAGGCAATATGGCCCCAGTGGGGATTCCGCATACAGAGATAACATTAAGGAGCGCAACAGTCATTGAGAGGAAACTATGAATTATGAGTGATACTCAGTCCCATTACCTCTAAGGTGTCAGATGTAATAGCAGGGAAATGTCATAAGATGTTAGGAGACAAAACAAACTGAGGTTTAGAAAGCCCTAGTGGGGGAAGCAGAGCAGAGAAATAGCAAGAAGCTATGTTGGGGAGGTTTTGCTTGCAGTCAGCAACAAGTCCCGGCAAAAATGGTCTGTTGATACTGACCTGTCTTTGAAAATATGTGACATTCTGCTTAATGAAAGAAGATTCCTTTTCTGTCTGTTAAGCTTGGGTAGTACTGGGGAAGACACAAGTAATGGGGAATCCAATGAGGTTCCCAGGGGGTCCATCTAAGACAGATTCTCAGGATGTGGTCCTAGGACCATCAACACTAGCTTGTTGTTGTTGTAAGGTACCCTCTAGTTGTCACCAACTCATGGTGACCTCATGTACAACAGAGCAAAACGTTACCCACTCCTGTGCCATCCTCACAATTGTTGCTATGTTTGAGCCCATTGTTACAGCCACTGTGTCACTCCATCTCACAGAGGTCCTCTTTTTCACTGACCCTCTACTTTACCAAGCATGATATCTTTCTCCAGCAATAGGCCCTCTTGATGATGTGTCCAAAATAAGAGAGACAAAGTCTCCCCATTCTCACTTCTAAGGAGCATTCTGGCTATACTTCCTCCAAGACAGATTGTTCATTCTTCTGGAAATCTGTGGTATATTCGATATTTTTCACCAATACCACAATTTGAATGCATCAGTTCTTCTGCGGTCTTCCGTTTTCATTGTCTAGCTTTTGCAAGCATATGAGGCGATTGAAAAGACCATGGCTTGGGTCAGGCCCACCTTAGTCATCAAAGTGCATCACCTGGAAATGTTTTAGAAACGCAAATTCTCGGGACCCATTCCAGACCTACTTTGGGGGTGGGAGCCCTGCAATCTGCATTTTAACACGCCTTCCAGGCCAGGTGATTCTAATGCAGGCTCAAGTTTGAGAACCACGGGTCTTGGAATTAGTAACCTGGGCTCTGGTCCAAACTGTGCCAATTACCAGCTAATTTGACCACTTAACCCTGGTGATCCCTCATTGGCAAGGAAAATAGTCCCTGGCCTGCCTCCTCCATCAGGTTTCCATGAGAATCAAATGAGATAATTGATATAATTAAAAACAGTGGAGTGTGACACAAATCGGATGAATTATAATTGTTATTTCAGGGACAGGTGTTCCAGCTAAAGAGTGGACCCGGATGTGGAGGGCAGGGGGAGATGGTGCAAAGGTGAACAAAGAACCTGACATGAAACTTGGGTTTCTGGAAAAAAAACCCTGCAGCTTATATTTCTCAAACAAAGGATCTTAAAAAAGATTTGCTGGCTCACAAACTCCTTCCCCTAGACAGCTTTCTGATGAGTTAAGTGTCGAAGTATCAGGAGCACCTGGTTCTCATTTCCCTTTAAATTCACAGGGCATAAAGATGAAAAAGTACTGTGGCTGGAGATGAGTGTGTTGCCAAAGCCCCGCCATAATTGAAAGTGACCCCAGGTACTCAGTCCTGGGACATGTGGTGGGGCTTCCCATTGGGCAAAGGCCATGGCTGCCGGGAGGCAACCACAGCGGAAGATGAGATCGTCTCATACCTACCAAGATGGGAATCCTGGAGAAGAGAGAGGAGGACCTAAGCAGATGTTAACCATGTGCTCCATCTCCACCCCAGGATAAGTGACTCTGGTGAGGGAGGGGAAATGAATGTTAAAACCATCTTGAAAGGGGAAAGGAAGGCCCCAAAGTAGATGTGAGGCTTGGTTGGGGGAGGGAAGGAGGCATGGGTAGAATTTCACTTTCCTTGGATGTTGTTGCATAAGCTTCGGAAATTTCTTAGCAGAGCTAATTATCACAGGTTATTAGAGCCCGAGAGGGCTCTGGATACCACCAAACCCCACTATCTTCTTTCTTTTCAGGTGGGGAAACTGAGTCTAGAAAGGGTCAGGTCAAAATGCTAGTATGGGCAGATACAGGACTTGAGCTCAGGTTTTGCAGCTCCTGGCAAAATGATCTGGATGAATATCCTGAAGGCCAGGGTCTGAGATATTTTCTGCTGTATCATCCATTCTCTCAGGCTCTGCTCTGATGGGGAAGGGCTCAACACAAATAGTTGTGGGCAAATGTCAGGCATTTTGTGACCAGCATGCCCTGGTCAGAGTCCCTGGTGGTGTAAGGTTAATGTGCGGAGCTGCTAACAAAAAGGTGCTGGTTTGAGCCTACCCAGAGGAACCTCGAAAGGAAGGCCTGGTAATCTACTTCTGAAAAACCAGCCACTGAAAACCGTAAGGAGTATAGTTCTACTTTGACACTCATGGCATTGCCATGAATCAGAATCGAGTAGATGGCATTTGGTTTGGTTTTAGAATGGTCCTGGGGTCCTGAGTAGTCCCTGAGTAGTCAGGGATGTTGTTTTTCTGCTAGTATCTAGACAGTATCTCTGAGATGCATACAGGGCACACCCAGCCTGGAAGCATAACAGAGGATCTTGGCAGAGACTTTTACAAATGATAGGGCTTCTTTACTGGCCATTCCCTTTGTACTCAAACTTGCTCTGGTTATTAATAGAAGTGCCTCTCAGGTGTGTTAAGGTGGGGAAAAACTTGGAAAGCTGGGAAGCCTATGAAAAGAGAGATCTCATATCACCAAGTCTTAGTTGTCTTGGTTACCTCACATCATTTGGCATCAATGTGGGATATAAATAAATACTTAGATAAAAATGTAAAGCATTCTTTCCCTGCCCCAGCTATCAATCTATCTGTACCTACCTCCTTTCCAACCTCCGCTTACCTGTTCATTCTGGTTCGAACCCCTGCTGAGAATTTGCATTTCTAACAAGTTTCCAGGTGATGCTAGTGCTGCTGGTTAGGGACCAATTCTGAGAACCACTAGTAGAACAGCAGTTCTCAGAATTTATTATACATACGAATCACATGGGGATCTTGCTAAAACGTAGATTTCGATTCAGTATATCTGGGGTGGAAATGGAAATCCTCAGCAGGGGTTCGATCTGGAACAAACTAGTTTGAAGCTCTTCTGCTTACCTTACTTTTCCAGTGTGCTGTTCCTGTTGTGGGGCTGATATCTTGCAAGACCCTGATAGTTCTGGAACAAAGTCAAGAGCAGGGATGGAGGAGGGATGGTATTTCCATGTTTGAGGGCTGCATTTGAGGTATGGGGACAAGGTGACAAGGCACTTGAAAAAGATGACCATCTTGGATAAAGAGAGAGATTGTATGAACACCTTGTCCTGGGAAGCCGTATAGTTGTCAAGCCATTTACCAATTCTGAATGTGAATAAGCAGAAGGACTACTGGATGCTTCTGTTTGAAGGCGGTGATTAATTTTCTGGACTAATTGTCAGTCTTCTGCACTGACACACAAACATACACACACATACTGAGCAGTGTGTTAACAAAGCCTTGGCCCATCCATCACAGCTGAGCATATTCTTGCAGGACTAATTGACTGTATATAAATTTCCTATTGAAAATCAGCAAAAAATGTAGAAAGGAAGACGATAGTTCTCGCAATGAATAATTAAACCAAAGGATGCTTCTTCAAAGGAACGTAGGGAATGGGGGAAAAGCTCATAGTCTATTTCCCAGGCTTTATGAGAGATGTTGTTGTTAGTTGCTATCAAGTCGACTCTGACTCATAGCAAGCCCATGTATAGGAGGATGAAATGTTGGTCAGTCCTGTGCCATCTTCATGATTGTTGGTATGTTTGAGTCCATTGTGTCAGTCTATCTCATTGAGGGTTTCCCTCTCCTTTGCTGGCCTCCACTTTATCAAACATGATGTCCTTCTCCAGCTATTGGTCCCTTCTGATGATATGTCCAAAGTAAGTGAGTTGAAGTCTTGGACAATATTCTGTGATTGTTATTATCTAATTTGTGAAAGTAGATTGTCAGGCCTTTCTTCTTGTCTGACTTACTCTGGAAGCTCTACTGAAACTTGTCCACCGTGGGTGACCCTGCTGGTATTTGAAATATTGGTTACATAGTTTCCAACATCACAGCCACATGTAAGTCACCACAGTACAACAAGATGACAGATGGGTGGTGGTTTTAAGAGATAGGTTAAGAGAGATTCAGAAAAGTCCCAGACTGGCATTCAAGGCCCTCCCAAACATTTCCCTTCATAGCCTTGTACCCTAAGTCTCACCAACATGAACTCTATGATTCAACCTGGTTTGACTGTGTTCTGCCATTGGAACATGCTTCCTTCCTCTATACCCTTGCTTATGCTGGGCCTTGGGCTTCTCTTAGCTACTTCAGTTTGTTGAAACAACCAACATTTCAAAGCCCAAAATCTTTTCCTAGCCCATCTTATACAGAATGTAATCATTTCCTTCTTTGCATTTCAATCGTATTTTCTTTCTATGTCTTTCATGGACTTTAATTTTATCTTTTATTATAGTTACATTGGACATCTCTCCTCCACATCCTATAAACCACTGGATGGTGGGCATGGTAGTGGTGGCTTATTCTGAATACTTAGGACTCCATAAATGGTGTCTACTTTCTCTGAATGTCTATGGCACTTGATCACTACTTGATTACATTCAATTATATTGGATGGATCAATGAGTCCTGAGTCTTGTTGGTTGGTGACTCATTTTTTCATTTACTCAACAATATTCATTGAATACTGAATCTCTTCCTGGCTTTGTGCTCAGAACAAGAATGTGTAGATAAATAAGGAGTAATTGTTGCCTTTACAGAATTTATCGTCTAAAGGAGGATACAGACAAGTAAACAGGCAATTACAATGGAGTGTGGTCAATGCAAAATAATCATAATAATCATTAGCCATTAGAGAAATGCAAATCAAAACTACAATGATATACCATCTGACCCCAACAACGCTGGCACTAATCCAAAAAACACAAAAGAATAAATGTTGGAGAGGTTGTGGAGAGACTGGAACACTTATGCACTGTTGGTGGGAATGTAAAATGGTACTCTCCCTGTGGGGCATTGGTGGCTTCGTGGTTAGAATTCTCACCTTCCGTGTGAGAGACCGGGGTTGGATTCTCAGCTAACACACCTCTGTGTGTAACCACCACCCATCTGTCTGTGGAGGCTTGCATGTTGCTATGATACTGAACAAGTTTCAGCAGAGCTTCCAGACTAAGACAGACTAGGAAGAAAGGCCTGGTGTTCTACTCCCAAAAATCAGCCAGTGAAAAAACCCTGTGTATCACAATGGTCTGATCTACTACTGATGATGGGGATGACGCGGGACCAGGCAGTGTTTCATTCCACTGTGCATGAGCAGTCACCATGAATTGGGGGTTGACTCAAAGGCAGTTAAAACAACAACAGTCCAGGGTGAGTGATTGCCTTTGGGAGGCAGGTAGTGCCTACAAGGGGCACAGAGGGAGTCTGGGTGCTGACATGTTCTCCTTAGTGGTCTGGGTGTTGCTTACATGGGTGTGCTCCTTTTGTGAAAATTCACAAGTTGTACACTTATGATTTGGGTACTCTTGTGTGTATATTATTCTCCAATAAAAATTTAAAAGAGGAAGGTCAAAAACAAGGAAAGCCTGAGGAACCATCACAATCCAGAGGAGCCTAAGGAGACATGACGAGTAAACGTGAAGTGGTGTTGTGGGTGGGATCCTAAAACAAGCAAAAGACATGAGAAAATCTGAATAAAGTATGGGCCTTAGTTGATAATAACGTACAAACACTGGCCCATTGATTGTCACAAATGTACGATGTGAACGTAAGATGTTAATAATAGGGGGAATCGGGTGTGGGGTATCCGGGACATCTCGACCTTTGTAATTTTTCTATAAATCTAAAACTGCTCTAAAATTTTAAAGTTCATTAAAGAAAAACAAGAAGGGAAGCTAGAGTGAGCCATGGCTCCCTAGACCACTCCCAGCCTTCTCAGAGCACTTGTTTCTGAGGTGCTACAGCCATGATCTTTTCAGTTGTCTCATATCTATGCAAAAGCTGGATAATAAAAAAGAACTGATGCATTTACAATTGTGTTGGCAAAGAATATCAAATATACTGTGAACTGCCAAAAGAAGGAACAAATCAGTCTTAGAGGAAGTGAGGATGGTGAGACCTCATCTTGCTTTCTTCGGACACCTCATCAGCAGGGGCCAATTGCTAGAAAAGGACATCAGGCTTGGTAGAGGGTCAACAAAAAAAGAGGAGATCCTCAATGAGATGGATTGGCACAACAGCTGCAGCAATGAACTCAAACATACCACTGATAGTGAGGATGGCACAGGACCAGGCAACATTTTGTTCTGTTGTACATAAGGTCCCTATGAATCAGAGCTGACTGGGCAGCAACTAACAACAGCCCCTATCCAGGAATCAGGGCTGGGACACCAGCTAAGCGTTGACTGGTGAGATAGCAAAGCCAAGATGAGCAAAGCTGCGTGGGTACTGGCTTGGTGGAATGAGTCTGGAGGTTCCTGGATGATGTGAATCCCACTTGAACCATGGGAAGGAAACCAACATTTACCAAGCACCTGCAATGTGCAAAGGTCTTGTCTGGATGCCTTCATATGTGTCATCTCATTTATTGTCTCTCTGATACTATGAGGAGGAGCATTTCAATATTCTCATTTTGTTGTTGTTAGCTCCTTCAAGTTGGCCCCCGACTCTGGTGACCCCGTACACAATGGAATGGAATGCTGTCCAATCCTGAGCCATCTCCACAATCATTTGCAGACCGGACCATTGTGATCCATAGGGTTTTCTCCGGCTGATTTTCAGAAGTAGATCACCAGGCCTCTCTTTCTAGTCTGCCTTAGTTTGGAATGGAAGCTCCACTGAAACCTGTTCAGCATCATAGCAACACACAAGCCTCCACTGACAGATGAGTGGTGGCTGTGCATGAGATCCATTGGCTTGGACTCAAACCCGGGTCTCCTGATGGAAGGTGAGAATTCTACCACTGAACCACCACTACCTTTCCTCTCTGATAGAGGTGGATCATGGCCCAGCTGTGGTAATTTGAGCACGTCCTTTGAGGAGGTCTTGTCACCTACTCCAACCTAAGCAGCTTTTCAAAGTGTGGTGGCCTACGATTTTGGAATTAGTAACTGATCTTGCCCTAAAACCCATACTTCTGGTACCCTGGGCTCTTCTCCCTGCATTCTCTTACAGCATCTGGGGACACTGGGCCCCCATCCTTCTTGCAGGAGGAAGAACGGAGTAGGAGGGACAGAAGGATTTTCTGAGGAAAATTCAGGAAATGGAAAAAGTATGAGGACAATCAGGATCCAGAAGATAAAGGGGTGCTGGGCCAGCAACAAATAAATGAATAACCAACCAAACAAAAATCAGTTGCCGTTGAGTTGACTCATGGCGACCCCATGTGTGTCAGAGTAGAATTGTGCTCCATGGAGTTTTCAAAGGCCCATTTTCAGAAGTAGATCTCCAGGCCTTTCTTCTGAGGTCCCTCTGGGTGGACTTGAACCTCCAACATTTCAGTTAGCAGCCAAGTGCATTAACCACTGGCACCACCCAGGGAGGAGTCCTACTGGACTGGAAGAGGCTCACTTGGCCTGAGTCTGGGTCTCAACAGGGCTATGGAAATAAGGAGAGGACTGATTTTGGGGTCTAAATCCAGGGAGATCTGTGGTTGATTTATCCCCTGGAGTAAATACTAGCAACAGCTTCACCAGGTAGGAGTCTGCCTGTAGGACACTTGCCACCTCCCAGCTTTGTGGCAGAAACCTGCCCCAGCCACCAGCCACCCTCCTGCAGTGGGAGGTCTCCTGAGGAGGAATGGGACTGAGCTATGGCTGGGGGAAAGGCTGGTTAAATGCCTGAGCAGGACCAACTTGAGACCACACTCTGAGAAATCTGAGAATCAGAATCTGTAGAAATGGCCGAGATGAACCAGAAGCACCCCGAGACCACCCAGTCGTCAGTGACCGTCAGCCAGGTGTGACACAGGCAGCCGGTGGAGAATGGTCCTAGGGAGTGGGTGCCACAGGGCCCTCGGAACAGCTCCCGAGACTTCCGTCATCCTCAGCGTCTCTGCCTCCATTAAGACAATTTCTTTTTCACTGTAAAGCAGGCTTTATGATAATTGCCATAATAATAACATTTATGTTCACCAGCTTTGTAACAATCACAGGTTATTAACGGAATTGCAGCTTTGTGGACTTGTGTTTTCAAGCATCAAAGTGAGCAAGCACTGTGCCGTTGAGTCCTGAGCACCACAGGTGATGACCACCACTATATCTTTGTAAACACATGAATTTCCTCCTCAGGAAAATGTGGGTTCCTGATTTCACTTGATTTGGGACCCAGGTTCTCTGATAGAGTAGTAGGTGGTATATAATGTGTAAAATGCCAAAAACCGAGGAAAAATTTCAAAGTGCTCACCTACCACTTGGGAAGGCTTCAGGGCTGGGACAGATTCTTGCACAGTGAACCCCTGGTTCATGGTAGTTACAAAATTGTTTTGTTTTTAGCTGCTGTTGAGTTGCTGCTGACTCATAGCAACCCCACCTGGATCAGATTGTTGTGATCCATAAGGTTTTCACTGGCTAATTTTCAGAAGGAGATCACCAGACATTAGTATAGAAGATCCACTGAAACCTGTTCAGCATCATAGCAACACACAAGCCTCCACTGACAGATGAGTGGTGGCTGTGCATGTGGTACCTTGGCTGGGAATCAAACCCAGGTCTCCTGCATGAAAGGCAAGAATTCTACCACTGAACCACCAATGCCCTTGTAGTTGCTTACACTGTAGGACTGATCCTCTAACTCCTGACTTCCAGTCCAGAGTAATGTCTTTGGTAAATCCTGGAGAATGAAATTCCAGCCATCCCCAAGGGACCACCTGCAAAAGGCATGGGTGGCACAAAGGGACCTGTGCATCAAGCTCCCAGAGCTTCTGCTGCAGAGACCCCACAGCCCCTCTCTTAGGCATCCCACTCTATTCTTTCCCTTTCTGGCTCTTCTCCAGCCTTCCCTCTTTGCACACAGGCTGAGGCCCCACCTGCCCCTGCCCTGGCCCATCTCAGTGTTTCCCCCCTTCTCCATCCTGGGGAGCTATTTTGAGTTTGGGGTCATATGAATGATGCAGGTGACTCAGGAGGCTTTTCTACCTTGGTAGCAGGTTGCACAATGATGTGAAGCAGAGAAAGGCACAGACTCAGCAGAGGGAAAACAAGTGAAACTGCTGAAAGGTTATTCTAGGAAAATATTTCTTTCCCATTTTTTTTTTTTTTTATTGTACTTCAGGTGAAGGCTTACAGAACAAATAGTTTCTCATGAAACAGTAGTACACATATTGTTTTATGACACTGGTTAACAACCCT
>NW_004444013.1:3481170-3515220 GCF_000243295.1 Trichechus manatus latirostris
CATTTGGTGCTTGGCTGAGTTCTTTATCTCTTCATTTGATGTTTTAGGGTTTCAGGATTGTTGTATTCTCTGTTCGGCTTAGTTTTTCGGATCTCTGCAGTGAAGGGACGGCGTGGTGCTTCTGCCTAGAGCGCCATTTTACCCTGGATCTTTCTTTCCCGTTTAAAAAAAAAATTGTAACCTATTTAAAAAGCTTTAGCTTGGAAATTCTAGAGAGCTTCTTTGCTTGCTTTATAATATCTACTTATGGAGTGATTGCTCATTTTCATGGCCAAGGGTTTGCTCTTAACCAGTGTGGACTGGAGTTGGCTCTTATCCATTGTGAGGGCTGGTTGTGCATGTCTCTTCCCGAGTCCATGTTCAGTGATGTTGTGTTGGGAGTGTTGATACCACAGAAATGGGCAAACACTACAATCAATTCTCCAGAGTCAGTTGTTAAACATTTACCGGCATACCTCTGCTCCTTAACTAACCTGCTGTGTTAACCATTGCTCTTCCTTTCCTCTGTAAAACCCCCTCCCCACACCCCAGACACTCACAGCTGCTCCAATCAGGGAGATTGCATGCTTATCAAGAGTCAGTTATGCTTATTCCCAGACCTATACAAAACATATTTGTTATAGCAATTATGGACTTAGGTAAATAATGCAGTACTGATGGGATATGAGCATAAAAGTAATATAGAGTTGTCATTTCTATGAAAATTAAGTTGAATGCTTGGGAAAGACTTTAAAAAGGCAAGTTGCATAAAAACTGCTGTCAAATCAAGTGCAGGCAAGTCAAGTGAAAAATTTTGGGGAAAATTATATAAATCTGGAAGGACTCTGGGCTCCGGCTTTGATTCCTTTGAAGTGTCTAAGTTCTTACTCACTGTCTTTGTTTCCTGGGGCTGCTGTAACAAATGCTGTAACAAAGTGGGTGGCTTTAAGTAACAGAAATTTACTGTCTCACGGTTCTGGAGGCTAGGAGTCTGAACTCTTGGTGTCAAGTGGGCCACTTCTGTCCGCTCTAGGGGAAGATCCTTCCTTGTTTCTTCCAGCTTCTGTAGCCCCAGGCATTCCTTGACTTACAGTTGCCTCTTCACATGGCCTTCTTTTCCTGTGTGTGTCTCTGTGTTTCCTCTCCTCTTTTTATAAGGACAGCACTCAGAACGGATTAGGGCCCACTGTATTCCATACGAGCTCCTGTTAACTAACAACATCTTAAAAGATTCTATTTCCAAACAAGGTCATTTTCACAGGTACTGGGGGTTAGAACTTCTGCCTATCTTTCTGAGACACACATTCAATGCA
The DNA here is from genome assembly GCF_000243295.1 of Trichechus manatus latirostris. Classification (NCBI taxonomy): domain Eukaryota; kingdom Metazoa; phylum Chordata; class Mammalia; order Sirenia; family Trichechidae; genus Trichechus; species Trichechus manatus. The sequence goes on from NW_004444013.1 coordinate 3,482,463, forward strand.
TAACACAGGCAGTTAGTAATAATGGAGAGCAATACTGAATATATAAATGGACCTCCTAGTAGAAGATAATCTCTATTCATTGTGCTTTGCACATAGTAGGTGTTGATATTTATTTTTCTTTCAGATTAGGTTAATTAATATAGTTAAACATTAGAGGCTTCCTTTATTAAACACTTTCAGATTATAAAGAGTTATATATTATTGGAGAGAATTTGGAAAATACAGAACAGTATAAGGAAGAAAATAAAAATCACCACTCGTCTTGCTACTCAGAGATAAGGGTTTTTAACATTTAGGAGAATTTCCTTCAGATTGGGTTTTAAGGGAAAAAATCAAACAAACCAGTATTAGGCATAGACAAAATGCTTGAAGGAGGAAGTATTTTTGATTGAGCAAAAAGAAGTGAAGGATTGCCCATGGTAGGTCTGATTCCCATCCAGCCACACACCTACTCAAGAAATATGTACTTAGAACCTACCAGATGACCAACAAGCACATGAAGAGATGTTCAACATCTGTCACTAGCCATTGCTGTTGTTGTGTGCCTTGGAGTCCATTCTGGCTCATAGTGACCCTACATTAACCATTAGACAGATGCAAATTAAAATCACAGGGAGATACCACCTCATCCCTATTAGAATGACAATGATAAAAACAAAACAAAACTAGAAAACCATAGGTGTTGATAAAGTTGTGGAGAAATTGCAACCCTCATCCATTGTTGTTGAGAATGTAAAATGGTGCAGCCACTGTGGAAAACAGTTTGGTGGTTCCTCAAAAAGTTGAATTACCATATGACCTAGCAACCCCAATCTTCAGTATATTGTCATGGATTGAATTGTGTCCTCCCAAAATATGTGTCAACTTGGCTAGGCCATGATTTCCAGTATTGTGTGGTTGTCATCCATTTTGTGATCTGATGTAATTGCCCTTTGTATTGTAAATCCTAATCTCTGCCTGTGGTTAATGAGGCAAAATTAGGTTAAGTTAAAGATGATTAGGGTGAGATGCAACACCTTACTCAGGTCACAGTCCTGATCTGATGTAAGGGGAATTTCCCCGGGGTGTGGCCTGCATCACTTTTTATCTTACAAGAGATAAAAGGAGAGAGAAGTGAGCAGAGAGAAGGGGGTCTCATTACCACCAAGAAAGAGGAGCCAGGAGTGGAGCACCTCTTTTGGACCCTAGGTCCCTGTGATGAGAAGCTCCTAGACCCAGGGGAAGATTAATACCAAGACACATGGAGATGTACAAGGAATGCTGGACCCACAGACATTGAAAGGAGACAAGAACTTTCCCCCAGAGCTGACAGAGAGAGGAAGCCTTCGCCTACAGCTGGTGCCCTGATTTCGGACTTATAGCTTCCTAAACTGTGAGAAAATAAATTTCTGTTTGTTAAAGCCATCCACTTGTGGTATTTCTGTTATAACAGCACTAGATAACTAAGACATATATGTTCAGAAGAAGTGAAAGCAGGAATGCAAAGAGAAACCCATACACCAATGTTTGTTGCAGCACTGTTCACAATAGCCAAAAGGTGGAAACAACTGAAATGTCCATCAACATATGAATGGATAAGCAAAATGTGGTACAGACACTCAATGGAATACTAGTCAGCCATAAAGAGAAATTAACCCTGATGCCCACCACTACATGGATGAACCTTGAAAACATGCTGAGTGAAAGTTAGTTGCAAAAGGACAAATACTGTATGATCTCACTTACCTGGAATAAGCAAATATATAGGGACTAAAGATTATTAATGGTTACCAGGCATGGGAGGGAGGAACAAAGGAGGAGTTTTTGCTTAGTGGGCATTGAGTTTATGTTAATGGCATTGGAATGATTTGGAAAAGGTTACAGAGAATGGTTGTACAACTTGAATGTAATCAATGTCACTGAGTTGTACATGTAGAAATTGTAGAGTTGGTGTATGTCTTGTTATGTATATTTGCATCATAGTTAAAAAAAAAAAAAAAAAGAACATTCCAGGATAGACCCTATGCTCAGCACACGGAGTACAGAGATGAATGATGCATGGTTGGGGCCTGCCCTTGAACATGGCAGGATCTGGTGAAGGAGACAGACATATAAGCAGATAATCACAGGGCAGTCTAACAATACAGGGACGAGCAACTTAAGAGCGTGTGTAATTGCATGCAGCATCATCTGACATGGATTTTAAAGCCTGTAACAGTGGGCTGTGGTGGTTTATAATTTATGTTATCAAACCAAAAACCATATAACAATGGCTAGGGAAACTTTCTCTAAAGGTGATTGTTTATAAAGAGGAAATAATTGGAATTTCACCAACCAGTCATTTCAAAAGCAGAAAAGGTTACGATGGTGTGTTTTATAACTGCAATCAAAACCAATAGGGGTACTTTAAAAATGTGCTGTTAATTAACTCCATTAAAGTTTACTGTCTGGGATGAAGGATAGATTCACCCAAAATCGCACCTAATGTGTGATTAAGGGATTTAAAATTGGGTGTTTGGCAGGTCAGGCGAACCCTGGAATGAAGCTCTTTTCCCTTTGCTCAGTGCTCATACTGTAGGACTCAGTGACTTGTGAAAGCTGCTTTTGTCGTTCTTGCAATAATCATATGCTGTGGCACCTTATTATTAAGAATGATATTTTGCTCTATTGAACTGCTGTAAAATATTCACAAGACTTTGGCAATTGTTCCATTAGCCTTGTTTTTATTTCAATCTGTCAGGTCAGTTGTTAATGTGGTGCCTTCCGTAGGGTGGATACTTGTAGTGCTGCCAGGGAGAGAGGCGTCAACGTGATTGAAGCGAATGGGGCAGAATCGTGAGGGAAACCAGCTCACGTGGGATCCTAGGCTCCCAGGACTATAGAGTCTCAAATGCCACCGACTCAGGGGATGATAAGAGAGTCATTGGTCTCACTGTGTATCCCTGATGGAGTCCCTGGTGGTGCCAATGGTTAAGTGCTCGGCTGCTAAGCAAAAGGATGGAGGTTCAAGTACACCCAGAGGCACCTCGAAAGAAAGGCCTGGTGATCTACTTCTGAAAGGTCACATCCATAAAAACCCTATGGAGCACAGTTCTACTCTGACACATGGGGTCGCCGTGAGTCGGAATCCGTTTGGCTTGTGTGTGGGTCTCTGCGGTGCCAGGAGCTGTTTTAGTTTCAGGAGCAGCAGCCTGGGGAGCTCCTACCCAGATGTGAAGGGCTCCTTCTATGGAGATCAGCAGTGGCTGTTCTTCAGGGACATGTCATTCTGTACAACCAAACGCCTGTCTAGTGAGCTGTGCTGCCTGTGACCTGACCATGGACCTTCCCCACGTTGAGCCTCAGTTTCCTCTTCTGTAAAACAGCAGGATTGGACAAGACAGTGTTTCTGGTTCTGCTAGCCCTAAAGTCCTGTGAAGCCATCTTTGGCTTGGATGTGTCGTGGAAGGTGTGCTCTGCCAGGGACAGAGACTGGGGTGTGGAGTAGCTGCCATCCACTTTCTCGTCCCGTTGCCCTCCCATCCACTCTCCCACCTCTCCTTTCACCTCACTGCAGCTGGATTCACCAAGTTTCATTGTCTTCTTCCAGAACACGCAGAAAGAGAATAGACAGTGAAACCTGTGAGAGCCGAAACTCAACAGGACTGACTTGTTTTTCCAGACCTCACAAGTTTTCTCCCTTCAACAGGGTGCAGCCTACCAGCATTTCTGCTGCTTGTTTTAGTGAAAAATATTTGAGTTTCCCTTCTCTTACAGGTTTCTGCTTGCACAGGTTCTGGCTTTCACAGATTTTACTGTACAGATAGTCCCCGACTTACAACGGCGTATTAGTCGGACAACTCTGTGGTAGGTCAGTTCTGATGTAGTCAAATACTTCTTTTTTTTTTTTTTTAGTTTTCATTATTACTGCATTTTATTTTGAGTATTTTTATAAACCTGATGTTTGAACATCTGTGAGTGAACATCTGAGAATGATAACATCAGCAAAGTATGCACTGCAACGTTGTATGTAGTGCATATTACTACTGATAAGATGTACCAATAAAACCAAACCAAATCAAACCAAAAAAACAGACAGTCATGAGTGCAGTTCATTGTAACTTGAACATGTCATAGGTTGGGGACTACCTGTGTTTTCCCATTTCTTGTTGGTAGGTTGAGATCATGTGACTGAGTTCTGGCCAAATAAGATACAGGAGGAACTCAAATACACCCTTCTGAAAAACCAGTTGCTGTTGAGTTGATTCTGACTTATGGCAACCCCCAGGCCTTTCTTCCAAGGTGCTTCTGGGTGGACTCAAACCTTCAAGCTTTTGGTTAGCAGCTGAGCACATGAGCTGTTTGCACCTCTTAGGGAGTCCATTCATGTGACAGTGGTATCCATTACCTATCTTTCAGCTCAGTGTTTACCAGCACATCCTAGAACATTCCAACCAGGGAAATCCATGCACAGTGTCCCCAAAGTGCACTCCTGGAGGGAATACTGACTCTTGCAGCAGCCAGAGGCCACCAGCACCTCCTTCCAGAGGAGCCTGGTGGAAGTGTGGGTGCCCCTATACAAGCCACATCCTTGAGCACAGCATTGAGCTGGCTCTTTGACTTCTGGGTATGAGCATGATGCTGCTCAACAGCTTATTCTTCCCTGCTCTGATTTTAGGCCCTAGCTTCTCCCAGACCACTGACAGATCACACCACACAGGATTTGGTTGGGTTTGGCATCTGCTACCTTGACAACTCGGGCCACCCCATCTCTTCTCCTTGCCAACTGCTCTCCTTCCGTAGGGACTCCTGATTATAAAGAAGTGGTGTGAATGGTTAACATGCTCAGCTACTAACCATAAGGTTGGAGGTTTGAGTCCACCCAGAGGTACCTCAGAAGAAAGGTCTGGTGATCTGATTCTGAAAAATCAGCCACTGAAAACCCTATGGAGCACAGTTCCACTCTGACACGCATAGGGTAGCATGAGTTGGAGTTAACTCAATGGCAACTTGTTCATCTCATGTTCTTTATCAAACAGAAGAGTTTGATTGTCTCTGGTAGGAGACCTGACCTTCAAAACAGAAGAGGCATGTTTGCACGTGTTATCTTTGTAGGAAAGGGCACACTCAGAGGGTGGCTTCTTAGTTTTGATTTTTAAACCAAAAGCTGTCGGTTTCATCCTTATCAGACAATAGTGCTTGATTGTCTGGTTGTCCCCAGGAGGGCCCAGACTTCTGATACACAAGAGGTTCAGTTTACTGCTTCTCACTGGGATCAGCCATGCTCTGAAAGCCAACCCATGGGGGTTCTCTGCTACCCTCTTACCGAAATAGAGAGAAAAGCACAATGCTAACCATCAACAGGAATTCTGCTTTGCCCAGGAGTTTAGACAAATGTGAAACCATTGAAGATTTTAAAATGAGAGGGATGCCATGACCAGAACTGTGTAATGGAATGAATTCTAATGGTCGCTTGGAGCAAAGGTCAAAGGTCAGCAAACTTTTTCTGTAAAGGGCCAGATAGTAAACGTTGTTGGCTTTGCAGGCATAGTCTCTGTCACAGTGACTCCACTCTGCTGTTGTAGCAGGAAAGCAGCCATAGACAATATGTGAGCAAATAGGTGTGTCTGTGTTCCAACAAAACTTTATTTATGAAAACAGGCCTTGGGCTGGATTTGACCCAAGGGCCATAGTTTGCTGATTCCTGGTAGAGGATGGATTGTCAGAGGTGAGCGTTAGAATCATAGAAAGCAATGAAGAAGCCGTAGTAGATATCTCTTGTTTGTTGTCCAACCTCTATTCCCTTTCCTCTGGGTGATAGTATTCCACTTTTCCTACAGAAAACCATTTTCTTCACCACTCTCAGTCCATGTGCTTCAGGTGGAGTTGACTCCACGCTCATCTCTTGGTAGTCATGTGACCAAGGCCTGGTCAGAGTATTGCATTTCCCTGGCCACAGTGGTTGTTTATTTTGTCATACTGTGGTGGCTTACGTGTTTTTATGATGCTGAAAGCTATGCCACTGGTATTTCAAATACCAACATGGTCACCCATGGTGGATAGGCTTCAGCAGGTCTTCAAAACTAAGACTAGGAAGAAAGGCTTGGTGATCTACTCCTGAAAGTTGTTGTTTGCCATTGAGTCAATTCTAACTCATAGCGACCCTATATGATACAGTAGAACTGCCTCATAGGGTTTTCTAGGCTGTAATCTTTTTTTAAAAAAAAATTTTTTTATTGTACTTTAGATGAAGGTTTACAGAACAAATAGTTTCTCATTAAACAGTTTGCACACATATTGTTTTATGACATTGGTTAACAACCCCATGACATGTCAACACTGTCCCTTCTCAAACTTGGGTTCCCTATTACCAGCTTTCCTGTCCCCTCCTGACTTCTAGTCCTTGTCCTGGGCTGTTGTTCCCCATTAGTCTCGTTTTGTTTTATGGGCCTGTCTAATCTGGCTGAAGGGTGAACTTTGGGAGTGACTTCATTACTGAGCTAAAAGGGTGTCGGGGGGCCATACTCTCGGGGTTTCTTCAGTCTCTGTCAAGCCAGTAAGTCTGGTCTTTTTTTGTGAGTTAGAATTTTGTTCTACATTTTTCTCCAGCTCTGTCTGGGGCCCTCTGTTGTGATCCCTGTCAGAGCAGTCAGTGGTGGTAGCCGGGCACCATCTAGCTGTACTGGACTCAGTCTGGTGGAGGCCGTGGCAGCTATGGTCCATCAGTCCTTTGGACTCATCATTCCCTTATATCTTGTTTTCTTCCTTCTCCCTTGCTCCCAAAGGGGTGAGACCAGCAGAGTATCTTAGATGGCTGCTCACAGGCTTTTAAGACCCCGGATGCTACTCACCAAGGTAGAATGTAGAACATTTTCTTTATAAACTATGTTATGCCAATTGAGCTAGATGTTCCCCGAGACCATGGTCCCCGCATAGGCTGTGATCTTTATGGAGCAGATTTCCAGGTCTTTTCTCCTGCAGAGCTTCTGAGTGTGTTCAAACAGCTCACATTTTGGTTAGCAGCTGAGTGCTTAGTGCTTAACCATTGTCCAAAAGGGATCCTTAATTAGCCAATGAAAACTCTATGAACCACAAAATGTTGTTCAAGTTTGGGCTCACTTTGGACACATCATCAGGGACCAATTGCTGGAGAAGGCCATCACGTTTGGTGAAGTAGAAGGCCAGCAAGGGGGAGGGAAACCCTCAAGGAGATAAATTTTGCAATGGCCACAACAATAGACTTAACCACTGTGGGGATGGTGCAGGACTGGGCAGTGTTTCATTCTGTTGTGCACGGGGTCACCATGAGTAGGGGGCCAACTTGACGGCATTAACAACAACAACAGGGGGGTAAGGGTTGGAGAGGTGTGGCACAGGCTCGATCTGTGCTGGCAGGAGCCCAGAAGCTGAAGAACAGCTCTCATGAGGGACTGACTGTGAGGCGCTGCATGGGCTGTGGTTAGGATCCAGGTGGCACAGTGAGGCCCTGGGTTGTTGGGGGTGTCCTTCCTCCTGGATCCCACTCTTGGGAGGACCAGTAGCCAGCCCCATTAGGGCCACAGGCCCCTCAAGGAGGACTCAGAGGCAGTGGACAGGAGGGCTGATGCGGACACTGGGCTCAGGAAGCTGAGCAGACTCACTGCAGGCATCAAGGAGTGCTCCCTAAGCATCTCAAAACCATCCACATGCCCGGAAGGGGCCCCTAAGACTCTGCACAGGCATTATTATTTGGACAGTAATGGAAATGTGACCTCAGTTTATAGCCACAGACTTTTCTGAAGTGGAAGAAATCACCCTGGGAGAGGACACACTCTGTGTTGCAGATGGTGAATACATTAAGGTAAGAACCTGAATCTGTGGCCAAGGGCTCTCCTTTGCTGTCCCCCCCTTCCCAAAGGTTCATCTCTGTAGGGCTGTCACAAATAAGCAGCAATGTAAACCTAGAAAACGCCTGCTTCCTGCTTGTCAAAGAGAACCCTCAGCTTCTGGGAATGCAAAGTGAAAGCGGAAAAGGAAGTGAGTCCTTTGAGAAGGCAGCACTCAGCCATCTCCAGGGTCCTTGTTTTCCTCCCCTGTAGGAATCAGCAGGTCTCCACTGCATCGTGAAGCCCGGATGCGTTGGCTCACAGGCCTCATAATGTGATCACATAACTACCAGGCATGAAAGGCCGTTGCTTGATGTTGATCTGCTTCATGGGCACCTTTCAATTACTGCGTAGTGAGGATTGTCACAGAAAATGGGCGTGATGCCATCTCCAGAGATGTCTTTAAAGATGAGGTTTTCTGGCAGCCTTCCTGATTGATTTTTTTAATGTTGTCACGCTGTCCAGCCAGGTCCCCACATTCCTCTTGGTTTACCTCTGTGAGAGCCAGTGGACTTCAAAGGATACCTCATTCTTATTTCTGGTCAGCTCCAGCCTTGGCTTTGGCTCTTTCTCCATCCAAACCAAAGGGCTCAGAGGCTCTGAACGATGAAGGTGCCTGGCAGTGACATCCCCTGCCCCGTGGGCTGGCAGGGTGCTCTGGCTGCACCCGAGGGCTCCCTGCATTCCTGACAGCTTCCTGTGAGGCTCCTGCAGCAGAGGCTCGGCAGAAGAAGAAAGTGCTCATGGAGAGGGTGTGTCTATTCTTCACTCCAGGGGGCTCCGGGATCTGCAGGTCCCATAAGAAACTCTGAACACACACAGAAGACACTTTGTAGGAGCTCGGGGGACTCATGGTGACTTTGCAGAGAAGAGGAAAGCAGGGTACACTTCAAACCATCGAAAATCAGTTGCTGTGGAGTTGATTCTGACTCATGGGGACCCGTGTGTTAGAGTAGAACTGTGCTCTGTAGGGTTTTCAGTGTCTGAATTTTTGGAAGTAATCACCAGACCTTTCTTCTGAAGGGCCGCTGGGTGGACTTGAGCCTCCAACCTTTTGGTTAGCCATCAAACCATAAACAATTGGCACCGTGGAGGGACTCCTGTAGCCATTGAGTCAGCCCCTTTTTACTCATGTGTGTGACTTGAGGTGTGGTTGCTTTGCTCCTAACCCACTTGGGTAATCCAATCAGATAGTATGTACTGTGTCCACACCTAAGCTTGGTGCTGGGCGATTATAGAAGTAGCCCGTGATGGCCGCTGCTTTGGGTCAGAATTCATCACCTCTCTTGGAGGCCATGACAGCAGCCCCTGACTTCTCCCTGTGTCAGCCTGGTCCCCCCAGGTTGCTCTGGTCACTGTTGTCTGCAGGGCTGCTCTGTCACATCCCTGCTCCCTAGCTGCAGGGCCCCACTGACCTGGAATGCAACGATGAAGGTGCTCCCTGGGGTCGTACAGCAGTGGGCAATGGCTGGCAGACTAATTTTCTAAAATATCAATTATCCTTTGTTACTCCTCCATCTAAATCCCTTCTGAGGACTCCCAATGCCTGCAAGATCCAACCCAAGATCCTGCACTTGTCACACAAAGCCCCCCACACCTGGCCTCTGCCTGCCTCTCGAGCATCTCCCACAGGCTGAGCCCGCAAGTGCTGTCCTGTAGCTTTCCCAGGGGTGTGCAGTTCCTACGGCTATGCGTTCTTGCGCCCCTCAGCATCAGCCTGCATGGTCCCGGCCACCCTGAAAGTCTGCTCCTGTCTGTGCATTTGGTACTTTGCCCACCCCTCAAGACCATGGTCATCTCCTCCTCCTGTCCCTACTGCCCTCCATGCCCTTCTAAGCCCTGTGCCCAGCACCACCCTCTGATACAAAAATCCAAGGCTGTCCTGCAAGCACGTGTTTACAAACCCACTTTTCACTGGACTGTGACATCCTTATGGGAGGGGACTGTGTCTTGGTCATTGCTGTATCCAGGGGCAGATTATCCAATAGGCAAGGTAAGCACAGTGTTTACTTTGCTTACCAGATCATCTGTAGTGAACAATTTCACATTTTTTTCACCACATCAAAGATCTGTATCTAGGTGTGGCTGGCATCTGTCTCTCTCCCAACCCTACAGCACCTTCCTACAAAATCAAAGCCTCTTTTCAAATTTATAATCCCTGATGGGCAGATGGCCCAATAAACAAAGTAAGCATGGACTTACTTGTGCTTACTTACTAATCTGTAGTGAATTGTTTACTGCAGATTAGTAGTAAGTAAGCACAAGTAAGCCTGTGCTTACCTTGCCTATTGGATCATCTGCCCCGGCTGTGTCCTATGGGCCTAGTGCCCTGAGTAACCCGGAGCAGGCCTGCAATAAATATTTGAGGAAGAAATGAATGAATCATGAAATATTCATAGGCCTCCAGGACCTCAGAGTCCAGCTAGAGAGACATAACTCACCTGGAGAGATGTAACACACCTGGGGAGATGTAAGCCACCTGGAGAGATAGAACACAGCTGGTGATCTCTAACATACCTGGGGAGATCTAACACACCTGGGAAGACAGAACACACCTGGAGAGATCTAGCACACCTGGAGAGAGAGGACCGTTGCATACTGTTGAATTGCAGTGAATTGTGTCCTCCCAAAAATAAACGTTGAAGTCTAACCCTTGACACCTGTGAACGTGACCGTGTTTGGAAATAGGTCTTTGATGGCGTTGTCAGTTAACATGAGGTCACAGTGGAACAGGGTGGGTCCTAGCCCATCTGAGTGCAGTCCTAAAAGGACAGACACAGACTGACAGAGGAAGGAGGCCATGTGACATTGCAGCTGCAAGTCAGGGAATGCCTGGGCTACCAGAAGCTGGGCGAGGGGCAGGGACAGATTCTCCCTCAAAGCCTCAGAAGGAATTGACATGACTAACACCCTGATCTCAGCCTCTTAGCCTCCAGAACTGTGAGACAATACACTTCTGTTCTTATCAGCTGCCCAGCTTGTGGGATTTTGTAACGGCTGCCCTAGGGTACTAACCTACCACCTGCCTGTCAGCTTGCTGTACTTTGGTGGCTTGCATGTTACTGTGATGCTGGAAGCTATGCCACCAGTATTCCAAATACCAGCAGGGTCACGCGTGGTGGACAGGTTTCAGTGGCGCTTCCAGACTAAGGCAGACTAGGAGAAAGGCCTAGCAATCTACTTCTGAAAATGAGCCGGTGAAAACCCTATGGATCACAACAGAACACTGTCCGATATACTGCTGGAAGATGACCCCCGCTAGGCTGGAAGGCACTCAAAATACACAGTAGCAGCAACAATGGACTGGAGCATACCAAAGCTCGCAAAGATGGAGCAGGACCAGGCCAGGTTTATTTCTGTTGTCCATGGGGTTGCCGTGAGTTGGGGTTGACTTGACAGCAGCTAACAACGGGACTCTAAGGCACACGCTCGTCTGTGTACTCGTGAGGGAAGCTGTGGGCAGGACTACGGGCGAGTTTCTCCTATGTAGTCTAGGGCCGAGGGGCACCTCAGGATCACCGTTGTTCATGGCCCCTCCACACATGGAGAACTGAGGCCAGGAGAGGTGGCTGCAGAGTGAGAAATACCACCCAGGCCCCCAGATTCCCAGCCCAGAGATTTTCTAAAAGAAAAACTCACCAAGCTGGAACTCACAGGCGTTTTGATGTTTGCCTGTAAATAATTTAGGAGGAAGGGAATAAAACAAATCAGAATTTCTTTCTAAATATTGATGCTGTAGCTGCTGCTACTTAGAGAAGATTGCATGTGATGTTTTCAATTAGATTCTCTTTATCTGTCTTTAGAAGTCAGTTTTCTTAAAGGATGGGGTTGTAGTGTGTTATTAGCACTGACAGCTCCAAGTGTTTGCTTTGTGCTTCTGAAGCCGTGGGGGGAGATACTGATCTCCCAGCATCAGCCTCACAGTGAGCCTTTCAGGGATTTCAGGGAGACCAGCAGGATGGCTGCTTTGGCAGTCTAGCAGAAACATCCTCAGTGCGTCTCCTGTGGGTGTTCAGTCCGCCTGGGCGTTCTGGATGTCCAGGAAGCGTGGAGGGTGGGGGTGGAGAGATGACCTCTAATGTGGGTGGTGGTGGTGGTTTGCCATCAAGTCGGCTCCGCCTCATGGCGACCTCATGTGTGCAGAGTAGAACTGCTCCATAGCGTTTCTAGGTCTGTGACCTTTCAGAAGCAGATCACCAGACCTGTCTTCTGAGGTGCCTCTGGGTGGGTAGATCTTCCAATCTTTTGCTTAGCAGCCAAGTATGTTAACCATTTGTACCACCGAGGGACTCATTTGTCTGTACTTGTTGCCATTGAGGACAGAGTAGAATTGCCCTATAGGGTTTCCAAGGAGCAGCTGGTAGATTCAAACTGCTGACCTTTTGGTTAGCAGCCAAGGTCTTAACCACTGTGCCATCAGGGCTCCCATTTGTCCATAGTGAGAACTAAATAAATATTTATTTGAATGAATGAATTATGCCATCTTAGTCATCTAGTGCTGCTGTAACAGAAATACCCCAAGTGAATGGCTTTAACAAAGAGAAACTTTTTTTATTGTTGTAATTAAATGAAGTTTACATTTCAAGTTAGTCTCCCATACAGAAATATTTTTTTTTACATACATTGTTATGAGACCCCAACTGTTCACCCCATTTTGCGACAGCACACTCCTACCCTCTGCCCCTGATTCCCCATGAACATTCAGCCAGCTCCTAACTATCTCTGCCTTCCCATCTCACCTGTGGACAGAAGCTGCCCCTTTGGTCTCTTGTATCTACTTGACTAAGAGGCACATTCTTCACAAGTATCACTTTATGTCCCACAGTCCAGTCCAATCCCTGTCTGAAGAGTTGGGCTCAGAAATTGTTTTAGTTCTGGGGTGACAGAGAGTCCAGGGGCCATGCTTTCCGGGGCACCTTCAGTCTCAGTCAGACCATTAACTCTGGTCTTCTTACTATAATTTTGAGTTCTGCATCCCATTGTTCTACTGCTGTATCAGGGACCCTCTGTTGTGTTCCCTGACAGGATGTTCATTGGTGGTAGCCGGGCACCATCTAGTTCTTCTGGTCTCAGGCTGATGAAGTCTCTTGTTTATGTGGCCCATTCTGTCTCTTGGGCTAATACTTTCCTTGTGTCTTTGGTGTTCTTCGTTCTCCTTTACTGCAAATAGTTGGGACCAATTGATGCATCTTAGATGGCGACTTGCAAGCTTTTAAGACCCCAGACACCACTCACCAAAGTAGGATGCAGAACATTTTCTGAATAAGCTTTGTTATGCCAATTGACATAGATGTCCCCTGAAAGCATGGTCCCCAGACCCTCATCCCTGCTACTCTGTCTCTCAAAGTATTTGATTGTATTGAGGAAACTTCTTAGCTTTGGTTTAGTCCAGCTGTGCTGGCTTCCCCTGTAGTGTGTGCTGTCCTTCCCTTCACCTAAGATGATTCTTATCTACTATCTAGTTAGTGAATAACCCTCATTCTCCCTCCCCACCTCCGTAACCATCAAAGAATGTTCTCTTCTGTGTTTAAACCTTTTCTTGAGCTCTTATAATAGTGGTCTTATACAGTATTTGTCCTTCTGTGACTGACTAAATTCACTCAGCATAATAAGTTCCAGCTTCCACCATGTTATACGATGTTTCACAGCTTCATCATTGTTCTTTGTCGTTGTGTAATATTCCATTGTGTGGATATACCATAGTTTGTTTATCCCTTCGTCCATTGATGGACACCTAGGTTGCTTTCATCTTTTTGCTATTGTGAACAGTGCTGCGATGAACATGGGTGTGCATATATCTATTCGTGGGACGGCTTTTGTATCTCTAGGATATATTCCAAGGAGTGGGATAGCTGGATCATATGGTACTTCTATTTCAAGCTTTCTAAGGAAGTGACAAATTGATTTCCAAAGTGGTTGTACCATTTTACATTCCTACCAACAGTGTATAAGTGTTCCAGTCTCTCCACAACCTCTGCAGCATTTGTTATTTTGTGTTTTTTGGATTAATGCTAGCCTTGCTGCGGCGAGATGATATCTCATTGTAGTTTTGATCTGCATTTCTCTAATGGCTAATGATCATGAGCATTTCTTCATGTGTCTGTTAGCTGCCTGAATATCTTCTTTGGTGAAGTGCCTGTTCATATCCTTTGCCCATTTTTTAATTGAGTTATTTGCCTTTTTTTGTTGAGGTTTTTCAGTATCTTGTAGATTTTAGAGATTAAACGCTGATCAGACTTCTCGTAGCCAAAACTTTTTCCCAGTCTGTAGGTTGGCTTTTTACTCTTTTTGTGAAGTCTTTTGATGAGCATAAGTGTTTGATTTTTAGGAGCTCCCATTTATCTAGTCTCTCTTTTGGTGCTTGTGCATTGTTACTTATGGTTTGTATTGTGTTTATGCCATGCATTAGGGCTCCTAGCATTGTGCCTATTTTTTCTTCCATGATCTTTACCGTTTTCGATTTTATATTTAAGTCTTTGATCCATTTTGAGTTAGTTTTTGTACATGGTGTGAGATATGGGTCTTGTTCCAGTTTTTTGCATATAGATATCCAATTATGCCAGCACTGTTTGTTAAAGAGACTGTCTTTTCCCCAATTAATGGACTTTGGGCCTTTGTCAAATATTAGCTGCTCATAGGTGGATGAGCTTATATCTAGATCCTCAACTCTGTTCCATTGGTCTATGTATCTGTTGTTGTACCAGTACCAGGCTGTCTTGACTACCGTGGCAGTATAATAGGTCCTAAAATCAGGTAGTGTAAGGCCTCCCGCTTTGTTCTTCTTCTTGAGTAATGCTTTATTTGGGGCCTCTTCCCTTTCCATATGAAATTGATGATTTGTTTCTCCATCTCATTAAAAAATGCTGGTGGAATTTGGGTTGGGATTGCATTGTATCTGTAGATTCCTTTGGGTAGAATTGACATCTTCATAATGTCGTGTCTACCTATCCATGGGCAGGGTATATTTTTCCACTTATGCAAGTCTCTTTTAGTTTCTTGCAGTAGTGTCTTGTAGTTTTCTCTGTAAAGATCTTTTACATTTCTGGTTAGGTTTATTCATAAGTATTTTATCTTCTTGTGGGCTATTGTAAATGGTATTGATTTGGTGATTTCCTCTTCAAGGTTCTCTTTGTTGGTGTAAAGGAATCCAGTTGATTTTTGTATGTTTATCTTGTATCCGTAAACTTTGCTGAAATCTTCTATTAGTTCTAGTAGTTTTCTTGTGGATTCTTTGGGGTTTTCTGTGTATAAGATCATATCATCTGCAAATAGAGATACTTTGACTTCTTCCCTACCTATTTCGATGCCTTTATTTCTTTTTCTAGCCTAACTGTTCTGGCTAGGACATCCAGCACAATGCTGAATAAGAGTGGTGATAAAGGGCATCCTTGTCTGCTTCTTGTTCTCAAGGGGAATGCTTTCAAAGTCTCTCCATTCAGGATGATATTGGCTGTTGGTTTTGTATAAATGCCCTTAATTATATTGAGGAATTTCCCTTCTGTTCCTATTTTTTTGAGAGTTTTTATCATGAATGTGTGTTGGACTTTGTCGAATGCCTTTTCTGCATCGATTGATAAGATCATGTGGTTCTTTTGTTTTATTTATGTGATGGATTACGTTGATTGTTTTTCTAATGTTGAACCATCCCTGCATGCCTGGTATAAATCCCACTTGGTCATGGTGAGTTATTTTTTTGCTATAACAAAGAGAAATTTATTCACTCACAGTCTAGTAGGCTAAAAGTCCAAATTCAGGGCATCAGCTCTGGTGGAAGGCTTTGTTTCTCTGTCGGCTCTGGAGGAAGGTCCTTCTCATCAATCTTCCCCTGGTTGAGGAGCTTCTCTGGGCAGGAACCTCGAGTCCAAAGGACATGCTCTGCTCCTGGTGCTGCTTTCTTGGTGGTATGAGGTCCCCAACTCTCTGCTTGCTTCCCTTTCCTTTTATCTCTTGTAAGATAAAAGGTGGTGCAGGCCACACCCTAGGGAAACTCCCTTTACATTGGATCAGGGATGTGACCTTAGTAAGGGTGTTACAATCCCACCCTAATCCTCTTTAACATAAAATTACAATCACAAAATGGAGGACAACCACACAATACTGAGAATCATGGCCCAGCCAAATTGATACATACATTTTTGGGGGGATATAATTCAACCCATGACATATACTTAGGACTTTTCTTAGCTAAAAATAGAATTGATTTCTAAAAATGTATGAGATTTATGGTAAAAAATGTTATCGTTGTTGTTGTTGTTAGTTGCCATTGAGTTGATTCTGACTTATGATGACCCAGTGTGTGCAGACTAGAACTGCTCTGCAGGGTTTTCAAAGCAGTGGTCTTTCAGAGGCAGATTGCCAGGCCTGTCTTCCAAGGTACCTCTGGGTGGGTTCAAACCATCACAGTTTTGGCTAGTAGTTGATCACATAACTGTGCCACCAGGGGACTCCTGTGATGTGGGCAGGGGATGGGTTTCAGCTGGAGGAGAATAGCAAAGGCTGGCCCTGAGAAGGACTTCCAGGGATTGGATACCCTGGACTTGCAGGGCTGCTGAGAAAAGTGAAATCTAGCATGTCAAGTGCTTGCACATGAGAGTTTTATGCTGAAGGCTCAACATGCATCACCTCATCTCTCACAACAGCCCTGCAAGCTAAGTGCTGTTATCCCTGGAGTAGGTGGAAATCTAAGATGGTCCCCAAGACCCCCACCCTGTGATATATACATCCTGCACAATCCCTGGACAGTGAATATGACAGATTTTATTCCCATGATTAGTATGTTATACTGGGCTGGGTCTGACCTAATCAGATGAGTCCTTTAAATCTGAGTCTAGAGGTCAGGCACAGAGCACTTCTGAGATGCAAAGTGGGAGCAGAATGGACATGAGGAAAATTCTTCTGTGGCTTTGAAGATGGAAGGGGCCACATAGCAAGGATCTGAGAGTGGCTTCTAGGAGTTGGGAGTGGTCTCCAGCTGAAAGCCAGGCAGAAGATGAGGACTTCAGTCCCACAGTGTCAAGGAACTGAATTATGCCAACAACCTGAATGAACTTGGGAGAGGACACTGAGCTCCAATGAGAACATAGCCTGCAGACACCTTGATTTCAGCCTGATGAGATCCTGAGCAGAGGACCCACCCATGCTGTGCTTAGCAGCCATGCCATGCTTAGAATGCTAACCTGCATAGCTGTGAGTCAAGAAATGGGTGTTCCACTCCCATCTGTCAGTGTGCCGTACTGTGGGGGCTTTCATGTTGCTGGGATGCTGGAAGATATGCCACCGGTATTTCAAATACCAGCAGATCGCCCAGTGGAGTTTCCAGACTAAGACAGACTAGGAAAAAAGGCCTGGTGAGCTACTTCCAGGAATTAGCTGATGGAAATACTATGTATCACAACAGAATGTTGTTCAACTCACTTGGCTTCAGACATGACATTAGGAGGGATCAATTTCTGGAGAAGATCATGTTTGGTGAAGTAGAGGGCCAGTGAGGGCGAGGTGAGATGGATTGGCACAATAGCTGCAAAGAGAGACTTGAAGATGCTGGTGATGTGGGGATGATGCAACTTTTCGTTCTGTGGTACACAAGGTTGCCATGAGTCAGAGTCGAAGAGACAGCAACTAACAACAACAAATGGGTGTTGTTTTCAGCCATTAAGTGTGTGGTGATTTGTTACAAAACAATAGAAAAAAAATACATCCTCCCGTTTTATAGATGAAGAACTGAGGCTTAGAGATGTTAGGTTGCTTCCTGGATTACAACGCCAGGAGCTAAAAGAGCTAGGATTTTGAACCCAGGACATCTGACTCCAGAGTGAATGCTCTTAAAGCCTACCAGTGATTCTCAGCCCAGCGTGTGGGGAGCTTGTTCAGGTGCGATTCGGACATGTTTTGTGGGGGTGGTGGCTGCCTCTCTTCCTGGGGTGTCAGCCATAACCTTAGAGAGCCCCTAACTAGGGAGCGAGTGCAGTAGGTGGCCTCCTCACGTGGCCTGGCACTGTGTGGCAACAGCCGGGCTGGGGGAAATGGTACAAGGGAGGAAGGTTTCTGAGCAAAGAAGATGGCGTCCGTGGCAGCTGTGAAAGGGGTAGGCCTCAGCAGCTGACCACACAGAGCCCTGCTGAAGGAAGGCTGTGCCTGCCCCTAGGCCACCCCTAGGCCTCGGCTCTCAAGCCAGGCTGAGCATTAGAATGACCTTGGGAGCTTTCAAAAATCCTGATGCCCAGACTACACCCCAGACCAATTCACCCTGAATTGGGTCGGAACAAGACATGAATACTTTTTAAATTCCCCCAGGTGATTCCAATGTGCAGCCAAGGTTGAGAATCACCAACTGACAAAGTCGCCTTGGGGGAGGGTGGTGGAGGGGATAGAAAGCATGGAGGAGAGGCCTGGGAGTTCCTTAGGACGGCTTTTGTTCCTGTTCTCTCTGGAGACTGGGGAAGCCCAGTCAGCCTTATAACGTTATTTCCCAGCGCTCCCATCATTGCTGTCACTGGTTGCTCTGGGTGAGTGGTCATTGCGATCGCTGGTTGCTCCAGGTGAGCGGTCATTGTGGTCGCTGGTTGCTCCAGGTGAGTGGTCACTGAGATCGCTGGTTGCTCCAGGTGAGTGGTCACTGCGGTCGCTGGTTGCTCCAGGTGAGTGGTCACTGCGGTCGCTGGTTGCTCCAGGTGAGTGGTCACTGCGGTCGCTGGTTGCTCCAGGTGAGTGGTCACTGCGGTCGCTGGTTGCTCCAGGTGAGTGGTCACTGCGGTCGCTGGTTGCTCCAGGTGAGTGGTCATTGCAGTCACTGGATGCTCCGGGTGAGTGGTGCTGAACACTCTGAGTGTGGTCAAAGCAGTGGCTCCTAGTGTGGGGCCGTCAAGACCCTTGTTCTAGACAGAGCGTGGTGGTCAGGGACTTACAGAGCAGCAGTTCTCACACTGGACAGCGTTTCCCAGCCGCATGGAAGGCCCTACACATACAGTGTCTGAGTCTTCAGGTCTGGGTGGGCCCTGGTGTAAACTAGTTCTAACACGTTCCCAAGTGATGCTGTTGTGGGTCTGGGGAACCCACTTTGAGAACCACTGTTTGGAGTTCTACGACCTTGTGTTTGAAAGCAGATGACCATTGACTAGCATGTGACCACAGAGAAGTTCCTTAATCCCTGGGTCCTTCAGTTTTATCCTCTGTCAAATGACTGCAATCACAGCACCTGTGGAATAGGGTTGTTGTGTGGCTACAACAAGATAACCCTGCAGGGCACTTAGCATCATGCTCAGCGCAAGTAAGCACTCAAGGAATGCAAACACTACCTTAGTCAGTGTTCTTCTGGTGGCAGTTTGCAGAGACTGACTCATAATGGTTTGAAAAAAAATCAAAGGAAAAAAATTCATTGGCTTTAAATAACTAGCCAGGGACGGCATTTACCGTGGGCCTAGCTGGACCCTCCAACTCCCTGCTGGCAGCAGGTTCTCTCTCTTGTCCTCACCTTTCTGCCTTCCTCAAGGTGAGCTTTATTTTCAGGTAGGCTCTTCCTGTTTGGTGCCAAAGATGCACCTGACAACTCCAGCTGCTATCTTCCCTATGGCTATGACCCAAGGCTTTTTCACACATGTTATGGTCCACCATTTCTTACAGAAAATTCCCTTCTTGCGTAAGTAGTGTTACTGGATGATAATGTCTAATGTCTGTGTACAATAAAACTTCAATTAACAAATTGCTCAGGGGAATGGGGGTGGTGGTGGTTAATTGAATTATCTGATTAACTGAGAGTTAATTAACCAGAAACCTTTTGTAATTCCAAGCCATGCTGTGAATATTCCAACGTATCTAAGTTCCCTTCCCTACCAGAGTTAGGAAGGAGAAGGATTCAAGAGAGAAGGGAAATGGGACCAACTTTTATGGACAGTCTAATGTGTGTAATCTGAGAAGATGGACTATATGAAGAAGAATGAGGCATCAGGATTGGAGGAAGACTCATTAACACCCTGCAATATGCAGATGACACAACCTTGCTTGCTGAAAGTGAAGAGGACTTGAAGCACACTTACTGATGAAGATCAAAGACCATAGCCTTCAGTATGGCTTACACCTCAACATAAAACAAAAATCCTCACAACTGGACGAATAAGCAACATCACGCTAAACAGAGAAAAGATTGAAGTTGTCAAGGGTTTCATTTTACTTAGATCCATAATCAATAACCATGGAATTGACAGTCGAGAAATCAAATGATATATTGCATTGGGAAAATCTGCTGCAAAAGACCTCTTTAAAGTGCTCAAAAACAAATATGTCACTTTGAGGACTAAGGTGCGCCTGACCCAAGCCATGGTATTTTCAATTGCCTCATATACATGTGAAAGCTGGACTATGAATAAGGAAGACCGAAGAAGAGTTGATGCCTTTGAGTTGTGATGTTGGTGAAGAATATTGAATATACCGCGGACTGCCAGAAGAATGAACAAATCTGTCTGGGAAGAAGTAACAGCAAGAGTACTCTTTGGAAGCAAGGATGGTGAGACTTCATCTCATGTACTTTGGACATTTTATCAGGAGGGATCAGTCCCTGGAGAAGGACATCATGCTTAGTATGGTAGAGGGGTCAGTGAAAATGAGGAAGACCCTCGATGAGATGGATTGACACGGTGGCTATAACAATGGGCTCATCATAGCAGCGACTGTGAAGATGGCACAGGACTGGGCAGTGTTTCATTCTGTTGTATGTAGGGTCACTGAGTCAGAACCGACTTGACAGCACCTAACAACAACAACAACAATGTGAGTTTCTACTACCCATCTATCAGTTTGTGCACTGTGATGACTTGTGTGTTGCTGTGATACTGGTAGCTATGCCACCAGTATTTCAAATGCCAGCAGGATCACCCATGGTGGACAGATTTCAGAGGAGCTTCCATACTAAGACAGACTAGGAAGAAAGTTCTGGCATTCTACTTCCAAAAAACAGCCAGTGAAAATCCTCTGGATCACAACAGAAGATTGTCCAATATAATGTTGGAAGAAAAGCACCTTATGTTGGAAGGCACTCAAAATACACGGTAGCCACAACAATGGACTCAAGCATACCAATGATTGTGAAGATGGTGCAGGCCTGGCCAGTGTTTTGTGCTGTTGTACATAGGGCCATCATGAGTGGCAGCCGACTCCATAGCAACTAACAACAGTGTGTGCTTGGAACTTTACATAAGTACTATTGTCTGATTAAATCCTTATAACTATTATGTGAAGCCAACATTATTATTCCATATTATAGATGGGAAAACTGAGAAGTGTCATAACCATTATGGAAAATTGCTTTGCTGATTGAGGACATGAAACAGTCTCAGAGACATCTCTGGAGTATCAGTGCCAGAAGCAAGGTTGAGTGAGCTGTTGTTGTCAGCTGACACTGAGTTATTCTGACTGATGGTGACCCCATGTGTGTAGAGTAGAACTGTGCTCTGTAAAGCAGATCACCAGGCCTGTCTTCCAAGGCACCTCTGGGTGGGTTTGAACCACCTATCTTTTTGTTGGCTGCTGAGTGCTTTAACCGCTGCACCACCAGGGCTTCCTACATAAACCAAGCTGTGTTCAAATTATTGCTCTGCCTTTTTAGAGGTCGTGTCTTCTTTAGCCAACAACGTAGCCTCTTTACATCTCAGCTTCTTCATCTGCAAAGTGTACCACCACCTACCTTGCAGGGTTGCTGGGGCTGGAGATGGGTCCTACAGGAAACATAGCTGTTATTGCTATCACTCAGGGTCATGCTGGGGGAGCAGAGGGGGGAGAGCATGAGAAAGATCTGGCAAACAGACCCCCATCTTAAGATAATTCCTAAAGTGTTTCCTTTATATGAAATCTGATATTAATCTTGCTTTCTTATTGATTCTTTCTCCTCAAGTATAACGTGGAGACCTGTTCTGCAGTGTGTGTACTTGCTGATTTTAGTTTACTGAGGTTTAATTGCATTTACATCTCCACTGGAGGAGCAGAAAATACAGTGGAACCCACAGGCATAGTTACCTACTAAATCAAACCTTAGTTTGGCTAAGTCATCAGCCTCGGCTGCCATCGTATTTTCAGGGAATGAAAAGAACAGTTCTTTTCGCTCAGAATGTTAGATTTATATTGCTTTCACTTAGCAAGTGAATAATTGATAAGTTGGGACATATTAACATTGAATAAAAGAGCCCAGTGGTACAAGTGTCCTGGGAAGGCTGCCTAAATCAATATACACTCATGAATTTTGAGTGCAGAAGGTTGAGCTGAGAAAGAACACCTATTTAGACCCCCATTAATATTTGAAACATGCTCTCCATGTGAGATGCTCACAACTGCCCAAATGTTAACTGAAGGGGCTTCAGAGAAACGGGTTCTAAACAAATTTGAAAGCGAGAGATTTTCCCTCCAAAGAATCCACCCCAAAAAAAAAAAAATCATTTTTGTTGTTCCTGCTGTCAGAAGGCGTCTATTAAACATCTAATTAGAATATTTTTACCAATTAAACATACCCATGCAACACTTGTCTGCCTCAATGTTTGTAATTGCTAGAAAAGCAAATACATTTCCCTCTACAATCAAGCCAGATATGGTAAAATGTTCCAGCCACTCCTGTGAGTGCTGTCCTTCCCATGTGGGAGCCAGCCTTAAAATGGTATTAATCTAAACATTTTCTAAGACGTCAAAATAGGTTTCTTGTCTGATGTCTCCTGGTCACCCAAACCGCCAGCCCGGCCGAGGCCAACATAATATCATCATTCACAGTTTGCTTTTGAAATGCTTCCTGCTAAGCCCTCAGTCTGAACTATCAATGCTGGAAAATTTTAAAAGCAAGTGGGAAAAATGCTCTGGATTTTAATGATTCATTTAGCTCAGCATCCTGTTGGGGAGTCCTCTCTAGTTTGTGGTACCAGCACATTGCTATGACCTTTGAAGATGCTTGAGACCATGTGCCCACTGATACTCTAATAACCTAGTCAAGGAAACAGTTCTTTAGGCGGAAGGACTTGCCTTTTAGAAGACATCCAATAGAATCTCAAATTTGCAAGTGTCCTGAGTGACCATTTATATTTCTTTTGGTTTTGGATAGTCCCTGAGAGTTCATTTCCTAGATTGGTATCTGGCTGATACGATCCTGTGTCCTAGATTCTGCCTGTGAGCTGAAGTTGTTTGTTCTCAGATCGAAGAACTCCCTTTAATAATTCTTGTAAGTTTGGTTTGGCTATTACATATTCCCTTAATTTCTGTTTATCTGGAAATGACCTAATTTCACCATCAAATTTGAACGAGAGTTTTGCAGGATATATTATTGTTTGCTAGCAATTTTTTTCTTTCAAGATTTTATATATATCATCCCATTGCCTTCTTGCCTGCATGGTTTCTGCCAAATAATCTGAGCTTAGTCTTATTGCTTCTCCTCTGTATGTGACTTCTTGTTTTTCACGAGCTGCTCTCAGGATTCTTTGTTTGTCTTTGGTTTTGGCGAGTGTGATTATGATATGCCGTGGTGATTTTCTTTTGGGGTCTCTCCTATGCGGGGTTTGTTGAGCTTCTTGGATGGCCAGCTTTTCATGATATTGGGGAAGTTTTCTGTCAGCAGTTCTTCAATGATCCTCTCTGTGTTTTCTCCCCCGTTCTGGAATTCCAATCACTCGAAAATTTTTGCTTTTGATTGTATCCCACATAACTCTCAGGGTCTTTTCATTTTTCTTTGTTCTTTTTTCTGAGTTTTCCCTCAAACAGAGTTGTATTCAAGCGTTTGTCTTCAATTCCACTGATCCTGTCTTCCACCATTTCAAATCTGCTTCTCAGCCCTTCTATGACACCATCCATTTCTGAAATCTTGTTCTTTATCTTTTGGATTTCTAACTGTTGTTTTTGTATAATTTCTAGTTGTGAATTTATTTTGACATTTTGTTTCTGCATTATTTTCCTGAATTCTTCCAATTTTTTGTCTGCATTTTCCATGAATTTGTCTATTTTTTCCTCATTTTTGTCTGCTTTTTGCTGAAGCTCTTGGAGAATTCTGAGTATTAGAGATTTGAATTCACTATCAGGTAGTTCTAATGCCTTTTCTTCCACTGGAAAGTCATCTGTGGTTTTATTTTGGATGCCTACTGGAACCATCCTGTCCTGTTTTGAAAACGTTTTGATATTGTCTGCTGTCTTCAGGGCATTCAGTAGTTATTTTTGTCATTTATTGATTGTAGATTTGTTTGTTTTGTCCCTTTTTTAAAAAAAAATTTGGCTTTGTCTGAGCAGGCGGGCTGTGTGTTCTTTGTTATTTGCTCGTCTGTGGGCACAATACTTTCCACCTCCTTCTGCAGTTGGCAGGGTCAGTCACTCAGATATGGTATGGCAGGGCAGGTCTGACTGAAGAGGAGTTACTGGGATGGGTTGTTTGTTACTACAGCCACCAGAGCAGGTCGGTAATCAGTGCAGGGCAGGTTCCAGTAGGCCGTGCCTGTGCTGCTTGGTGGTGTGATGTTAAGCACACGGTGCAGGTAGGCAGGATGTAGTGGGGAGACTGTTATGTGTGGAGCTAAGATGGATATGGGAGAGAGGAGAGAGGAACAGGAGCCAAAAACATACAAACAAACAAAAAAGAATGCTAAGGGAGCTTGCCATTGAAGTGGAGAGATGAGAGACTATGAAATGGAGAAAAACAAAAAGGCTAAGAGGAAGAAAAGAATGAACAAATAAAAATTGGAAAGGGAAAAGAACAGCAAGGTTCCCAGGGATCCCACAGGTGCAACTATGAGGTCTGGGGAAGTTGTTCTCAGGTGTTGCAGTACAGCCTGGCTAGAAGGTGTAGAGGTATACAACGCCAGGTATTCAGGGCACAGAAAGAGAAGGAAGATATAGAGAGATGAGAAACTGAGTAATGAAGAAAGACAAAAAGGGAAAAAAAGAGAAAAGGAAACAAAACAAATTAAAAAAAAAAAGAACAAGAAAGCCCCCAAAAAAACAGGAAAAAAAAAAAAAAAAACCAATGAAAAAAGAAATGCTCTCAGGGATCCCTCTGCACGTCTGTGCAAGCCAAGAAGGTAGTTCCAAGCCACGCAGCACTGCCTGGCCAGAATGGGTTCCCAACTCAAGAAAAGGAAAAGAAAACAAACAAACAGTTCAAAACAAACGAACGAACAAAAGCCCCGGGATCCCACCAGCACGGCAGCCCAGACCAGGAAGCAGCTCCACACTCGAACGGAGCTCCACAGCCCCTTAGGAAGAAGCAAAGATGGCGCACAGAGCCAGGTATTTGAGTGAAAGGAGGGGGAGGTGGTGAGAGATAAGGAAGAAATCAAAAGAAGTGGAAAAAAGCAACACCACCAGCCAACAAATGGCACTCAGAGAGCCAGCTATTGCGGGCTGGTGGAATCCAAGCAGCTGGTGCTTCCCGGACAAGAGACTGTGTCTGCGGGAAGCAGAGGGGGCCAAGTGTGGGTGAAGAAGGGTAGGTTGTGGGAAAGCATATATCACAAATTACTGGAGCTCCACAGCCCCTCAGGAAGAAGCAAAGATGGCACACGGAGCCAGGTATTTGAGCGAAAGGAGGGGGTTGTGGTGAGTGAGGTAAGGAAAAAATCAAAAGAAGCAGAAAAAAGCAACACCAGCCTCCAACAAATGGCACTCAGAGAGCCGGCCTGTTTGGGTGGGTGGAATCCAAGCAGCCGGTGCTTCCTGGACAAGAGGTTGTGGCCGCGGGAAGCAGAGGAGGCCGAGTGGGGGTGAAGAAGGGTGGAGGGGTGGGAAAGCATATATTGCAAATTACCGGTTGTTTTGTCTCCCGCTGGAAGCTCCATGAAGCTGCTTTCTCGTACCCCGTTTGCTGGTCTCCGATAGGAGTCCAAGATGGTGGATCCGCGCTGCGTTAGCTGATAGGGGACCTCTGCATGAATCCCTCCTCGCTCTCCGTTCTCTGTCAGTTTTCTCACTCCATTTGGGGCTTGGCTGAGTTTTTTATCTCTTCGTTTGATGTTTTAGGGTTTCAGGATTGTTGTTTTCTCCATTTGGCTTAGTTTTTCGGATCTTTGCTGTGGAGGGACGGCGTGGTGCTTCTGCCTAGAGCGCCATTTTGCCGGAAGTCTCCTGAGTGACCATTTGGTCCAGCCTCCAGCCTACCCCACAAATAACAACCTCCTCCGGCAAGTCTCACGCTTTGCTTGTATACCCCTGGAGCTGGTGGGCTCACTACCTTATGAGGCAGTCCATTCCATCCCAAGACATCTCTGACTCTTGGAAGGAGGCTTTTTAAGTGAGTTGAAACCTGCCTTCCTACAACATATGCCCAAGAAGACTAGTCCCAAGCCACGCAGAGGCAGCTGTCTGAGCATAAACACATACTTGGGTTGCCAATGCTTTTCTCCCATGAAACAGTCAATTTGGAGAATAATTCAGAGCATATGCTGACTACTGAGTCTTAGAGCTTAAAAGAGAAATTTGGCCCCTACATGCTACTGGTGGTATTGTTCCTTTCCCTGGAATTATTATGCTGTATGATCTTAATGAATCAATGTGCACATTTTTCAGCTGAGTGGCCCTAAGGAGCACTTCTTCTCAAAAACTCCCCTTATGCCCATACAAATGTTTTTTTGGTTTCCCTTCCAACACCTTAATTAACAAGTAAGAGAAGGTCCAGGGCTTCCAACTGGTTTATTCCGGTTCGAACCCCTGCTCAGAATTTGCATTGCCACCCCAGATATACTCAATCAGAATCTACATTTTAATAAGATCCCCAGATGATTCTTATGTGTAATAAATTTTAAGAACCACTGCTGTACTAATGGCTCTCAGAACTGGTCCCTAACCAGCAGTGTTGGTGTCACCTGGGAACTTGCTAGAAATGCAAATTCTCACAGGGGTTTGAA
Organism: Trichechus manatus latirostris; assembly: GCF_000243295.1. NCBI lineage: Eukaryota > Metazoa > Chordata > Mammalia > Sirenia > Trichechidae > Trichechus > Trichechus manatus. The sequence continues at coordinate 3,509,134 of NW_004444013.1, forward strand.
CCAGAACGAACTGGTTTGAAGCCCTGAGAAGGCCAAAGCTACAGCTTTCAGACTTGCTGAAGAAGGTCTGAGACACTTTAAAGGAAGTCACGTTTAAAGAAAAAAATCACCTGTCCCCAAATTCTGAGAGTTGTTTTAAGTAGGGCCAGAAATGTGAGCTTACCAGTGACTGTGGAGTTGATTCCAACTCATGACAACCCACGTACGTCAGAATAGAACTGTGCTCCATTGGGTTTTCAATGGCTAGTTTTTCAGAAGCACATCAGGCCTTTCCTCAGAGGTACCTCTGGGTGGATTTGAACCTCCAAACTTTCGGTTAGCAGCCGAGAGTGTTAATCATTTGCACCACCCAGGGACTCCTTGAGGGCAAGCCTCTCCACACCCCCTTTTAAGCAACCATCTTACCTGGGGGGAGAAAAAAGTTGCTGTAGTTGAAAGAGTCTATGTTTTATTCATTCTACCGATTTCTCCCAGTTTACTTACTCTACCAATTTCTAGCTGTGACAACTTGGGCAAGTTGACAAAGTCTTTGAACCCCAGTTTCCTCATCTGCAAAGTAGGGATAAAAATTCTCACAGGGTTACTGTAAAGATAAAACGTGAAATTGTAATCCAGGCACTTAGCCAATTTATCAGTTAGCACTGGTGGCGCAGTGGTTATGAGCTCATCTGAGAACCAGAAGGTCGGCAGTTTGAATCCACCAGTCACTTCTTGGAAACATATGTAGGGTCGCTATGAGTCGGAATTGACTTGATGGCAATGGGTTTTATTATTAGATGACAAACTACCCCCAAAGCCTGGTGGCTTAAAAAAGAAGCATTTATTATTGCTCATGAGTCTATGTGTTAATGGGAAATTATGCTTGTTTGGGCCTGGCTTGCCTGATTTTGGCTGGGCTTGCTGATGTGGTTGGGGGTTGGCTGACCTAGGAAGGCCTCTTTCACATCTGGTGGTTGGCTGGTGGGCAGCTGGAGTTACTGGGCCACACATCTCTCTGCCTCTAGCAGGCTAGCTTAGGCTTGTTCACATGGCAAGGGCCCAACAGAACGGCAGAAGCATGCACAGCTTTTGAGGTTTAGGCTTGGAACTGGCATCACATCCCTTCTACCACATTCTATTGGCCAAAGCAAGTCATCCGAGGGGTGGGAGCATAGATTCCACCTCATGATGGGAGGAACTGCAAAGTCACATTGCAGAGGGCAGCCACAGCTTCTGGCACATATTAAGTACTCCAAAAATGGCAGCTGTTAAATACACATTTCACAGACTGCAAATTGGAAGGACTGATCTTGTCTGTAGCCTCTTAATGGAGACGTTTAAAATTTGTGCATTAGGAAGCATGTATTTTAATCATTTTATAGTCAGCATCAGCAATACCTCATAGTTATACTAGAATACATAAAGGGCCACCTGGACCCAGCCATGCATGGCAGGAGCTGGCAAGTCTGTAGGTCACCCTGAGGGCAGAATGAGGGGACTTCCTGGTCAGACCTGCTTCAGCCCCTGCAAGGGAGGCTACCGCAGGAAATCTGGAGGTTTGGGACACTGCTGCTCCTGACCCCTTTGAGAGAACAAAAAGTTGAGGTACCAAAACCCCTCACACTTGGGCAGGAGGCCTACCTCTGATGGCCATTGTCTTATTCACCGCAGCAAGCTGGAGGGAATGCACATTGATATCCTTATCCTGGCCTTGTGGTTTCTCTGTTATTATCCCGTTATGGAGTGAACTGTGTTCCCCAAAATATATATTGAAATTCTAACCCCTGTATCTATGAATATAACCCTGTTTGAAAAATGTTATTAGTTGTGTTGATTTGACTCCAGCTCATTGCAACCCCACGTATGACAGATCGAAGCACTACCTGGTCCTGTGTCATCCTCACAATTGCCAGCATGTTGCAGCTATTGTGCCAATCCATTTCACCAAGGATCGGTCTCTCCTTTGCTGGTCCTCTACTTCACCAAACATGATGCCCTCCTCTAGTGATTGATCCCTCCTGATGACATGTCCAAACCAAGCAAGTTGGACTATACTCTATTGTGATCCATAAGGCTTTCATTGGTTAACTTTCAGAAGTACATAGCCAGGCCTTTCTTCCGAGTCTATCTTAGTCCAGAAGCTCCACTGAAACCTGACTACCATGGGTGACACTGCTGGTATTTGAAATATCAGTGGCAGAGCTTCCAGCTTCACAGCAACACACAAGCTACCACAGCACAAACTGAGAGATGGATGGTGGTTGTCATGGATTAAATTGTTCACCCCCAAAATATGTGTATCAATTTGGCTGGGCCATGATTCCCAGTATTGTGTGAATGACTACCATTTTGTCATCTGATGTGATTTTCCTATGTGTTGTAAATCCTATTACTATGATGTTAATGAGATGGGTTAGCAGCAGTTATATTGATGAGATCTACAAGATTAGATAGTGTATTAAGCCAATCTCTTTTGAGATATAAAAGAAAGAAGCAAGCAGAAAGACAAGGGGACCTCATACGACCAAGAAAGCAGTGCCGGGACCAGAGCATGTCCTTTGGACTCTAGGTTTCTGCACAGAGATGCTCCTAGACAAGGGGAAGATTGATGACAAGGACCTTCCTCCAGAGCCGACAGAGAGAGAAAGATTTCCCCTGATTTGGTGCCCTGTGAGAGAATAAACTTCTGTTTGTTGAAGACATCCACTTGTGGTATTTCTGTTATGGCAGCACTTGATAACTAAGACAGTGGTGTTTGGAAATAGAGTTTTGTTGTGCTAATGATGTTGTACCAGAGTAGAATGGGCCCTCAACCTAATCACTTCTGAGTTTTGGGAAGTGCAGAATAGACACACAGACGCAAACACAGGGGAAGACAGAAGCCACAGGGGATCATCTACAAGCCAGGGAACACCAAAGAGCCAAGGAACGCCCAGGACTACCAACGAGGAAGGAATCGATATGGCCGGCATCCTGACGTGGACTTCAGCCTGCAGAACTATGGGAAAATACATTTCTGTCCTTTAAAGCCACCCACTTGTGGTATTTGTGTTCAGCAGCACTAGTTACTAAGACATTCCCCTTTACCACTGCTGAAGTGAAGGGTCTGAAAGTTATGGCAATATATAAACGGCAGAGCTGGAGCTGAACTCAGGGAAAGTTGCCTCGAAAGACTTGTTCCTTCACACCTCACTGCCGCCAAATTCAGTGGCAGCAAAAACACGGTAAAGGAAGAGAAGTAATCTTTGGTGAGAACCTACCACGTGTTAGGTACGGTTCTAAGAGCTTTGTGATTATCACTTTTCATACAGACCACCGTACTACTTTTAGCTCCATTTTTCAAATGAGGAAACAGAGGCTCAGAGGGGTCATGTAGCCTGTCCAAGGTCACACAGCACGGAAGTGGTAGAGCTGAGATTAAAGCTTATGTCTGTCTGATTCTTCACCACCACTCTACTATAAGACATAGAGTCCCTGGGTGGTGCCAACAGTTAAGCGCGTAACTACTAGCTGAAGGGGCAGTTTGAACCCGCCCACAGGAGCCTTGGAAAACAGACCTGGCCATCTGCTTCCAAAAGGTCACAGCCTTGAAAATGCTTTGGCGAAGTTCTACTCTGCACACATGGGGTTGCTGTGAGTCGGAATCAACTTGACTGCAACTAACAACAACATATCACAAGACAGTGTTTAGAGCAATAAGAAAAGGGGTTCTCTGCTAACCTCACATCCTCGTAGAATATGGGTGAACTCCCCTTTACGAAAGAGCCCCTGTAACACTCTAACAATGCCGATCACCCTTCCAGATGGCAGGGCTCTAGGGTGTGTGAATAGGCTGGTAAACGGGCTGCTGTCAACAGGGCTGGGGGCCGCCTGGGCTGATCCCAGCTGCTGCAGGATTCGGCAGGCTTTAATCCGGGAGGGCTCCGAAGGAAGCTCCGAGGACAAACCAAACTGCCTGTAAAACTGCTCTTGATGCTGCAACACCTCTTGATATTCTTGGCATTCTTGAGCTTGTCAGCTTTCTGCATAGGGCTGGGTGGGGTGGTGCAGTGCACGGGGGGCCCAGCGGGAGCTGCCGGAGGAAGAATGGGTTCATTTTTGGATACAGTCACATGGAGGGGTCACAGTGACAGCCACAAAGTGGGACTCACTGCCTCAAGCCCACCAGCTTAATCGCAGCCCCTTCCACTGCCTGAGGCATTTGCGGCTGCTTGCCTGGCTCATGCCAGCTGCTTCCTCCCCTCCCTGTCCACCCTGCCTCTTCACTTGCAGCTCTTGTGGTCACTGTTGTTGCCCTCAGCGTCTTGTTCCCGAGCCTGGGGCACTGCTAACACCCAGGGGGTCTCTTCTTCTTCGGGTGGGTGATGCTGCCCCGGGGCCAGCTGCTCTGGGGCTGGGCTGCCTCAGGTTGAGTCTGGTTCTCTGCCTGGGGTGCTGCTCCTGACCTAGTACTGTGATTCTCCTTTCAATCAGGTCTCTCCTGCTCACCTGTGCACCCCCATGGACAGGAATCAGGATGTGTGCCCCGTTATCCGCCTAGTGTCCACAGCCCAGCAGATAGAATGGACTAGAATTCCCTCCCCCAGGGCACTTTCACCTGGGCCCTGCCAGCACGCAGCTTTCCTTGCTGGATCCCCAAATTCAGACTTCCCTCATAACTCTTTATAAACCAGTTGTAGTTAGATGTCGACTCTTGGCAACCCCACGTGTGTCAGAGTAGAACTGTGCCCTAGAGGGTTTTCGATGGCTGGCTTTTTTTAAGTAGATCGCCAGGCCTTTCTCCAGAGGCACCTCTGGGTGGAGTCAAACCGCCAACCTTTCAGTTGGTTTAACTGTTTGCTCCACCCTGGGACTCCACAACTCTGTTCCAATGTCTGAAGTGAAGTCTCAGGGAACTGGGGAGAAAGAAGTCACCGGGCCCCAGTGGTGAGCGCTGGTGCGGGTGGTCAGGAGGGACTGCTCAGGGAAGGGGGGCGGTGCAGGCAGGAAGGGCCCAGGGTTGGCAGAAAGTGGACACCTGTGTGTGTGTGCGTGTGTGTGTGTGTGTGTGTGAGTGTTTGAGTGTATAAGAATGTGTGTGGTGTGTATCAGTGTGTGTGACAGAGTGTGTGATATGCAAGTGCATATGTGAGCGTGTTGTCTGTAAGTGTGTTTGTGTGAAAGTGAGTGTGTGAGAATGTGTGGTGTGAGTGTTTAAGAGGGTGTGCGAGTATGCAGTTGTGAGTGTGTGTGAGCATGTGTATGAGTGAGAGAGCGTATGACTGTGTGTGTGGGCGTGTGCACGTGATAGTGAATAAGTGTGTGTGTGAGTGAAGAGTGTGAGGGAGTGTGTGTGTGTGTGGCTGTGTGTCTGCGTGTGGCAATGAAGCCAGGTTGCTAGGCAGCGTCTCAGTGAGCAACCTGGTACCCCCTGCCCTCATGCTTCCTCAGCATTTCACTCCAGCCTGGCTGGACTTTGGAGCAGCCGGAGTGAGGCTGTGGGCGTTGACAACACCCACGGCCTTCCCGCCCTGCCCTCACACCCTGACACCATCATGGTCACTGAGACTTGAACCCTCTCAGCTGCTCCTCGGGTCTGCTGCCACCCCCTCTCCATGCCAGTGTTGGCTCCCACCCAAGTCCAGCCGCCCCTCAGCTCTCTGCCGTCCTGCTGGCTGCTCTCAGTAAAAAACACAGCTTCCTGTCTGTAGCCTTCCCAGACCTTACAGGCAGCAGGGTTTCTCCCTCACTGTGAGACGGTCGCCTCTGTTCATCAGTCAGTATCACCCTCTACTTCTTGTGTGATGGGCAAGTCCACCTGGCCTGTCTCCCGCTGCAACACTGTTAGGTCCCTGAGGGCAGGGGCTTGGATGGTGCATCACCAGGGCCTGGGGTGAGGGCAGTGGGTGCCAGGGGCTTGGCTGGTACATCACCAGGGCCTGGGGTGAGGGCAGTGGGTACCAGGGGCTTGGCTGGCACATCACCAGGGCCTGAGGTGAGGGTAGTGAGTACCAGGGGCTTGGCTGATACATCACCAGGGCCTGGGGTGAGGGCAGTGGGTACCAGGGGCTTGGCTGGTGCATCACCAGGGCCTGGGGCGAGGGCATTGGGCACCAGGGGCTTGGCTGG
>NW_004444013.1:3515320-3572952 GCF_000243295.1 Trichechus manatus latirostris
CCAGGGCCTGGGGTGAGGGCAGTGGGTACCAGGGGCTTGGCTGGTGCATCACCAGGGCCTGGGGTGAGGGCAGTGGGTACCAGGGGCTTGGCTAGTGTTGGCAGGAAGAAGGGGCCCCCCATACCACTGATTTGCTGACACACTCAGAGACGCTCTCGGCTAAGCTTCCCCTTCTTGTTCTCATCCATATTCTGCCGCTGGGTTTGGTTTCTTCCAATTATTTCCATAGCCCTGAAGTACTGCTGGGTACTTGTAAACCCAGCTTTCTGGCTTCTTGCTAGCCTCAAGCAGTCTCTCCTTGGGGGGAGGGGTCCTCCTCCCTGTCTCCAGATGCTGTCTGAAGCCTACTGAATTTGAAGATCACATAGCATTTCCAGCTGGTGTTTTCCAAACACGGTGGGTCCTTTGCTGGTGTCAGGAGGTAGGAGCCCTGCACCAGGATGGACTGAGGGGACATGAGCTTCAGAACACAACCTGGGGTGGTGTGGGGTGGTGGTACGGGAGCCAGGCTCAGAGCAGTGGGATGTGGGACCCTGGCAAGTCGTTGATTGCTCTGCGTCCATTTCCTTATTTCTAAATTGGTGCAAACATGTTGCCTACCTCCTTGGTTGTTATAGGATAGCACAAGACAATGGATGTAATATGCTCAGTTTGGTAACTCCTACAGAGTGAGTGCTCAATAAAAGTTCACAATGGTTATTACCCACCAGCTGTCTGTCAGTGCATCGTATTAAGGGGGCTCACATGTTGCCGTGATGCTGGAAGTTGTGCCACTGGTATTTCAAAACAGCAGGGTCACCCATGGTGAACAGGTTTCAGTGGAGCTTCCAGACTAAGACAGATTAGTAAGAAAAGCCTAGTGATCTACTGAAAATTAGCCAGTGAAAACCCTATGACTCACCTCAGAATATTGTCTAATATAGTGCTGGAAGATGAGGCCCCTAAGTTGGAAGACACTTCAAATACACAGTGGCCACAACAATGGACTTGAGCAGACCAGTGATTGAAGATGGTGCAGGACCAAGCAATGTTTTGTTCTATTGCACCATGAGTCAGAGCCAATTCGATGACAGCTAACAACGTGATTATTATGAGTGTTGTTATGACTGCCTTTCATTGTGCCATTGTTTCATAGCATTTCAGAGCTGCGTGAGGTCTAGAGAGGACTAGTTCAAATCTCTATGTCTGTAATTGAGGAAAGTGATGTTCACAGAGGGGAAAGATGTGCTTCAATCACAAAGGCAGCATGAGAGAGCTGGAACAGGACCCAGGCATGCTGGGGGTCACGCCAGAGTTCTTTCTTTTTACACAGCACTGTCTTTTTGGAGGAGTGCTTGGGTGGTAAAAAATGGTTAAGATGCTCAGCTGCTAACTGAAGAGTTGGAGGTTGGAATCCATCTAGAGGCACCTCAGAAGAAAGCCCTGGTAATCTACTTCTGAAAAATCAGCCATTGAAAACTCTAGGGAGCACAGTTCTACTCTGACATACGTGGGGTTGCCATGAATTGGAGTCGACTTGACCACAACTGGTTTGGTTTTTTGGACATCTGGTGCTCATAGATCAAAGCAGTTGGTGCCCACCCGGCCACTGGGAGGTGGTGTCAGAGTATGTCACCCTGACTTCGCCAGCCCTGGTGCCACACACATGCTGCTTCCTGCCCACAGAAGACACTGTCAGTGCAGAATGATCAGAGGTGAGCCTGAACCCCAGGGCTTCTCTGAGCTCTCTTCACACATCTTTGTCCTCCTTGGGTGAGCACTGCCAAACAATTAAGTGAGTTCAGGGAATTTAAGCTAAAAAGGACCTTTGGAAGATCAGGAAATGGAGGTCCAGACAAGTTGAGTGTCTTGATGAAGGTCATGAAGCTATTGAACGGAGGACCCTGCCTCTCGGCCCAGGCTCTGCCCACCTTTCAGCCTCACTGCCCAGCTGAGTTGGGCGCATAGGTTGAGTTAACCCTTGCAGGACTGTGGCCACTGGGGGAGAGGCTGGCACTGGCTCCATCTTTGGGAAAAGGCAGTCATGTTTCCTTGGACTTTGGCGACTAATTTGAATTCCTTCTCAAGGAATGGGACAGACACAGCAAGAACTGAGGTCAAGGCTCCAGTCAAGAGGGCTGTGGTTCAGTAGGTGCAAGATCAATGGCAAATCAGAGGCTTAGACAGAGATGGGACACAGAAGACTGGTGCCTGTTGGGTGCCAGCTCAGTGGGGTAGGAGCAGGAGCATGGATCCATAGGCACAAATCCCCTCAGTCACCGGGACTAGTCCACACCTGACCTGAAGGTGAGGCCAATGCAGTGATGTCCTCCATGTGGTACTAGGATGGGCTTTGGGGTTGGGTGGGCTTGTGGGTTATGACCAGAGTGACTCCAGCAGATGTGATGGGGAAGGCAGAGTCTGACGAGGTAATCTATGCCTTCAAATACAAGCTATTTTTAAGCCTTAGAAGTCTGGGTGGAGTTCCTGGGTAGTGCAATTAATGTGCTCAGCTGCTAACCGAAAGGTTGGAGGTTTGAGTCCATCCAAAGGCAGCTTGGAAGAAAGGCCTGGTGATCTAATTCCCAAAAAAATCAGCCACTGAAAACCCTAAGGAGCAGTTCTACTCTGACACACGTGAGGTTGCCATGAGTCGGAATCAACTCATGACAACTGGTGGTACTGGAAAGTCTGAGCAGTGCTTCAGGACTTTCAAATATGTATTATCTCATTTTAGTCTCTGAATAATACTTTGAGAGGGGCTGGACAAGCATTTGGTCCCATGTTATAGATGAGAAAATTAAGAAGTAGAGAACTTACTCAGCCATGTCACTGGCCAACGTGGGACAAGTTGTATCCTGACTCCCAGTTCAGAGCCTCTTCAGTTATACAACTTTCTTTTCCAGTGGGAAGTCTTCCAATCTTGGCTGATCCAATACATCACTATAGCCAAAAGGTTCTTCAGACTTTGATAACTAAAGTGTGCCTGACCCAAGACATGGTCTTTTCAATAGCCTCATATGCATAGGAAAGCTGGACAATGAAAAAGAAAGACAGAAGAATTTATGACTTAGAACTGTGGTGTAAGCGAAGAATATTGAATATACCATGGACTGCCAGAAGAATGAACAAATTAGTCTTAGAAAAAATACAAACAGAATGCTCCTTACAAGCGAGGATAGCAAGACTTTAGCTCACTTACTTTGGACATATCATCAGGAAAGATACAATTGCTAGAAAAGGATGTCATGGTTGGTAAAGTAGAGGGTCAGCAAAAAGGAGGGAACCCCTCCCTGAGATGGATTGATAGTATCCACAACAATAGACTCAAACATACCAATAGTCATGAAGATGGTGCAGGACTGGGCAAAGTTCCGTTCTGTTATACATAAGTTGGCCATGCGTTGGAGCGACTCAGTGGCAACTACCAACAACATAGGCTCTCCCTGTTCCTGGCCATCATCTCTAGCCTCCTCTTGCCTATGATTTCTTCACCCTCCAGCCACACTGAACTCTTTGTAGGTTCTCATCTATTCCAGACTCTTTCTTGCCTTTGGCCCTTTGCACATGCCTCTTCCTCTGCATGGGATGCCCTGTTTTCTTCTTTGTCAAGCTAACTCCTACTCTTCCTTCAGGCATCAGTCAGACTTAATGTCTGGAAGCCATCCCTGAATTCCCAAGCCTGCTGAGCTAGGTGCCCCTCCTGAAGAGGCTCTGTTGGACTGAGAACTAATGGCTTAGGACTAGGTGCCATTTCAAGGCTACATTCAAGGGTGGCCAGACACAGGAGCAGATAGGGAAGGACCTACCAACCTATGCCAGCCTCTTAGGCTTGAATCAGACATGCTGCAGCCCTGAAGGCAGGAAGGAGGGGCTAGGGATGGCTCCTTCCTTCCTGGGACCTTGGGATTGGTGGGAGGTTGTTGAGGTGGATGGGGTGACTACATCAAGGATTGGAGTTTTACGGACTGATTCTTCAACTTAGCTTCTCCATGAGCTCATGGTCTCGGCTGGACATGTTCAGACACCCTTAAATAATGTCTTTGAAAGGCTCTGTGGTGGTTTTATTTAATTTCAACAAAGTTGTACTTGCAATTAGATCTTTCCAGATAATTAACTCCAATTTACTAGTTTGCAACTAGTAATTAATTCCTGAAGTGTCCCAAGTGAGCCTTGGAAAGGAAAGTTGTGAGAATGGAGGCTTTATTCTGAAGACTCAAAACCAGGGTCACCTTTGTTTTTCCTGTGGCTCATTATGGTCTAGATCCTCCACAAGGGCTGGTGACTGTGAACAGTCCCTCACCCTGCCCAGCCCTCAGTTTTCTGTCCTGGGAAAGGGCCACAGTTCCTGCCTCCTTTAGCTCACAAAGGAGTCCCTAAGTGCTCAGCTACTAACTGAAAGGTTGATGGTTCGAATCAACCCAGAGGCACCTTGAAAGAAAAGGCCGAGCAATCAACTTCTGAATCAGCCGTTGAAAATCCTGTGGAGCACAGTTCTACTCTGACACACATGGGGTTACCTTGATTGTTGACTTGACAGCAACTGGTTAGCTCACAAGAACCAATCAACAGGAGAAACATAATTTGTGGGTTGGGATGCACCCCTTTTCTTCCTGCACAGTTGCCTGGCTGTCCCTGGCTGGGGTCAAAGAGCATTCACTTGCCCTACCACTGAGCATCTCTTGGGCCTAGAGCAGGCGCCATACTCGCCATTTTCTTATGGATCCTGTAGAGAAAATCTAGGAAACACCAGGGCAAGACCTGAGCTCAGCTGTTCATAGGTGTTGCTACTGCGGCCCAACTCTACCCTGTTTTGTAGATTTTTAGATTTCTCAACGCAGCCATGAAATGTCAATGTTCCCTAAACCTATCTGCAAAGACATTGACTGTTTCTCATTTTCAGAAGTCTACATCTGCTTGCAGTTTTGCTTTTTCACTTGAGGACTCATTATTTTTCTTTCTTCTAGAACAGTGAATCTCAGCCCTGGAAGCATATTAAAATCAGCTCCATCCCCCGTGAGCTTTAAAGGAGCTACCTGTTGACACTGCAATGGATTGGGGAAAGGCTGGTCTTTTTAATACATGGCTCTGGGTCAATTGGATATCCCCTGGTGGGAAAAATAATCTTGACCCCTATCTCTCACAGTACCCCAAAATCAATTTCAGGCAGATCATAGACCTAAATAAGAGTGGAGAAGCTTAGCTTCTGGAATGTAATATGTTTCTGCAGTTAGTTGCCCTGGAGTCGGCTCTGGCTCACGGCTACCCCATATGTGCAGCACAGAAATGCACTCCATAGGGTTTTCATGGCTGGGACCTTTTCGAAGCACATCACCAGGCCTTTCTTTTGAGGTGCCTCTGGGTGGGTTTGAGCCTCCAACCTTTCAACTAGGTAATATAGGAGCATTTTTATGGCCTTGGGGTAGGAAAAGATTAAATAGGACCTCAAAAGCGCATACCCTAAAGAAAGGGACGTATAAATTGGAGTTTGCTATAATTAAAAAGTTCTATTCACCCAAAGACATGAATTAAGAAAGTGAAAAGGCAAACCACAGAGTGGAAGAAATATGTACAGTACATATATCCCAAAGGACTCCTACAACAAATATTTAAAGAACTAAAAATTTATACAAAAACTCTGATGCCCTGTTTACAAATTTGGGCAAAAGATGCACTTCAAAAAAGAGTATATACAAATGCTAATAAGTATGTGTAAAAGTGCTCAACATTGTTAGTCATCAGGAAAATGCAAATTAAACCAAAATATGATACCACCCTATGCCAACATTTATAAAATTGATGAGGACAAGGGCCTAGACTGCTGATGGGAAGATAAATTGGTTCAACCGCTTTGGAAGAGTGCTTGGCATTTCCAACTAAAGATGACCCTACACACATGCTATGACCCGCAATTGCAGTGCTGGATATACACCCCAAAGTAAAACATGTTTTTTCACGAGCACCAAACAACACTTACAGGAATGTTTACGGCAATGCTATTTATGCAAGCCCCAAACTGGAAACAACCCAAAAGTTTATCATCAGGAGACTAGATGAATTGTGGAATATAGAATGGAAATGTTGTTAGCTGACATTGAGTCAACCCCCGACTCATGGAGACCCCATACACAATGGGGTGAAATTCTGCCCAGTCCTGTGTCATCCCCATGATCGGTTGCAGATTGGACCACTGTGTTCCAGAGGGTTTTCATTGGCTGATTTTCAGAAGTAGATCACGAGGCCTTTCTTCCTAGTCTGTCTTAGTCTGGAAGCTCCACTGAAACCTGTTCAGCATCATAGCAACACACAAACCTCCACTGACAGATGTGTGGTGGCTGCGCATGAGGTACATTGGCTGGGAATCTAACCCTGGTCTCCTGCACGGAAAGAGAGAATTCTACTGCTTAAGTGTCTGTATCTTATAGAATGGACTACTGCATAGCAATGAAAATCAATTAACTGCTGCTATACACAATGGCTTGGGCAAATCTCACAGATACAATGCTGAGAAAAACAAGCCAGACCACTCCCTCCACCCCCTCACCCCCCTTCCCCCGACCCCAAAATATATATGGCCATCAGGGAGGAGGTTAGCTATGATTCCCCTTATACAAAGTTGAAAACAGGCAGTTTTATGACGATAGATGTCAGAATGATGTTTACTTTACAGGTGGGGATAACAGATTGGTACAGAGCAGGAGAGAAGCTTTTAGAATGCTGCCAATGTTCTTTTGGGTGGTGGTTACATTGGCTATGTTCACTTTTCTAAAAATTTTATTAAGCTGTACATTGAAAATTTGTGTATTTTATTTGATGTATGCTATTCCTCAATACAAAAATTTATTAAAAAAAAAAACAAACAAACTGCTGACCCTTGAACCTCACTGTAGACTAAATGAATGAGAGTGTGAATGGTGTATTGGGGCTTGAGTGCTGGTTGTTTTTCAGCCACTAGCTGAATTCCTACCTGCAGCTGGGGCTGAGAGTCACTGCCCTAGACCAAGAATCAATGCATTTCATGGAGTCATTGCTAACTTATTCCCCTGACCTTACTCCTGTCACTTCCCATATTGTTTGCCCCATGCGCATCTAGGAGGGGGCCTAGTTTGGTGGTTGGTCACCTGAAGGAGCGTCACGAACTTGGACACACTGATCCATCACTCAGGAAATCCAGACCTTGATCTTGTCCTTGAACATGACCAGTGGAATCAGTGATGTCTGTCCGCATGATTCACTGTTTAGACAAGGATCTACCAGCTCTCAGTCATCCTCAGTGTCTTGGCCAAGGTCACCTGGTTGAGAAACAGAAACCAAAACCAAACCTGTTGCCATCAAGCCGATTTTGTCTCCTAGTGACCTCATGTATGGCCCGCCTCTCCTTGCTGAGGAGATCACCTGTGAGCTCCCTGTGGGTTCCAGGGTTTTCTTGGCTATAATCTTAACAAAAGCAGATCGCCAGGCCTTTCTTCCATAGCACTGCTGAGTGGGTTTGAACCACTAACCTTTTGGTTGGTAGTTGAGTGAAAACTGTTGGCACCACCCAGGGACCTAGATTCCTGGCTGCTACCTCTCTGAACCAGAAGATGAGAGGTCTAGTCCTACGTAATGGAAGAGTTAAGAATGTTTGAATAGGTGATTTATGGGAGGGGAGTGAAGGATGAGAAGGAGGAATAAACTTGGCTTTCTAGCTTTTACCTGATATAAGACTTTCCTGTACTTTTTGGAATAGAGAGATTTTGCATATATATTATAATCATCACTGCTTTTCTGCTTCTGGAAGGTAATATGTTGTTGCTGTTGTTAGTTGCTGTGGAGTCGGGTCTCAGATCCAGCCCGTCTCCTAACAGTACCACGCTGGGGGTGCCTTTAGTCTTTTGTCTCTACCACTGCTCTTGATCTGCAGCCCTGCAGGAGGACTTGAGACGGGGTCTCTTCCACAGAAAGGTGTTATGAGTTGAGATTAGTTAGGCAAGCGGCAGAGTGAATGTATAAGCAGTGATTTTGCATAATGAGGCGTGTGAAATCCCACTGGAGGTTGTTAAAACAGCAGACTGACTGTGGTAAACAAGGAGGAAGGTAGGCTTTGAAAACAGATGGCTTTGAAAATCTGGCAAAGCCTTGTTTCAGACTTTTAAAAATTGGTTTCGTTAGTGCAAGCTTTTTTTTTTTTTTTTATTTCTACATGCATATTTTAAAGTTCTGTTTTAATGAAAAAGTTCTGTTGGTAATTGAACATCAGTTTACATCCTGCTGTAAACACGCCAGCAGCCAGATGTGATGGGCAGCTTGAACAGAGACCTGGACTGTTCCTGTACATTTGGATTCAAATATGCTGCTTGGGTTTCAGGTTGGGGTAGCTTTTCGGACTTGCACGCAGTGGGGTATGGACAGTGGATGGTCCCTCCTTGCTAAGGAGACCACCTGTGAGCTCCCTCTGGGTACCAGAGCTGCTTGGATACCCTCTTCCACATGTGTTCCCCATTTCCTCCAGGAAATGGGTCTGGCCCCTACTTACCTTTCTGACTTCACCTCTATCCTCCTAACCTATTCCCCTGACCTCCCACATTGCTAATGATTTCTGAATATGGTGTGGTTTTTTGGTTCAGCCCACCTTTACCCCACCATTTTCCTGCAGCATACCCAGTCACCCATCACAGTGACATTTCTAGATGTTTTGACAGATGATGTACCTCTCCTAGTCCTGCGTTGACACAATTACCTTACCTTTGAATTCAAGGCTGCTTCACTGTCTTTTATATACAGGCTTCCCCTGTTATGCAAAAATAGAGCGTTCCTATGAAACCTTTTGTAAGCCAAAATGGCATAAAGCAAAGAAGTAACTAACATTAATTAATATGGGAAAAATTTTTGAGCATTCCCAGACCCAAAAAATAACCTACCAAATCATACCATCCCATTGCCATTGAGTCAATTCCAACTCATAGTGACCCTATAGGATAGAGTAGAACTGCCCCATACAGTTTCCAAGGAATGGCTGGTGGATTCAAACTGCCAACCTTTTCCTTAGCAGTAGTAGATCTTAACCACTGCACTATCATACCAAATAACACATAAAACCTAAAATAACACTAACATATAATAAAAGCAGGAATGATATGATAAATACACAGCCTATATAAAGAAGAAATAATATATGTACAGTGTAGTTCACAGGAAAATAGATCACCTGTATTTATTTCTATACAACCTAGGCTTTATTTTTTGGTCACACATAGTAGGAGCTCCTTCAACCAAACTCCAGTTAACCAATTTACTGGATTTAAAATGCTTCCTACTGAATAATAATGATAATAATGATCACAATGATAAGAGCAAAGACTTACATGCTGTTGTTAGTTGCCATTGAGTCAATGCTGACTCGTGGTAACCCCATGTGTGTAGAGTAGAACTGCTCCGTAGTGATTGCAAGGCTGTGACCTTTTGGAAGGAGATCACCAGGCTTTTTGTTCTAGGCATTTCTGGATGGGTTCAAACCAACAACCTTTTAGCTAGTAGTGGAGCATTTAACTGTTCACGCCACCAAGGAACTCCTTAAAGACTTACATAGTACTTGTGGTTCCAGGCATAGTCTAAGCACTTCACTTTTATTAACTGATTTAATCCTTACAACAACTCTATGAGGTGGGTACTATTATAACCCTATTTTATAGATGGAGTCCAGGCATGGACCAGTAACTTGAAATTTGCCTCCGAAAATAGAGGGTGCCAAAGGACCAAAGAAAGAGGTGGGCAACTCCAATGTGGTAGGGAAGGAGTTTTATTAGGGAGACTTAAGTATGAGGGAAACCCTGGTGGCATAGTGGTTAAGTGCTAACCAAAAGGTCAGCAGTTCGAACCCACCAGCTGCTCCTTGGAAACTCTAGAGGGCAGCTCTAGTCTGTCCTATAGGGTTGCTATGAGTTGGAATCAACTCGACGGCAACGGGTTTGGTTTGGTTGGGTTTTAAGTACAAGTGGTCCCTGGCAGCCGCAGCACCAAAGCAAATCTCCACACCCTGCAGTGGGAGGGGAGAGTTTTTATAGTGGTGGTGGACAATAGTGGCTACAAGCCAGGGGCTTACATAAGAATGACTCAGCAAATGGTAGTGAACTAGCTGACCACATGAGGGTGCTCATGTTCTGTCTTGCAAAGTCTGTTTCCCTTTCAGTCTACTGCTCGAGGCTCTTACAATCTGGCATGTGCTTCCTCTTGTGTCACAGTACAAGAGACCCCGTTCCCTCCCCGCTGGGAATAGATACAGAAGTGAGATTGGCCAGGTGCCATATGGTACCTGCGTATATGCAAGAGACAGAGAAAGTTACTGTGTGCCCAGAACAGGGGGATGGCTTCTCTGGTAAGGAGAAGGAACTGGGGGACAGAATGTGACACAATTTCCAGCCTCCTTCTCAGAGAATGCTCTGGGCCTAAGGCCTTTACTTAGACAGCCTGGACGCGAGGTGTAGGGGCAGACCATTCCCACAACAGGTGGGGAAACTGAGGCACAGGGAGATTAAGTACTCACTCAAGTTTGTACAGCTAGTAAGTTGCAGAGCTAAGATTTGAATGCAGTCAGTCTGGCTCTAGCATCCTTGGTTTTAACCACTTTGCTTTTCTGCCTCTGGCTTTTGGAAAATATAAGTAACTCGTATTATACCAATATCTTACAGCTATGCGACTACTTGCTGTTGTGATCCATAATGTTTTCACTGGCTGAATTTCAGAAGTAGATCACCAGGCTTTTCTTCCTACTTTGTCTGAGTCTGAAAGTTCTGCTGAAACCTGTCCACCATGGGTGGGCCTGCTGGTATCTAAAATACCAGTGGCATAGCTTCCAGTATCACAGCAACATGCAAACCACCATAGCAGGACAAACTGACAGATGGGTAATGGTAAAATGGAGGGTCAGCAGAAATGAAGGAAACCCATGAAATAGATAGACATGGTGGCTGCAACAATGGGCTCGAACATACCAATGATTGTGAGGATGGCACAAGACTGGGGCAATGTTTCATCTTGTTATACGTAAAGTTGCCACGAGTTTGAGTCAACCTGATGGCAACTAACAAGAGGCTACTCTCTACTACACCACAGACTACTGCTCTCAGCTAAGTTAGATGCTCACCAAGAGTCGGTTGTATTTATGCCAGCTGTGCTAGGTATTATGATTACATAATTTAATTAAGCATTACATAACCTGATGCAGTACGGTGAGTGCAAAAAGAAAGAAAGTTTTGTAAACGAAAACTAAGTCAAATATTTGGGAAAGTCTCAATAAAGGCAAGTTGCTAAAAATACTGCTGTCAAATTATGATTGGTTTAATTTTTACAGCAATAGAAAGATAAAAATAATTAGAATTGGTGTAACAACTGTGAAATATTGGGTACAGGGTGTAGATGTCGTCTCAGATTGCTTTTGACATGTCTTAAAGAAACTCCTAGAAATCACAGAGGATATATTAAGGGTAGGGTGACTGCTGACTTTTGCCTGTTGCCCTGTGACATTGTTAATAATGCCCCCCTCACATCCTTGATGTCCCAGTCTCCACTATAAAGTATATGATCACCCTAATCATGGGTGTGGTTTAAGGCAAGACAGAAGAGGCAAGATACTAACCAGCAGACCCTTCTTCAAAGGAAAAAAACTATTGCCAGCATGTGGATTCCAACTCATGGCAACCTCATGGGTGTCAGAGTAGAACTGTGCTTCACAGGGTTTTCAATGGCTGATTTTTTTTGAAAGCAGATCACCAGACCTTTCTTCTGAGATGCCTGTGGGTGCAGTTGAGTCTCCAGCCTTTTGGTTAGCTACTGAGCGTGTTAATCATTTGTACCACCCAGGTACTCCCCTAAAGAAAAGCCCTCACTTTTTCATTAAAACCTGGTGGTTAGAGAGCAAATCCCAGCTTTTGAAAGTGAAATGTGGCAACCCCCTAATCCACTGAGAAACTGAGCTTCAGAGAAGATGCTCTTAAGGACTGTGTTTGCATTCTGAACGAGCTGTTTAGGAAATTCCCTGCTGGTGTTAAACCGGGAGTGAGGTTCTTATTCTTTTCACACACAGAAGAAAGTCAAACTCCTATACTCGAAGCTGCACCAGAATCAGAGAACCCTATGCTGGCCTCCAAGATGCTGCCATGTGGCCACACCTTCATTAACCTGGACTCCGGAACTGCCACCAAGCAAGCATCAACTTGGCTTAGTGCCTGCCCTGGCTTTGGTTCAGGTTTAATGAACAACACATTGGTATTCAACCAGCTTGGTTTCAACAAAGCAGTCATCATTATTATTTTAGTTCTTTGGTTTGAATCATTCTGCAATAATCAGCTATCTGGATTGAATCTGGGGTTTGTCACATTTGTTTGTTGTGTTGTTCTTTTTAGTGTGAATTGGGTAAACAGGCTCTTGCTCGGGTTTCCTCTTCCTGTTGAGAATAAGATTTCTTAGGGATGAACATTTGTTGAATGTTTCTATGTTCCAGAAACGGTGCTGAGTAATTTAAGCCTGCTATCTCATTCAATCATAAAGGAACATGAGAGATGAAAATTTTTGTCCCCAATTTACTGATGTGGCTAAAGGTCAGAGATGTGAGTGACTTTCCCATTGTTGTGTACTGAATTGTGACCTCCCCTCCCCCACAAAATATGTGTTGGAATCCTAGTCCCTACACCTGCAGATGTAAGCGTTTGGAAATAGGTTTTTATTTGTTCTGTTAGTTAGATCATACCCTAGTAGGGTGGGTTCTAAATATAATCCCTTCTGAGTTATAAAAACACCAGAATAGACACACACACACACGGGAAGACAGATGCAATGTGAGGGGCATCTGCAAGCAAAGAACTTCAAAGATTGTCAGCAGACACCAGAAACTAGGAAAAGACTTACAGAAGGGATCAACATGGCTGAATCCCTGATTTGTACTTTTAGATTCCAGAACTGTGAGAAACTACATTTCTGTTTTTTAGAGACGCCCACTTGTGGTATTTGTGTTACAGCAGCACTAGGAAATAAGACACCTGGTGTCACATATGTAGATAAACCATGATTAGGTTCAGGTGTTTCTACTTTCAAACTTCATGTTCCTGCTTCTGCTGTTACATTTCCTCCCCACCAAGTTGTATTAGCCCCTGGGTGGCACACACAGTTAAGTGCTAGGCTACTAACCGAAGGATTGGTGGTTCAAACCCGCTCAGAATCATCTTAGAAGAAAACGCCTGGCAATCTACTTCCCAAAACTCATTTGAAAACCCTATGGAACACATGGGGTCTCTATGAGTTGGAACTGACTGCATGGCAACTGATTTTGGGGCAGTGATGGTTCAGTGGTAGAATTCTTGCCTTCTGTGAAGGAAACCTGGGTTCGACTCCTGGCCGATGCACCTCAAGTGCAGCCACCACCCGTCTGTCAATGGAGGCTTGCATTTTGCTATGACGCTGGGGAGGTTTCAGTGGAGCTTCTAGACTAAGACAGACTAAGATAAAAGGCCTGGTGATCTACTTCCATAAATCATCCAGTAAAAACCATATGAGTCACAATGGTCTGACCCTGTTGTACATGGGGCCGCCATGAGTAGGGGGCCAACTTGATGGTAGCTAACAACAACAAGCAGCTATATTACCAAGGAAAAGATGCCATTGATCAATAATAAAATAGCTTTGGTGTAATGAAGCTCCAGCCAGGTCTATGGGTCTCCCTCAAATCCCAACCTGTGGTACACTTCACAACTCTTCCTTGACCACACTGTAAGCTCCTTGGGAGCTGGACCCTTTCTGTGGCCTTTAGTGTTCCTGAACTAGAGCTTCATTCATCTCTGAATGGGCCAACAGGAGACGGGGGCTTTGGACAAATGTCTCCATGTGGTCTGTGGTTAGAGTAGGAGACTCACCACTCTCAGCCAGATGATGAAGGGCAGTCTTAATCTTCCAAAGCAAGAAACCATTACCCCAAACCTACTCCCTGGGCTTTGTTGCAGGCCCTGCCCTGAGATGCTTGGTTTCTGGGTTTGTGGCCTGCGATTCCACTCCACGTGTCTCTGGCTGTCAATGTTGGAAGCCAGAGCTAGATTCACACTTGTCGGTGACATGAATTGCGATGTTCTCTCAGTCCCAGTTCTCCAGCGGGTTCCAGTCTTCACTGACACCCTGGGACAATGACACTTTTTTAAATCCAACATTCTTTCTCTGGCTCCCTTTGTGCTTTGTCCTGCTCTGATCTCCCAGCCAGGTTAATATTAGATGCTCTCTCTAGAGGAAGCTTCTTCATGGAACCCCAGAATCCCAGCCTTGTGGCCCTCTGACTGGGAACCATCTCAAACAGAACCTAAGGTCCAGCTTTCCTGTTCAGTAAGGATATTGTGAGTGTCAGTGTCTGGCATCACAGTTTATCCTTGGAAGGAGACTCAGATCAGCTTTCTTTCAATAAATAGAATTTAGACCAAAATACTTCTGTGTAATTATATGCTGCCCATGGGCAAAACACAAAAATCTCTCTTGTACCAAAGGAACCCGGTGAGCTAAACCAGGCAAGCACAATGTATGTGATGGATAAAACTCTGTGAAAATGGGAGACCTCCAGTTTTCTTGGTGGTAGGATAGGAAGATCTCTACAATAGTCTCCAGCTTGAATGCTCTAGAATTCTATCATTTTACACTTTTTTGAGTCCCTGTGTGGCACAAAGAATTAAGCCCTCAACTAATGGCCAGCAGGTTGGTGGTTCAAGTCCATCCAGAGGTACCTCAGGAGAAAGGCTTGGTGATCTGTTTCCAAAAGGTCACAGCCTTGAAAACCCTACGGAGCAATTCTACTCTGCATACCTACGATCACCATGAGTCAGAATCGACTCCGTGGCAACTAACAACAACAACAACAAAAAGTCTGGGTAGAACTCATGGTACCTTGTTTGGTACACTCATATTGGTGTCCTTTCTAGATGGGCCAATCATTGTTCTGTGCGGTGACTAATATTCTGAATATCACTTTAGCCTATGGCCCTTATAATAAATTTTACTTCAGATGTTCCTCTTGCATAAATCACTTGAGAGACGTCAATATCTGAACTGACTTTAAGATTCCATTACAAGTGTTATGGAAGTGCCTATGCTATCAAGCTAATGACTGCATAAGATCCCAGTTGCAGCTCGTGTTCCCATTGTCTGGCCAGTATTGTGCCCATCTGGCTAGGATCACTGCAGTCTCCTAATTCATGGGCTGTTTCAAGCTACCCATACTCTTTGAAGCCACTCCTAACCTTAATAACCCAGTGAGTAATCCCTACCTATAATCTGTCACTGATGTTTCTCAAAATGTTGTTGTTAGCTACAATCTAGTCAGCCCCTGACTCATGGTAACCCCAAGCACAATGGGACAAAATGCTGCTTGGCCCTGAGCTGTTCCCATGGTAGGTTGCGGATCAGACTGTTGTGATCCATAGAGTTTTCATTAGCTCATTTTTGGAAGTAGATCTCCAGGCCTTTCTTCCTAGTCTGTGTGCTCTGCTGAAAACTGTTCAGCATCGTAGCAACAGGCAAGCCTCCACTGACAGATGGGAGGTGGCTGCTCATTATGTGCATTGGTAGGGAATTGAACCAGGGTCTCCTGCATGGAAGGCAAGAATTCTACCACTGAGCCATGTCTGCCCCATTTCTCAGAATACCCCTCCTTAATTGTTTGTAAGCTCAACGAGGGCCAGATTCCATTCCTCCATGTCCCACAAAGCCAGACTCATCATTGCTGACTGCCTTGAAGAGTTATACATTTCAGAGGAATAGAGGAAAAAAATCGAGGACAAGATTTGCTTTGAATATTTATTTTCAGAATCACACTATTAGTCTAGACGGCATGGTTTCACAGTGGCCTGTCCTGTCCCATTGTTTAAAATTTACCCCCTGGCACATAGGCATCATGTCAGAGAGAAATTCTCATACTCTCTTACTATTCAGACTCTTGGCTCAGAACTGCTCTCACCTAGGCCTTGGCCTTGGCCTTGGCCTCTCCGTAAACCATGGCTCCTCTTTCTCCTCCAGCCAGGGTGCTTTCAGGGTAAGAACTTCTCCCATCTCAATCTACTTGCAGATCTTCTACCTCTTTTTCCTTCCTACACTGGCCATGTGGGTGCCTCCTACTGGCCTACCCAGCCCTTCTGCATGACTTAAACACTTGCCACGTGGGTGCCTCCCACTGGGAACCCAGCTCTTGTGCATGACCTGGGCCTCAAGAACACATGTTGGAAACATTCAGTGTGAGAATCTCTTTGAGTAGGGGTCCAGGGGATGTGACTCAGAAGAGAGGCCTGCAGCAATTTCCACAAAGAACCTCTGAATCAAATATCAGTCACAAGGTTCTACATGCCTTGGATATGTCTGAAACAGCACTTGTGGCCTCTCAGATGAACCACTGCTTTCTTGGAAGGGTTGCCATTGACATTGACTTTTCTGCTACATTTGGCTCAATCTGCAATCTAAGAGCAATCATGTAGAGGTGTGCAAAAATTACACAGGTCAGGCAAGGGGATATGGGTAGAGACAAAGTGATAGATAAAAATGTTAATACCATCATTTGGAGGTCCTTGGTGTTGACTTAGGATAGTGATGGTGGGTAAAGATTATTTTTTCCTTATTAGATAAGAATGGACTTAAAAGAGAAACTACAACTCTTTATTAAAGTATAATACACATAAAGTCCAAATATTATAAATGTATGTTGTTGTTAGGTGCCGTCAAGTCGGTTCTGACTCACAGCGACCCTATGTACACCAGAACCAAACACTGCCCAGTTCTACCTCATCCTCACAATCATTGCTATGTTTGAGCCTATTGTTGCAGTCACCGTGTCAAACCATCTCATTGAAGATCTTTCTCTTTTTCGCTGTCCTTCTACTTTACAAGCATGATATCCTTCTCCAGGGATTGGTCCCTCCTGATGATGTGTCGAAAGTACCTGAGATGAAGTCTCGCCATCCTCGCTTCTAAGGAGCATCCTGGCTGTACTTCCTCTGAGTTTATTCTTCTGGCAGTGCATGATATATTCAGTATTCTTCACCAATACCACTATTCGAATGTGTCAATCGCTTGATTTATTTTCACAAACTGAACATACCCATTTAATCTGCACCAATATCCTGACTTTTAAAGCATAGATTAATTTTGCCCGTGTTCATACTTTATATTAGCAGAAACCCCTTCTCGTGCCCCGTGTTCCAATTATACTGAACCACACTTGCTTTCTCCAAGCGCTCTGTGCACTTTCGAGCCTCCATGCTCTGCTTGTAATTTGCAAGCTATGCCTGCAATGCTCATCTAGCTGCTGCTTAGCTGGATAACTGTCTTTAAAGGTTCAGCTCAGCCTTTGTTCTTCCAGGAGGCATTTCCCAGTTTCCCGTTGGGGTTGCCCTCT
This sequence comes from Trichechus manatus latirostris, assembly GCF_000243295.1. Classification (NCBI taxonomy): domain Eukaryota; kingdom Metazoa; phylum Chordata; class Mammalia; order Sirenia; family Trichechidae; genus Trichechus; species Trichechus manatus. The sequence goes on from NW_004444013.1 coordinate 3,532,689, forward strand.
ATGCCCTGCTGCAGCTGTGCTTCCTCCTGGCCGGTTCTCACCATGCATGATCCCTCTAGATGTTGTTACTGTTGTTATCTGCCATCAAGTTGGCTCTGACTCATGGTGACCCCATTCACAACAGAACGAAACTTTACCTGGTCCTGGGACATCCTCATGATCATTGGCATGCCTGGGTCCATTGTTGCGACCACTGTGTATTTTGAGTACCTTCCAACCTAGGGGGCTCATCCTCCAGTGCTATAGCAGGAAATACTCTGTTGTGATCCATAGGACTTTCATTGGCTGATTTTTGGAAGTAGATCACCAGGCCTTTCTTCTTAGTCTGTCTTAGACTGGAAGCTCCGCTGAAACCTGTCCACCAGGAGTGGCCCTGCTGGTATTTGAAATACCAGTGGCATAGCAACATGCAAGCCACCACAGTACAACAAACAGACAGACAGGCGGTGATTCTAGATTATATGCTCCTTCAATCTTCGACTGCTAGCAGAGCTGTGTACAGAGTTCAGTACACTTTTCTTGACCCAAGCAGTACAAAGACCTATTGTGCTGGCTTGCGGCAGAGTGGTTGAGGGGCAGGGAAAAGAACTCAGGCCCCTGAACAATTGTGCCCCCAGATTCTTCTGGGCAGAGCCTATGAATCCGCGAGGCCTCCCCACACCAGACCTCCAGGGTTGTCCTTCTGCTGGGGGCAAGTATGAGCACTGCACAGTATTAGAGCTTCTCTCTGTATCTGGAGTTAATGGATCCATTCCCTGGAAGTAGAGTCGGGTGTCCAATACACATCAGGGGCGGAAGAGCCTGGGGGGAGGGCGGGGAAGGATGTGCAGTTTGAGTTGGTTAAACAGCCGACAGCTGCACTGACTTAATTGGGTTTTATTCTATTTGATCTTGGATAAAGAGGATTTTTGAGAGTCCATTTTCTCCACCGTAAGTGTTCTTGCTAAAAAAAAAAAAAAAAAAGAAAAACTATCCTAACGTTCCCAGATTATTGCTAGCCACGCTTGCTACACATGGGGGCAGTAGCACACCACCGACCCGCTTGGGGCCCCCACGGGAGCTGATTTATGAATCTGGAGCGTACACTCGGAATTTTAACTGTACTTAGATATTTTACATTTCATATATATGGGCAAGAAATATCTCTTCAGACAAAGTTGGAAATAAATTAAGCAGGGAACCACATAAAGAGGTTTATATTTGCTTTTCAGCCATCATCTGTGAATTTTTATACTTTCAATGTTTTCAGACTGGATCACATACCATTAGTTTGAAGCCGATTGTGCCATAAGGCTGTTCCTACCGACTTGAGGGTGTTCCTTGAAACTCCAGGTCAAGATGGGAAACCTCTATGCTTCAGCTAATGGTTTCTGGATGCCTGTGAGGTATTCGGCACTCGGCTGGGCGGTCACATGTGTTACTCAATTCAACAATCGGAAAAGTTCTCGTTGTTATCCTTATATATCAGAAGAGGAATGAGGCTCAGAGGGATGAAGTGTATTGCCCAAGGTCATATAGCTCGGGGGAGAAAGGAACTTTTAAGTCCCTCCATGAAGGCAGGAAGGATGTCTGCCTTGTCCACTAATGTATTCTTAGCACCCAGGGCAGTGCCAGGACACATGGCTGGCACTTAATGAATGTTTGTGGAATGAATAAATGGCTGCAGAGTTTGTTTATTACAAGTGCATTTCTCTCTACTGCACTGTGTTTTAAGAGAGAACCGTCAAGCCGATTCCGACTCATGGTGACCCCGTGTGTGTCAGAATAGAACTGTACTCCATAGAGTTTTCAGTGGCTGACTTTTTGGAAGTAGATCACCTGGCCTTTCTTCCGAGACACCTCTGGGTAGATTCGAACTTACAACCTTCCGATTAGTAGCTGAGTGTTTTAACCGTCTCCTTGCTTTATGAAGGGGGCTGGCAATTCTTCAGTTGTTCCTAAGGATGCTGTATTGCTGCAGCAGCCCCTGGATTTGGGAGGAAAGCGCTTCCCTAGGGTTTCTGCAGACCCTCACTCCAGAGTCAGAGGCTGGGGAGAGACCCCCACACATCCTCAAGAGTGACTTCTTGCTGAACAAATTCAACATGAGGCAAAAGAAAGAAAACAGCACAGCATGGCTTTGGAGCATCAGATTTCATTCCAGTTAAATGGCGTGGAAGTTGGAGATAAGGAGCTATTAGTTACCTATGTGGGGAGGGTGGTGTTTTGATTCTAGTCATTCCAAACCACAGAAACATTCAGGGATGGGCAGGAAAAGGATATAACCCAAGGGGACAGTTATGTGTAGGGCAGAGACCCAGACTGGGGGGGGGGCACTGGAGAGCAAATGATTTACTTGAGACTGTTGTTATTGTTGTGTGCTGTAGAGTCCATTTCGACTCATAGTGATCCCGTGTGACAGAGCAGAGCTGCCCCATAGGGTTTTCTAGGCTGAGGCTGGGGATCCCCCAAATAGCCACTATTGTTATTATTGTTAGTTGCCAATGAGTTGGCTCCAGCTCATGGCAACTTCATGTATAACAAAGAAATGTGGCCCGGTCCTGTGCAATCTTGATGATCATTGGTACGTTTGAGTCCACTGTGTCAATCCATTTCACTGAGGGTTTCCCTTGCCTTTGCTGGCTTCCACATTACCAAATATGATGTCCTTCTCCAAATATCAGTCTCTTCTGATGATGCGTCCAAAGAAAGAGAGTCGAAGTCTCGCAATGATCTCTGAGGGTTTTCACTGGCTAATTTTTGGAAATAGATCACCAGGCCTTTCTTCCTAGTCTGTCTCAGTCTGGAAGCTCTGCTGAAACCTGTCCACTACAGGTGGCCCTGCTAGTATTTGAAATACTGGTGGCATAGCTTCCAGCATCATAGCAACATGCGAGCCACCACAGTCTGACAAACTGACAGACGGGTGGTGCACTGCCCATCTTAGCTGAGGATATCTTTACACACATGATTCCCTATCTGCAAATCTGAGCCTCAACCCCAACCCAGTCCCACCCCTCACTCCCCAGAGCCCTGCCATCACTGAGTTTTGTTAATTTCACTTTGGAATGCTTCTTGAATCTGTGCTTTCTTTCCCTTCCCCCAACCATGTCCACTGTCCTCATTTGAGCTGAGTTGCTTTGTCTGAAGTCAGGGTGAAGAATTCAGCACTCCATCTGCTGTTCTCCCTGCCATCCCATGCTCTCTGGAGGGGCCAGAAGGCTTTGGCTTCACAAAACACAGCTTGAAGCTACTGGCCTATGGTGTTAGACAAACTCTGTAGTCTGGTATTGAAGCCAAGCAGGATCCAGCCCCTGCTGCCCTCTCCAGTGCATCTTCTGTCATGCCACTCTGCCCTTCTGCACCCAAGTGTGCTGTATCCAGCAAACTGCCCCATCCTTCAAGAAGAGCGCCAGTCTCACCTTGTTTGTGAGACCCATTGTCATGGATTGAATTGTGTCCCCCAAAAATACATGTATCAGTTTGGCTAGGCCATGATTCCTAGTATTGTGTGATTGGCCACCATTTTATCATCTGATGTGATTTTCCTATGTGTTGTAAATCCTACCTCTATGATGTTAATGAGATGGATTAGCGGCAGTTATGTTTTGATAAGATCTACAAGATTAGAGTATCTTAAACCAATCTCTTTTGAGATATAAAAGAGAGAAGCAAGCAGAGAGACAGGGGGAACTCATACCACCAAGAAAACAGTGCCAGGAGCAGATCATGTCCTTTGGCCCAGGGTTCCTGCACAGAGAAGCTCCTAGTCTAGGGGAAGATTGATGAGAAGGACCTTCCTCCAGAGCTGACACAGAGAGAAAGCCTTCCCCTGGAGCTGACGCCCTGAATTTGGACTTCTAGCCTACTAGACTGTGAGAAAATAAATTTCTCTTTGTTAAAGCCATTCACTTGTGGTATTTCTGTTATAGCAGCACTAGATCACTAAGACACCCATTGTCTTAGTCAGGGTTCTCTAGAGAAGCAGAACCAGTGATCTACATATATATGTGTGTGTGTGTGTGTCTGTGTATATATATATAGTTGTTGTTAGGTGCTGTCCAGTTGGTTCTAACTCATAGCAACCCTATGTACAACAGAACAAAACACTGCCTGGTCCTGTGCCATCCTCACAATCGTTGTTATGCTTGAGCCCATTCTTGCAACCACTATGTCAATCCATCTCGTTGAGGGTCTTCCTCTTTTTTCACTGACCCTCTACTTTACTGTCTTAGTCATCTAGTGCTGCTGTAACAGAAATACCACAAGTGGATGGCTTTAACAAAGAGAAGTTATTCTCTCACAGTCCAGTAGGCTACAAGTCCAAATTCAGGGCTTCAGCTCTAGGGGAAGGCTTTCTCTGTTGGCTCTGGAGGAAGGTCCATGTCATCAGTCTTCTCTTGGTCTGGGAACTTCTCTGTGCAGGAACCTCATGTCCAAAGGACGCGCTCTGCTCCCAGCACAGCTTTCTTGGTGGTATGAGGTTCCCATGAGTCTCTGCTTGCTTCTCTTTTTTATATCTCAAAAGAGATTGGCTTAAGACACTATCCAATCTTGTATACTTCATCAGTATAACTGCCGCTAATCCATCTTATTACATCATAGTGACAGAGTTTAGAACACATAAGGAAATCACATCAGATTACAAAATGGTACACAATCATGCAATACTGGGAATCATGACCCAGCCAAGTTGACAGATATTTTTGAGGGACACAATTCAATGCATGACATTTGCCAAGCATGGTGTCCTTCTCCAGGGACTGGTCCCTCCTGACAACATGTCTAAAGTATGTGAGACGTAGTCTCACCATCCCTGCTTCTAAGGAGCACTCTGGTTAAGGAGCTTCTTCCAAGACAGATTTGTTTGTCCTTTTGGCAGTTCACTGTATATTCAATATTCTTTGGCAACACCACAACTCAAAGGCACCTACTCTTCTTCGGTCTTCCTTATTCATTGTCCAGCTTTTGCATGCATATGAGGCTGTTGAAAACACTGTGGCTTGGGTCAGGCACAACTTACTCTTCAAGGTGACATCTTTGCTTTTAACACTTTAAAGAGGTCTTTTGCAGCAGATTTTCCCAATGCAATGCATCATCTGATTTTTTGACTGTTGCTTCCATGGATGTTGATTGTAGATCCAAGTAAAACGAAATTCTTGACAACTTCAATCTTTTCTCTATTTATCATGATGTTGCTTATTGGTCCAGTTGTGAGGATTTTTGTTTTCTTCATGTTGAGGTGTAATCCATACTGAAGGCTGTGGTCTTTGATCTTCCTCAGTAAGTACTTCAATGTTTCAAGTCCTCTTCACTTTCAGCTAGCAAGGCTGTGTCTTCTGCATAACGCAGGTTGTGTTACATATAAATATATACATATATATAAAACAACCTGTGTTTTATATATATGACATGTATATATAACATATATACATATGTACATATATATACATATGTACATATATACATACACACACACACACACACACATATATATAGCCCTGCTGGCACAATGGTTAAGTGCTTGGCAGTTTGAACCCACCCAGCAGCTCCACAGGAGAAAGACGTGGCGATTTGATTCTACAAAGATTACAGCAAGAAAACCCTAGGGGGCAGTTCTACTCTGTCACATGGGGTCGCTGTGAGTTGGAACTGACTTGACAACATCCAACAACAACAGCACACACACACACATATATACATGGAGAGAGAGAGAGAGAGATTTACCTCTAGGGATCAGCTTATGCGATTGTGGGGGCTGGCTAATCCAAAACCCATAGGTCAGGTAGCAGGCTGCAGACTTCTGTAGGCTTGCATCCCAGGATCCATAGGTCAGGCGATGGGAAGAGTGCAGAGCGGAGAGAGAGAGGGAAAGAGAGACAGAGAGTTTTGCGAAAATATTTATAGTCTGAAGGCAGACCACACCCTAAGGGACATTCCCTTTCAACTGATTGATTGATTACATTAGATTAAATTACAGAATGTGATTACATTACATTACATTATGGGACAGCAACTAGTCTAGTATTTGGCCAAAGGACTGAGAATCATAGCTTAGCCAAGTAGACACACAAAATTAACCATTACACCCATCCTGGCTCTGTGGGTGGGGTCCTCCTCTGGCTCCCACGCCACTTATCCCATTGTACTGTCATCACTGATGTGCTCTGCTTCCCATCTGCTGCCCTGCTATGAGGTCCTGAAAAGCCAAAGCTCTGCTTCTCCAGTGCCTAGCAGAGTTCCCCACATGTAGTAAAGACACTTACGACTTGCGGGATGAATGCTCAATGAATACACCATGTGTGTCGAGTCTAACTAGACTTTCAAAATATTGGTCAGCTAGACAACCACCAGTCCCTTAATCCTGAGGGCTTATCCAGATTATTTGACCTAATTCTTTAATACCACCTCATCAGATAATTCTGGGCCAGCAGACCACTGTAATGTCAGCAGATACAGTGCTGAAGTTCACTTCTGCTGCGGTGTGGAGAGCCTGGAGTCCTCTAATGGATGTACATACAGAGAGATGTCAGAAGATTAGCATTCTTGTAATGAGCAGGAGAGAAACAGTCATCAAAATTGCTAAAGCCCTATCGATGGAAGAGCATTGCCAAAGAGCTTCAGCAAATGGCATTGAGAGATGCAGACTTCACAGGTGGTCATGGGGAGCCTTGTTAATTTCACAGTTTATAAAAGATTAATGATAAAGGAAATAAGATACAGCTGCAGCCATCTAATTGCAATAATTTCTTTGTCTAAAATACAACCCAGAAGGAAATAGATAAGAGAATATAATATTTTCTTTGGAAACTGGGCTGACCTCAACATGTGACTTCAAAAGCAATAGAAATTTCTAACCAGAGGTGCTTTCTACCCAAGTCTGGAATGTGGGTCGGTAAACCAACTCCTCATATTACTGGGGCCCAGGTGGAGATCCTACTCTTGAGATTTTTCTGGATCAGGAAGATACACGTTGACCCCAATTCCTTGGAATCCTCTCAGGTGGTTTCTAGTTCAGAGCCATGAGGGCTCTCAGGAAGCATCTGGAGCCAGAAGTCCAAGGCCTGGCCTGAACTGTGAGCTCCTGTTTCCAGTGGACACTGAGATGCTTATTCAGGGGCAGGGTGTTGACTGCCCTCTCTGCCCCTCTGAATGGAGCTAGCTTCTTACATTCGGTGCCACAGTAAGCTCATCAAAGACCAGTCAGAGCCAGTAGCCTCATCTTTAGAATCTCTCAGAACACTCCCACTCAGCCACTTATGCCTGGGTTCATATCTTGGCTTAAATACTTATGAACTGTGTGACCTTAGGGAAGTTGCTTACCCTTTCTGTGCCTCAGTTTTCTCAAGTGTAAAATGGGGGTAATAATAGTGCCTACTCTACAGGTCTGTTGTGAGGGTAGTATGAGACCATTCATGTTAAGTTTTTAGAACTGTGCCTGGCATCAAATGCAGACAAGCACGGTGACCTGAGGCCACATATTGAAGATGGCAGAGCCACAAGGTGGAAGGCATTTCAGTCCCTGAATCATGATGGGGAAGGCCAGCTGCTGACCAGGAGCCCACGATGTGACAAAGAAAACTTTTATTGTATTAAGCAACTAAAATTTTGAAATTCTGCATTCATAAGTACTACCGTAGCTACTCCAGTGTTATTTTGCCTGGAAAGCCAGAAGGGTGTTCAATCCTTCTCTGACCCTTTGTGCCTCATCAATAAGCACAGTCATGGTTTCTCTGTGGCTTCCTGCTCTCATGAGGTAAGTGACAAGGACCAGGGCTAGCCTTTATGGAGACTGATTGTTTGTTCTTGGGCCTCTGTGCTGCTGGGGCCTGTACTAATGAGGGAGGGCTGACACCTTCCATGCTGAACAAACAAGTGGACACAGCTCCTCCCTGGTGGGCCTTACTATTCATGTTTGGGAAGTGTATCACTGGTGACCCAGTTCTCATTCTCTTGTCCTACCCTCCAGTTTTAGCTGCAGCTGTTGTGGGAAGTTCCTGAGGGGGCTTGAACCCACTTTGGTCTGACAGCTGCTTACCTCAAGTGCCACAATGGTGCTGTTGTTATGTGTCTTCCAGTCTCTTTTGACTCATAGCAACCCTGTAGGGCAGAGTAGAACTGCCCCATAGGGTTTCCGAGGTTGTAATCTTTATGGGAGCAGCTTACCAGGTCTTTTCTCCTGCGGAGATGCTGGTAGGTTCGAACCATTGAACTTCCAGTTAGGAGTCAAATGCTTAACCATTGTACCACCAAGGCTGCTTATAAGTGTCACAATAGTCTTCATTTTCTACCCGTCAGGGTTCTGTGGCACCACAGACATTGACGGGAGACCACTCTTCAAGCATGTGTGCACAGCCAGGAAGTGGGGCAACCCTTACCCAGTGGGTTTGGGAGCCAATGGTTAAGTATTCTGGGTTGATCTTTGGTGGACAATTCTGAGAGGCACTCTGCATTGTAGTAATAGTGTCAGAACTCGTCTAGATGACTTAGGAATAAGAGCCAGGATCAGCCCAAAGCTGATTCCAAAGAGGTGGAGGTCAGACTTACCTCCATTCTCCAACTTCTTTACCGTTTCTGACGCAAGCCAAACCCCATGGTACTCTCTACCTCTATGCTGGGTTTGATAAGTAGTTACAATGGCCACATAGAATTCACAAACCATACTTACAGTCAAGTGGTTTATTAAGGAAGTAATAGGTTACAACTCAGGATCAGGATCAACAGGTTACAACTCAGGATCAGGATCAGGAAGCATGTAGGCAAAGTATGGAAGGCTCCCCCAAAGTGGAGAGCACATCCCGCCCTTCTTCAGTGCAGGACAGCTCTCTCAGCGACTCAGCCATGCAAGCAAACAGGCCCTTCTCTCTGCCGTGTCTGTCCCCTCTTGGCTGTACAGGACTCCTCTCAGCACCCTCAGGACAGGCCTCCTCTCGCCCCCTCCCCCCAATGACAGGCCTCATGGCCTTGCACACCCCCTCTCAGCTATGCAGGCCTCTCTGCCTTCAGCCTCCCTGCCATCAGCATCTCCACTGCTAACTGACCCAGCTCACAGCCAGCGTAGCAGCTTTGTTCAGCTCTCTTAGCTACATTCCTAGTAGCAGGTTTCTGCTGTCACTACTGACTCTGCCACAGGGCCCCTTCCAGGCCTATCACCACCAGCTCTACTGCTGGGCTCCGTCTGGGCTTCTTGCTATCTTCAGTTTTATAGCCCTTGAGCTTTGTTACAGCTCTTTTAGGAGGTTCCGCACCTCCTTTCTCTCTGCTGCTTCTCTCTCCTCTCTTCTTGCCTCTCTTGTCTTTTCTTCTTTCTGAAAACCTCTTTGGGGTTGGCTGCTTATATAAGCAAATTCCTTGTAAATTTCAAGGCATGGCCCTCCCAGCAGGCCACAAACTGATCAGTCCCCTTGGTGGACCATAATCACTTCATTTGCATAGTCTATAGTCAGTTCATTTGCATAGTATATTGACCAATCCCTGCAAGGTACATGCCAATCACAGGGCAGGCTGCAGCCCAGGGTCAGACAAAAAGTATAAAGCCATCAAGTTGTTTACACCTTGTCCAGAAAATGTCAATCAACCTGGACAAAAGTAACGAACCCTCTAGGGTAGAAAACTAAGGCAAAAGTAACTCCTCAAGGCTTAGGGGAAAAAATTGCTCAAGCTGTTTTTCCAAAGAACCAAGGCAAAGGGTCACATAAAGGAACTCATTTCACCACAAGTTCTATACACTCCTCAGAAGGTCCCAAGTGGGACCAAGCCCAACATGCGTATAGCAGTCACCTCAGTAATCCACCCATCCATGGGTTTTCCTCCTTCTCTCTCAGCCCGAGGACCTGCACTGCTGCTCCCTGAAATCACCTCACAAATAACCTACCCACACCCCAGACTGCTTATGGGAGGAACCAGCTAAGACAAGCAGTGAGTCGGATGTCTCCACTCTGGCCTTAGACTTAAGTTGTGTCTCAAGATCAACTTTGCCTTGTACTTTGGCAGTTATTGAGCACTTTCATGAAGCTGACTGCTCACCATTTGCAATTCCTCATGCCTCTTCCCTATCTTTTAGATTCTGGTGGGGATAGGGGGCAAGTCTTGCCCTCCTCATAAGTGCTAACAGATACTAAACCTAAGCAGACTCATACAGACCAAAACCAGATAAATAGCACTCCCTAAATAATTCCAATTCAGTATTTATTTTAGGCAGAGGTTTTATATTATACTTTATTTGTTGTTGTTAGTTGCCTTTGAGTCGACTTTGACTCATGGTGACCTTATGTACAATAGAACAAAATGTTACTCAGTCCCGCATCATGCTTACAATCACTGCCATGTTTGAGTCCATTGTTGCAGCTATTGTGCCAAACTCATCTTACTGAGGGTCCCCTTTGCCCTTGCTGGCCCACTGCTTAACCATTGCATGCTGTCCTTCTCTAGCGATTGATCCCTCCTGATGATGTGTCCAGAGCAAGCAAGTTGGACAATGTGCTGTTTTGATCCATAAGGGTTTCTTTGGCTAATTTTTGGGAGTAGGTCACTAGGCCTTTCTTTTTAGTCTGCCTGGAAGCTCTGCTGAAATCTATCTATCATGGTATTTGAAATACCAGTTGCATAGCTTCCAGCATCATAGCAACATGCAAGCCTCCACAATATGGCAAACTGACAGACAGGTGGTAGATTATACGTTATATATGGATCCAAAGGTGTATTCCATTGCATTAAAATATCACTGTGGACTTGAAATACAATGTCTTGACAGTTTAATATACAAAAATATTTCATTTCACATTAGTTAGGCCTGAAGAAGAGGAAGTTGTGCTGTCATATTCTGCAAGAACAGTGCTTGTCAATCTAGGATCTCAGGATCCATATGGTGAATGTGGGAGTTTGCTTTTATGAAAAAAAAATTTTCTTTTGTAATGAACTGCAGTAAGAAATCATCTTTTATCCCATTATTGTCTGTCATGTGCCTCTTGCCAATTAGCATGGTTGCACTTCATGGCTTAATTTAGTATCAGTTGTGAAACTTGAAGAAATATTGCACCATCTTTGAATATTAATGCAATTTTTCTTCTCTAGGGTATTAAACCTATGACATGCTGGACTCTCTCTACTTGGTAGAGAGGTTTTGGGTTTTCAACTCAAATAAAGCTTAGCTCACATATATAGTCTTCCCTTTTTATGCTGAAAAAGTTTGTCTGCTTTTCTGTAAGCCCAGTTCCTGTCAAGGAGAAGAGAGACTGCCAGACAATCTTTAAGAGATAAAAATTCCAGACATCACAGCAACCCTTTGGTTCTTACCCAGATCATTAAAAAGAAAAAAAAAAAAAAAATTGCTATCAAATTGATTCTGATTCATGGCGACTCCATGTGTGTCAGAGTAGATCTGTGCTTCTTAGGGTTTTCAGTGGCTGATTTTTTGGAAGTGGATCTGTAGGCCTTTCTTCTGAGGTGCCTCTGGGTGGACTCAAACTTACAACCTTTAGGTTAGCAACCTAGTATGCTACCAATGGTTTGCAATACACAGGGACTCCACCCAGATCATACTTTCTGAGATTTCATTGAAGGTGAACTAATACATTTTAGAAATCCATGAGAGCAGGAAGGACTTATTGAGATTTAGCCCTTAGCACAGTGCCTGGCACATGGCCTCCCCAAAAAACAAATTTGTTGCCATCAGGCCAATTCCAACTGATGGTCACCTCATGTGTTCCAGAGTAGAACTGTGCTGCATAGGGTTTTCTTGACTGTAATCTTTAGGGAAGCAGATTGCTAGGCCTGTATTCTGAGATGCCTCTGGCTGGGTTTCAATCATCAATCTTCTTGTTAGTAGTTGAGCATTTAACCATTTGCACCATCCAGGCAGGGAGTCCTTGGTATATAGTAGGGACTTAGTAAATCTCTCTTTGTACATTGAGGACGTTATCCTCCATAATCCTCAGGTTAAGCATTTTTTGAGAGGTGCTGATGTTTGTGTGGCCTCTGCTCCCTGAGAGCTTGCTGGGTGCTAGGTGCTGGGCTCTCTCCAGCTCTCTGTGTGTTAGGGAGGCCCTGGACACCCCCCAGTGTCCTCTGTGTTCAGAGTCAGAAGTTGCCAGTCTGCATGGGCAAGCACCACAAAAGTGCAAGAAGATCTGGCAGCTCATGGACACATGACTTGCTTGGTGGGAAAACGCAAGAGACTCAACATTCCCCTGTGTGAAAGGCCAACCCTTCAGCAAGACCCTCCAGGGGCTGATGGGAACCTGGCTCCCTTCCCCAATCAGTACTTTGATTCTTGCTCACGGGGACCTCCTGAAATGCGTACCCTGGAGACACTGCAGGTTTGCTTTAGTTCACCCCTTTTCATTTCCTTCTCTCATGCAGGGCTTGAGAGTTTGAAACATGTGTTGTTAGTGCCGTCAAGCCAGCTCCGACTCATAGCAACCCTGTGTATAACAGAATGAAACATTGCCCGGTACTGCACCGTCCTCACAATAATAGGTATGTTTGAGTCCATTGTTGCAGCCACCATGTCAGTCCATCTCATTGAGGGTCTTCCTCTTTTTTGCTGGCCCTCCACTTTACCAAACATGAGGTCTTCCTCCAGGGATTGGTCCTTCCAGATAAGGTGTCCAAAGTAAGTGAGACAAAGTCTCATCATCCTAGCTTCTAAGGAGCATTCTGGCTGTACCAAATAGGATTGGTAACTTATCCATAATCTCTCAAGCTGTGTCCTCAGCCAGCCTCTGTCAGAATTGCCTAGATGCAGAAGTCTGAGCTCTTGCCTGTTTCTACCAGTTCCTTATAAACATCCTTAGTCTACACTTGGACCATTTACCGGAAATGTCAACTACTTCCAAGACTCCTGTCTCCCCCACCTTCGTTCACAATTTGTAACTGTGTTACTCTTCATGGTTTACCTGCCTGCTGACTCTTCTGTCTCCCCTGCAGTCCCTTTTCCCTCAGGATTTATTCACTCATTTGTTGGTTCATCAAACATTTCTGGACCACTAGGCTTGGAAGAGCCTGAGATGAATCAGACAAATGCCATGCCCTTGAGTGGTCACAGTCCAGGGAGTGAGAAAGATACATGGATGGAAAATTATCATCAGAGTGAGAAGAGCTATGAGAATGGGAATCCCAGGAGTTACGGGAGGAGAGTAGGGGCTTCTAGCCTGGCTGGGTGTTCAGGAAGGGTCCCCTAGAGGAAGAGCAATTTTAAAGATGGAGAATGTGTATGAGTTAACTAGCTGAAATGTTAGAGGGGGAAGTTCCTAGAGCATTTCGAACATGTAAGAGATAAGGCTGGAGAGAGAACAGTAGTGAAGAGCTGGCACTCTAGCAAGACCTTGGACTGTCCTTCAGACAATGGAAATCACCTGAAGACTCCTTGGCAGAAGACCAGTTTTGTGGTCTATGGTTTGGAGACTGGATTGGAGGAGGTGAGGCTGGATGCGGATAGGCAGGTGTAATGACGGTGGGAGTGGAAACCAAAGTACCAACTTTAAGCAGAGCAGGAGAAGAGGGCGTTGAGAGATGGTACTGACTGAGAGGCTTGATTGGAGGTCAGGATCAATGGGAACTTGGGATCAACTGAATGTGGCTGGAGGATGAAGACAATGGCAGAATCTCCATGGTCTCTGAATTTGTTTGAAACCCTGGGTGGCATAAATTGTTAACCATTTGGCTGCTAACCAAAAGGTTGGTGGTTTGAATCCACCCAGAGGTGCCTCAGAAGAAAGTTCTGGTGATCTACTTCTGAAAGATCACAGCCATTTAAAACCCTTTGGAGTGCAGTTCTACTCTGAAACACACAAGGTTGCCATGAGTTGGAACTGACTTGATGGCACCTGGTACTGGTCCTGCCACCTCCAGTTCTTTCAAAGACTCCCTTTCTGTACTTTGGGAACCATTCTCCTCTGCCCCACCCCATCATTAGGGAAGTTCATACTCAGCCCCTTCTTCAGTCAAGCCCTTCTCCTTAGGTCAGCCTCAGAGCTCCTCCCAACATCCAGTAACATTAAAGTGTCCTTTCTCTCCACTTCCCACACAAATATTGATCATCAACATGATTGATATTGCTATTTATATTAACAATGAATGTATTCACCAAAAAATAATTAGCACAAGAACTCTGTATAGTATTTTGAGTCTCATTAATGTCACCAAGTTTATTTAAATGACAGCAGAATGGCAAGTCAATAATGATGAATAATTAATAAAGACATCTGATTACCTTAAAGCACACCCTGGGAGTGTGTCCTGGCTCAAGGATGGCACACAGGCTATTAGTGAGGGTGGGTAGATGGTTTCTGTGAGTCGAGCCATGCTCCTCCATTAAATGGAAGGGACCCATCAGTGATCCCATGGTCTGACGTGCAAGGTTGGCAGGCTTGCTGAGTTTGGTAAAGGGTTGACTATAGCAGATCTTGTTTTAAAAAGCAAATATGTTACTTTGATGACTAAGGTGTGCCTGGCCCAAGCCATGGTATTTTCAGTCGCTTCATATGCATGCAAAATGTGGACAATGAAAAAAGAAGACAGAAGATTTGATGCATTTGAACTGTGGTGTTGGCAAAGAGTATTGAATATACTGTAGACTGCAAGAAGAACGAACAAATCAGTCTTAGAAAAAATACAACCAGGATACTCTTTAGAAACAAGGATGGTATAGAAACAGCATGGGGGCAGTGTCTGACCTCCTCTAACTTCACAAGGGGGAAGGAAGAGCAAGATCAACAGCCCAAGGCTGATTTCTATGAGGCAGAGGACAGACATGCCTCCTCTCTCCACCATCTTTACCAATTCTGACACCAACTGTCCCTCCCACAGAACTCTCTACTTCTCTGCTGGGTTTGATAATTCATTGCAATGGCCATACAGAACTCATAGACCATACTTACGATTATGCGATTTATTAGAGAAGTAACAGGTTACAATTCAGGTTCAGCAATGCTCAGGATACAGTTCTTCTATCAGGACAGCCTTTTCCAGCCATGCTAGCAGGAACACTTCTCCCTCTCCCTCAGTCTCTGCCCAAAGGCACTCGGCTTTCTTAGTCTGTGGGCCAGGAAGCCCACTGTACTGTCTCCTGCGGGTCGCTCCTGCCAGTTTCTCCTTCCTTGGTGGTGGTGGGCTTTTCTCTTTTTCCACCTCTGGGGTGGAAAGCCCAGTGGGATGGCAAAACTGACCAGTCCCTTTAGTGGGCCACAATTACCCTATCACACAGTCCTGCCCAATCACTTGGGTGAGAGTTACTACACCATACCTAGAAAGGTCACACAAAAGTGATCCATCACACCACAGAGGGTGAGACTTTGGACGTATCATCAGTAACGACCAATCACTAGAAAGGGACATCATGTTTGGTAAAGGAGAAAGTCAGTGAAAATGAGAGACACCTTCGATGAGATGAACTGACACAGTAGCCACAACAGTGGGCTCAAACATACCAATGATCACGAAATTGGGCAACATTTTGTTCTGTTCTACAAAAGGTCACCATGAGTCAGAGCCAACTCCATGGCAACTAGCAACAACAACACAGCAGATCTGGAGTTTAAAGAGATACCCCAGAGTGCTCAGTGGCCTTTCTGGAGGAGGGCCGCCAACTGCGCCCCTCTGAAGCTTCATTAGGAGGAAGTCTGCACCAGGGCAAAGAATACGGGCTTCTGGAATCACATCCTACTGGCTTTGGATCCTGGTTCTTCCACTTACATCTGTGTAACTTTGGGCATCCCACATAATAAGCAGGGACACAATACTTAGCCTTAGGAATCTGTGAATATTAATGAGATGATGCGTTGGAAGAGTCCAGGTGGTGGGAATGCGGAAGGTACTCAGGAAGTGTCCCCCTCTCCCTCCTTCCTTACGGCCTTCCTCTATACAGATCAGTCTGACAAGTGTCCCTGGGATGGCTTTGCTCAGGAGGGACGTGGCTATTCTAGCCCCTCAGAGGCCCCAGCCACCCCTTTATGTTGCTCTGCACGCTGTGGCTGCCAGCTGGCATCAACCCCTGCTCTGCACCAGTGGGACGCCGAGGCAGTAATGTAATCGGAGGTTTAGGCAGAGTCCATGGCTTCAAACAGAGCAATCTGTTTTGTGCACACAGCCCTGAGCAATGGCAGAGGAAAGGGAGGGGAGCGTGGTGTGCAAAGGAGTAAATATTCTCGGAAGACCCCCGTCTGAGGGCTGAGGGGAGCATGCTGGGGATCTGAAAGCTGCTCTAGCAAACCTCCTGGAGGAAATGCTATCATTGCTTTCGAGTCAAGCTTATGTGTTTTGTTTTGGGGGAAATTGTTCCCTTAGATATTGTAACTGATTACTTGGAAAGTCACCTGCAGTATTTTGCTGAGACCAAGAAACCCTGAGGGGTTGGTTTGGGAGGAAGTTAAAGGTAGATTCTGCCCTCACTGAGGGCTTTAGTCTCCCTGCCAAGAATGGTGCTGATGACGTCTTACAGCACCCTTCTAACTACCGCATAAACTGAGAGTGTCCCCACTTTCAAGATGAATAAACTGAGACTCATGGAGTCCAAATAAGCCAGACGAGTCTCGCCATCTTCACTTTTAGGGACCATTCTAGCTATACTTTTTCCAAGACAGATCTGTTCATTCACGTAGCAGTCTGTGGTATGTTTAACATCCTTTACCAACACCACAGTTCAAATGAGTCCATTCTTCTTTGGTCTTCCTTTTTCATTGTCCAGCTTTCACATGCATATGAGGTGATTGACAATACCATGTGATGGTCATCAGGAGGGACCAATCCCTGGAGAAGGACATCATGCTTGGTAAAGTAGAGGGTCAGCAGAAAAGAAGGAGACCCTCAACGAGATGGACTGACAAAGTGACTGCAAAAATGGGCTCAAACATAGCAACGGTTCTGAGGATGGCATAGGGCCATGCATTGTTTGGTTCTGTTGTACATGGGGTCGCTATGAGCTGGAGCCGACTCAGGGGCACCCAAAAACAACCACTATGCAGGGAGGAGGAAATGAAGCCAGGTTGCCTGCTCCACACCCCGTGCTCTGCCAACTGTACTATGGAAGCGGAGGAGAGTGATAAGGAGCGAGCCAGAGTACAAGGCAGTCTGGGGACCGCAAGGGAGAAGGGCTTTACCTCTGGGGGAAGATGGGAAAGGGCTTCCCTAGACTGAAGACCTGGGTCAGAGTAGGATCAGGTGGGTGCTGGCAGCTCCTGGTGTGGTGCATCAAAAGGAAGGTGGATCCTTAATTTCCAGCAGGAAATACTGGGCTGAGAAGCCAAGGTCAGGGTGGAAATGCCTGGAGGATCAGAGCAGCAAAGCCAGGCTCATGATCAGGTGGTCTGGAGCCAGCTAGAGACTCCAGAGCAGGGTGAGCGGGGCAGCGAGGTACCAAGGACGGCAGGGGCAGGGGTGGGCTGTGGGGAAAGAGCGGAGGGGGCTGGGCTGGGCAGCTCTTGGGCCTTGCCCTCTGCACAGAGGGAGGTTCTGTGTGGGCGCGTGTCCTTGGGCTAGGCACGCCCATCTTAAAGATGGCATGGGCCTGACACGGAACATCGGTGTTCAGAGGAGACGCTGGAAATGGACTCTGGGAGAAGCCAAGGAATACACCTTATGTGGAAATGAGGCCAACCCCAGTTCTCCTGAGTCAGATCATGACACTGTTTCCTTAAAAAACCAGTTGCTGTCAAGTCAATTTCAACTCACAGCGACCCCATGTGTGTCAGAGTAGAACTGTGCTCTATAAGGCTTTCAATGGCTGATTTTTCAAAGGTAGATCGCCAGGCCTTTCTTTTAAGGCAGCTATGGGTGGACTTGAACCTCCAACCTTTTGGTTAGCAGCCAAGCACTTAACTGTTTGTGCCACTCAGGGACTGAGCCCTTCCTTAGTTCTTAGCAAAGGTCAGCACCTGGAACCCAGAAAGAGCACCTTTCCAAATGTTCTCCATCTGTGAAGCCAGCAGGAGTCTCTCTGTTGCTGGGGATGCTGGTGTTTAGCAGAGACTCCTCATTTCTGTGCTGAGGACACTGCTTCCAGGCACTGCCAGGGCTGCCTGCCTTGAAGTGCCAGCATGGTTCCAGGGTGGGGTTCTAAGCTGGGTGAATGCCCTCCTCCTGACTCTGGGTGCCCCCTTTTCACCTGGAGACCTCAGTAACGGCAGGATTGAGCCCCTGTGTTTCCTGAGTCCCCTAGGAAACAACTTTCAGGCTTCTGTCTGCAGTCTTACTCTTCATCCAGAAGACCTGGGCAGGGAGAAAGGATACGAGCTCTTTGTACCTGCCCCTTCCCCACATACTGCCCTGGGCACCCATGCGTATACTTTTCCACATGCACATCTGCACACAGAGACACCTGTACCTCAATGCATCCTGTCTGAGGGTCCTCTCGTCACAGGCACATCTCTGCTTACACCCGTGGGAACGAATTAAGGAGCACGTGGAGTTTTACACCTGGGTAGAGTGATGGCAAGGAGCCTTGGTGGCACAACAGTTAAACGCTCGGCTGCTAACTGAAAGGTTGGCGGTTCGAACCCACCCAGGGGCTCAGTGGGAGAAAGACCTGGCCATCTGCTCCCGTAAAGATTATAGCCTAGGAAATCCTATGGGGCAGCTCTGCAATGTCACAGGGGGCCGCTATGAGTTAGAATTGACTTGATTGCACCCAACAACAATGACCAAGAGACAGCCAGTGGTGTAAAAAGGCCAGGCAGTGGGAGATGGCCACCTAGACTGAAAGCAGTACAGGCACTGATTGTCCACAGAGAATTTACAAACAATAATAAAAATGATGTCTTAGTTTCCTGGAGCTGCTGTATCAAATGACCACAAACTGGGCATCTTAAAACAGTAGGGATTTGTTCTCTCATGGTTGTGAAAGCAAGAAGTCAAAATTAGTACCAAAGGGCTGGAATTAAGGTGTCAGCAGGGAAGTTCTCCCTCTGCAGCCTCTGGGGGGAATCCATTCCTTACTCTGCCCGCAGTCCTGGGCTTGTGGGTGCTATGATGCTGGACAGGTTTCAGCAGAGCTCCCAGACTAAGAAACACTAGGAAGAAAGGCTTGGCAATCTACTTCCAAAAAGCAGCCAATGAAAACCTTACGGCCCACAATGGTCTGATCCTGTTGTACCTGGGGTCGCCATGAGTTGGGGGCTGACTTTGTGGCAGCTAATAACAACAACAAGCTTCAAGTTAACTCATTGTTATTACTTACCTTTTGTTAAATACTGTTTTCTACAAGGAAGTCACATCAAAGAACTACCACTTACACAGTTGAACCCAACACATGTGGACTCAGATACACACCTTGCTTCTGAGAGTAAGTTCCTAAGGGTTTGGCATCATTTGAAGTTGCTTCAGGCTCAGTTCATATCTCCAACACCTGTGGTACTACATATTCTTTTGTTTAAGCAGTAGATTTGAAATAATGCTATAGTATTTGTGTAGATAAAGAAACAGCTTGAGTTACTTCAGTTCTGTCATTCCATGTGCAAATCTTTCCCTGAATTTTGTGGAGTTCACTTTTTTGGAAACATTTCTTCAGGTTTTTTTCCTCTTTTATAAAAAAATATTAATTTAATTATTGTTATTATAAGCTGCTTTTGAGTTGCCCCCCCCATGCACACTCATGGCGACCCGATACATGATGGAGGATCACACCATTGTGATCCATAGGGTTTTCACTGGCTGATTTTCAGAAATAGATTGCCAGGCCTTTCTTCCTAGCCTCTCTTAGTCTGGAAGCTCCGCTGAAATGTGTTCAGCATCATAGAAACACAGAAGCCTCCACTGATAGATGGGTGATAGCTATGCTTGAGGTTCATTGGCCAGGAATCCAACCTAGGTCTCCTGCGTGGAAGGTGAGAATTCTACCACTGAAACACCACCGCCCTCATTAATTTTATTAAAACATATTAATCCATTACTTCCCCCTTTTTATGCTATACTACTGTATTTATTTATTTATTTTAATTGCTATATTATTTTGTTTCATTCTTAGAGCTCTATGAAGCAGATATTGTCCTCCATTTTACAGAGAAAAAAAAGAAAAAAACAGATTCAGGGAAGTTAAGTGACTTGTCCAAGGTCTTATAGCTTGTAAGTCATGATGTATTTATTTTTAAAATACTTTTTACTGTTATGATTATATACACAAATTCCAGTAAAAGAACTTTTGCTGTCTACATTTGTTTTCTGACCATTTGTTTCTTGATATTACTGAAAATAATTTTGATATACAGAGAAGGCTGGGGAAAAATGGCTGTGTTGGGTACGGATACGCTGGGAGCACAGGAGACAGCCCAGGTCTGCCAGCTCTGGGTGTGCGAGAAGCTGGCCGAGCTGAGTCACAGAGGGAAGGACAGCCCTCCAGGGGACACTTGGGGGTGTCATCTCAAGTGCCCACTCTTCTTCTGATGCAGCTGTGCCAGCTCCACGTGGGCCTTGGGGCTTCTTCAATCGGTTGTAAATTTGACCTGAGTCTAGGTTAGGGTCTCAGTAGGTCTTTGAGGGTGAGGAGGGGATTCTGGGAGAAGAACACTGTGAGCTAAGGGACAGGAGCAGGAAAGTCAGGGGCTTATGAGACAACCATGGAGAGCCTGGCTTAGCCAGAGCCGCGGTTCTCAGCTGGGTCCAAGGTACCACGTGGGTCTCCAAGATTCTTCCAGGAGGTCTATGAAAGCCTCTGTTTTCCACCTACATATCTGTGCGAGGCTGGGTTTTCTTCATATAATTTAACCAAAATAGCATATCTCAACAGCTTGAATAAAGAAGCAGATAAGGGCAGCCAGCTGTCTTCCATTAAGTCAGACACTAGAGATTTGCAAAAATGCAAAACAAAGCCTCCCTTCTCACTGAATTTTTGTTTGGAAAATATAGTTGTTTTTGTAAAAATATATTATTTGTTATCATGCAATGTGTTCATTGTTGTTATTTTTGAATGAATTGATAAATAGGTATTTTAAAATTATCTCAGTTTGAATTTATAATCAGTATAAATCAAAGACATAAACCACATAAACAAAAGCATTTTGGGGTCCTCAGTCATTTTTTAAAGTGTAAAGGGGTCCTGACATGAAAAAGTTTGAGAACTGCTGAGCTAAAATATGGACTATATAAAAAGTAGGGGACCAAGAGAAGTTTGGAAAGGTAAGTCAGGGACACTGTCTTAGGCTGGGTTCTCTAGAGAGGCAAAACCAGTGCAGCATATAAATATAGAGGTTTATATAAAGGAAATGGCTCACATGGTTGTAGAGGCTGGAAAGTCCCAAGTTTGCGGGTCAGGATGGAGGCTCCTCCTGATTCACATAGCTGCACATGCTGGCGAATCCAAGATTGGAAGGCTGGATGGCAGGTAAGCTGATAGCTCAAGTCCTAAGAACTGGAGGTCAGATGAACAGAAGCCAGCTGCAGAATCCATAGAGAGCGAAAGCCCATGAGCCTTGCCAGAAAGTTTACCTATATTGGATGTAGGCCACACCCCCAAGGAAACTCCCTTTCATCTGATTGGCTACTCACAGCAGATTCCATCACTGAGGTGATCACATTATATCAGATCTCATCATGGAGGTTATTACATCATTAAAAAGCTGCCAAACCACTGAGGATCATGGCCTAGCCAAGTGGACACACAACTTTAACCATCACAGGCACGTTGTCCATTGCTTTGGATGCCAAAGTGACCCTGCAGTTATTTTTGTAGGCAGTAAGGGGCCTGTGAATATTTCTGTGCAAGGAAGTGACATAAAGAGAGCTGTGTTTTAGGAAAAATACATCTGGTGGAGAGTGTAGACATGGAGACAAGCCAGTGACCTCTTGCAGTAATCCAGAAAGAGGTGGGAAAATGTTGAGTCCCAGAATACAGGGCAGGACCTGGAAGGGACTGGGACCTAGCAGGAGACACATTCGCTTGGCCTGGTCAGGGTCTAGGGAGCTGACTTGGCTGTACCCTCAAAGCCAAGAAGCATTCGGTGTCTGGGTGGGAGGTGCCCTTCAGTAGTACATGGTGCTATGCTAGAGTTTGGGGATTCCCATAGGAATCCTGGGAAAGTGGTTTTCATGAGGAGTCAACTGGTGAATGACTCCTCATTTAAGACAAGACTCTAGCCCCTGGGAGAAGGAGGCTTATTGGACCAGGAAGCCCTCATGCAATAAGCAAGGGGCAAAGTAGGCACATCCTACCTTCATTTCTAATTGTATAGTAAGGATCAGCATCAACCCACTCCTCTAAATGTAGGGATGAATCCAGTCCTTGCCTTCCCACTTCTCCATCTTCATCACCAGCTACCCAAGTGGCATACTCTTTCTCTGACCCTAGCCACTTGGAGATGGGTCAGTGCTCACAAGTTAGAAGAACACCTTCTTTCAGACTGTCAAATAGGTAGACACCATCCCCTGTTGGCTCTCACTGTCCATTTGGGTTTGTTAATTTGCTAGAACGACTCATAGAACTCATTGAGACTACCTCATACTCACAGCTACAGCTTTATTACAACCAAAAAGGATACAAAAAGATGCATAGGGTAAGGTTAGAAGACTTCCTGGTACAGAGCTTCCATGTCCCAAAGAGGAATGCACTACCCTTTCTAGAGCCTGGTTACCAACCAGGAAGCTCCTCTGAGCTTCGGGGCTCCATGATAGATTACATCATGCCTCTTGAGGGAAGTTAACATGGCCCCTAGGTGGTCTCTCTTGATCTGATCAGCCCCCACTCATTAGTCTCAGGTGTTTTCTGGCTTGAATGAATTGAGAACAAAGGCTAAATTGCTTTCTGCAAGGTGATTACACACCTCACACCTCAGACCTTGGCGGTAACTGGAGGGTAAAGAATTAAACAAACAAAAAAACTAATCTCAAAATTAATCAGAAAACTGATCTCAGAGGGGTTAAATAACTTGTCCAAAGTCACAGTTATTAAATATCCAAGAGGAGAGTCAAATCCTTACCAGCTGTTGCCAAAGCTGAGATTTTTTTCCCGTGACAACTTTCTGTCTCCTTTAAAGGAGTATAAGAGAATAGACTCCCTGGGTGGCACAAACAGTTAAGTGTTCAGCTACTAACCAAAAGGTTGGCAGTTCAAATCCACCCAGAAGTGCCTTGGAAGAGAGGCCTGGCCATCTACTTCTGAAAGATGACAGCCATTGAAAACCCCGTAGAGTATACTTTTACTCGACTTGATGGCAACTGGTCTTTTTTTTACTTTGGTTAACAGAATAGAAACACAGAGCAAAACTGGACCTCTACTTGAGGTTTAGACATATATACAACTGCCTTCTTAACATCTTCACTTGGATGTCTACTGCATCTCAAACTCTACATGTCTAAAGGCAAGTCTTGATCACCCCACACCTCCAGCCTCAGTCCCTCACTCCACACTCATCTGAGTCTGCCAGTTATTCACTCCATCTTTCTGATCTTCCCCGTCTCAGCAGATGTCACTGCCATCCACCCAACTGCTCAAGGCCAAGAACCTAGGCGTTATCGAAATCCATACTCTCCTCATCCTCACCCCCACCCAATTAACCAGCAGGCCCTGCAGACTGTCTCCACAGTACATTGCTGTTGCAGCTGCGTGTCTCCCACTTGGCTGCCATCATGCTAGTCTGAGGACCATCTCGTCTCAGATATTTTTCTACAGTGGCCTCTCAATTGGTTTCCTTGTCTCCAATCTTCTCCCTCCCCAACCTATTATTCACACAGAAACCAGAATGAGATTCTTAGAATGTAAATCAGATCATGGCACTTCTCTGCTTAAAACCATTCAATGGCTTCTCACTGCTCTTGCAATCTTATTTCAAACTGCTTGCCAGCCTGTACACAGTCTGCAGTCTCCCTTGAATGATCAGACCTCTGTCTACCTCTCCAGTCCATCCCCCACCACTACAGCCTTTTCTTACTTTGCTGCAACCATACTAGCCTCTTCTGTGTCCCTCAGACATGCCAAGCTCTTTCCCACATATCTTAATTTGTGATTCTCTTTGCCTAAAGGAGCCCTGGTGATGCAGGAGTTAAGAGTTACAGCTGCTAACCAAAAGGTCCGCAGTTCAAATCCACCAGCCACTCCTTGGAAACCCTATGAGGCAGTTCTAGTCTGTCCTATAGGGTCACTATGAGTCGGAATTGATTTGACGGCAATGGGTTTTTTTTGGTTCTTTGCCTAAAAGGTGCTGGTCCTACTTTTTAAAAAAATATTTTATTTTTTGTTGTTGAAAATATACACAGCAGAACATACACCAATTCAACAAATTTCTACATGTATAATTCAGTGACATTGATTACATTCTTCAAGTTGTATGAACATTCTCACCCTCCTTTTCTGAATTGTTCCTCCTCCATTAACATAAACTCATTGGCCCTTAAGCTTCACATCTAACTTTTTGAGTTGCTGTTGTCAGTTTGATCTCATATAAACCAAAAACACCAAGCCCATTGCCGTTGAGTCGATTCCAACTCCTAGCAACAGTATAGGACAGAGTAGAACTGCCCCAGAGGATTTCTAAGGCTGTTTTATTTATGGAAGCAGACTGCCACATCTTTTTCCAGTGGAATGGCTGGTGCTCTTGAACCGCCAACTTTTCAGTTAGCAGCCAAGCACTTAACCTCTGTGCCACTAGGGCTCCTTAGTGATCCCATACAGATCTTCAAAAGAGCACAATGTCAAGGCAGACATTCTTTCCTAATTAAGCTAAACTATTATTTGGTTTAAAGAAGACTTCAGGGAATATTTTTGGTTTAAGGTTTAAACAAGATCTCAGGGAGGCGGAGCCAACATGGCACCCTAGACAGATGCACCATGCAATCCCTCCGCAGCAAAGACTCGAAAAAGTAAGTAAAACAAATACAACTGTCAATCCTGGAACCCTAAGCATCAAATGAAGGGATAATAAAGAACTAGATCTAACACCAAATGGAAGAAAAAACTGACGGAAAACAGAGAATGAGGAGAGATATGGAGTAGAGTTCCCCTGCCAACTAACATGGCACAATGTCACCATCTTGGAGCACAGCCAACAATGACCCCAGACAGGGAATATGGGAAGGCAACTTCACAAAGTCCTCAAAAGGAGACAGATCACCCGGTAACCAAAGAAACATACTTTCCCATTTCTCACTCTTCTGGTGAGTAGAAGCAAGAACTCCCCCATCTTGGCAGCCCCCATCACTGGGGTCCACGATACGAGTCCCCCAACCCCCTGGGTTCACCCTGCCTCCTTACACCACACAGCTTTTTTTTTCCTCTTTCTTCCTTTTGTTTCTCCCCCCTAATTAGCCCCGTATGCCACGTCTCTTCCTACTGGCCCTTGCCGCAGTGCTGCGATTAGAGAGCCACCAGCCCACCACTACCCCCGGTCTGCCCCTCCCCTACATGCTGGCTCCCACAGGACAGCCATTTATTTAATTATTTTTTTTTCTCCCTCCCACCTAGTCCCATGCATAGCTTCCCCTCCCTCAGGTTCACTCCACCCCTACTCACCGGCCCCCATGGCACAGCCAGTTTTTTTAATTTTATTTATTTATTTTTAAATTTTATTATTTTTTTCTTCCT
The DNA here is from genome assembly GCF_000243295.1 of Trichechus manatus latirostris. Lineage (NCBI taxonomy): Eukaryota > Metazoa > Chordata > Mammalia > Sirenia > Trichechidae > Trichechus > Trichechus manatus. Next base: position 3,558,169 of record NW_004444013.1, read on the forward strand.
TTTCTTTCTCCCTCCCACCTAGCCCCATATGCCACCTCCTTCCACTTCCCACCAACTCCCACTTTACTGCTGTGGCTAGAGAACCACTGGCCTGCCACCACCCTGGGTCCACCCTGCCCCCATGTGCCAGCTCTGGCAGCTGCCATTTTTTTTTCATTTTTTTCTTCTTTCTCTTTTTTCTCCTTCCCACCTAGACCCATACATAACCTCCAATCCCTTCCCACCAGCCCTTACTTCCTCCCAGCCCCCACTCACTGGCACCCACTGTGCTACCAGTTTTTGAATTAAAATTTTTTTCCTTCTTTTTCCTTCTCCCTCCCACCTAGCCCCATATGCCACCTCCTCCCTGCTTCTTGCCAACTCCCACTTCACCACCGTGGCTAAAGAACCACTGGCCTGCCACCGACCTGGATATACTCCACCCCCACCCGCCAGCTCCCACCATGGGGCTATTTTTTTTTTTTTTGCTTTTTTTTCTTTCTCTTCTTTCTCCTTCCCACATAACCCCATACATCACCTCCACTCCCTTCTCACCAGGCCTTGAGTCTTCCCAGGCCTCACTCTCCGACACCCACCATGCTCCCATTTTTTTAATTAATTTTTTTTCTCTTTCTTTATCCCTCCCACCTAGCCCTGTATGCCACCTACCCCCTTTGGCCAGACCTTGTCATGTTGTCATGGCTATAGAGCCACTGGCATAGCAGCCTGCTGTTGCCCTGGGTCTCCCCTGTCCTCACAGGCTGGCCCCCACTGCACTGCCATTTTTTTTCTTTTTTCTATTTTTTTCTTATCTCTTTCTTACTTTTCTTTCTGTCTCCCACCTAACCCCATACACCACCTCCCCCTTTCCCACTGGCTCCCACCATGCCATCATGGATAGAGTGCCAATAGTGCACTGGGCCCCCACTGCCCAGGGTCTGCCCCACTCCCATTCACCGGCCCCCACCACACAGCCATTTATTTTAATATTTTTCTTTTTCTTTTTACCTCCCATCTAGCCCCATATGCCAGCCCCCGCTTCTCACCAGCCCCCAGGTACACCCTATCCCCACCCAAGGGCTACCCATTTTTTTTCTTTTTGTTTCTCTTTTCTTCCTTTTCTCCTTCCCATCTATCCCAGTATGCCACCTCCTCCTCTTTCCCACTGGCCCCCACTGGCCCCAATGGCCATTGTGCTAGAACATCCCCAGCACTCAGGCCCACTGCTGCACTGGGCCTGAACTGCCCCTCCCCTCCTGCCACTCGATCAGCTCCTGAACAATGGGATGTGAGTCCATACCACCCCCTGTCTGACACATGGCCTGTCTGGTGAGAGGCTATGAATGCTTCCACACTGCTGGACCAACATCAGGAGGCAGACAGTGCCCACCCAGTCCACCCTCAGCCACCTCACCAAACTGGTGTACAGTGAAGTGGGCTCACCCTGCCTGCTGCTTCCCTGCCCACTCAGACAAGGTGGTGAGAGATATCATGCCCACAGATGACAAAGCAGAAAAGCATGACCAGCCTACCCGATCTAACATATCAAAAAACAAAACAAACAAAAAAGCAGGATGAAATGAATGAACATACAATCAACAAATAAAGAAATAATATCTTAATGTCTCATAAATAGTAGACAATATAAACATATAAAAAAGCAGGATAAGAAGGCTCCAGAAAGTGATCAAAATAATCAAATAACCTTTCAGTAGAAGAAAAGGCAGTGGAACTACATGATATGGAATTCAAAATGCTAGTATTTAGGGCTGTCCAAGAGGATAGGAAAGAGATCAAGGAAAACAAGACAAAACCAATGAAAACATAGCCAAAATCAAGGAAAACACAAACAAAGCAATAGAAGAAGCCAGGAAAATAATACAAGAAAAAAATATAAAAATAAATTAACAATTAAAAATCATAAGAAAAAAAATCACACACACACAGATAGAAATCCAAAAGATAAACAGCAAAATTTCAGAAATGGACAACTCAACAGAAGGTTTTAGGAGCAAATTTGAAACAATGGAAGACAGAGTCAGCGAGATTGAAGCCAAATCCGCTTTTGTTGAGGAAAACTCAGAGCAAAAAATGAAGAAAAATGAAGAAAACCTAAGAATTATGTGGGACACTATCAAGAGCAAAACTTCATGCATGATCAGAGTTCCAGAACAGGGGTAGAAAATGGAAAACACAGAGAAGATTGTTGAAGATTTGCTGGCAAAAACTTCCCAAATATCATGAAAGATGAAAAGATGACCAACCAAGGAGCTCAACAGACCCCATACAAGATAGATCCCGAAAGAAAGTCACCAAGATGTATCATAATCACACTTGCCAAAACCAAAGACAAAGAAAGGATCCTGAGAGCAGCTCAAGAAAAAAAAAAAAGTCACATACAAAATGGTAATAATAAGACTAAGCTCTGATTACTTGGCAGAAACTATACAGGCAAGAAAACAGGAGATGAAGCAAATAACCCAAGTAAGAAATGAGATGGAGGGGGCATTATAAGAGAACCAACTGAAATAAAAAGGATTGTAACAGAATATTATGAAAAATTATACTCCAACAAGTTGAGAACCTAGAGGAAATGGACACATTTCTAGAATACCTGCATAAACTAACACAAACTCAGATAGAAAATCTGAACAGACTTATAACTAGAGAAGAGAAGAGGTAAACAAAAAATAAAATAAAATAAAAAAGCTTTCCCAACAACAACAAAAAATCCCTGGCCTAGACAGCTTCAATTGAGAATACTACCAAACATTCAGAGAAGAGCTCATACCAGTACTACACAAACTATTTCAGAGCATAGAAAAGAATACTGTCAAATTTATTATATGAAACCAGCATAACCCTGATACCAAAGCCAGGCAGAGACACCAGAAAAAAGAAAATTACAGACAATATCTCTCATGTATATAGATGCAAAAATTCTCAACAAAATTCAGCACCATATAAAAAAAAAAAACACCACAATCAAGTGGGATTCATACCAGGTATGCAAGGATGGTTCAACATTAGAAAATCAATCAATATAATCCACCACATAAATAAAAGAATCACATGATCATCTCAATTGAAGCAGAAAAGGCATTTGATAAAGTCCAACACCCATTCCTGATAAAAGCTCTCAATAAAATAGGAATATAAGGGAAATTCTTCAACATAATAAGGGGCATCTATACAAAACCAATAGCCAACATCACTCTCAGTGGAGAGAGGCTGAAAACACTCTTCCTGAGAATGGGAAAAGACAAGGATGACCTTTATCCCCACTCCTATTTAACATTGTGCTGGAAGTCCTAGCTAGAGCAAAAGGCAAGAAAAAAGAAATAAAGGGCATCCAAATTGGAAAGGAAGAAGTAGAACTATCCTTATTCGCAGATAATATGGTCCTATACATACAGAACACCAAACATTCCACAAGAAAACTACTGGAACTAATAGAAAGATTCAGCAGAATATCAGGAAACAAGAGCCAACATACAAAAATCAGTTGAATTCTGTCTTAGCTACCTAGTGCTGGTTATAACAGAAATACCACAAGTGGATGGCTTTAACAAACAGAAGTTTATTCTCTCACAGCCTAGTAGGCTAGAAGTCTGAACTCAGGGTGTCAGATCCAGGGGAAGGTCCTCTCTCTCCTTCGGCTCTGGGGGAAGGTCCCTGTCATCAGTCTTCCCTTGGTCTAGGTGCTTCTCTGTGCAGGAACCCTGAGTCCAAAGGATGCACTATTCTCCTGGCTCTTGTTTCTTGGTGGTATGAGGGCCCCATGTCTCTTTGCTCTCTTCTCTCTTTTATATCTCAAAAGAGATTGACTTAAGACACAATCTAATCTTGTAGATTGAGTCCTGCCTCATTAACATGATGAATCACACCTCATTAACATCATAAAGATAGAATTTACAACACATAAGAAAATCTCATCAGATGACAAAATGTTGGACAATTGCACAATTCTGGGAATCACAGACTAGCCAAGTTGACACATATTTTTGAGGGGACACAATTCAATCCATAAGAGATTCTGATAAAACAACAAAGAGAACTTTGAAACGGAAATCAGGAAAACAATACCATTTATAATAGCCGCTAAATAAATAAAAAAATAAAGATGATCTTATGGCAGTAGTTTCAGAGGTTCATCTAGCCCGATGGCTCCAGAAAGTGTGGATTCTGTGAGAATTTGAAAATCTGTTCCGCATTTCCCTCACTTTTGATCAGGATTCTTCTATAGAATCTTTAATCAAAATGTTCGGTGATGGTATCCAGTCACCATCCAGTTTTTCTGGTCTCATGGTAAAGGAGGCAGTTGTTCATGGATGACCCTATTTTTTATGTGGCTACTTCTTTCTCACTCCTTAGGTCTCAGCTCAAAGGTTACTTCCTCAAGGTGGCATACTCTGACCTCCTTTCTAAAGAAGGCTTACTCTTTCCCAGTTATTCCCTGTGATGCCACCATATTTATTTCCTTTACAGCATTTTTTACTTTCTGGAATTATTTATGTATTTTGTATTGTCTACCTTCCACCCCAAATATAATGTACATTCCTTGAAGTCAAGGACTTTTGACAGCTATAGCACCTTAAATCATGCCTGGTAAATAGTAGTTGTTTGGTAAATACTTGTTGAATGCATGAATGAAGTGAAGAGTGAATAAAAGACAGACAGGTAGTCATGACTTACCTGGGGAGAAGTGGCTTAAGTCTCAGATATAGGGCAGGTCACTGCAGGTGTATGGTGGTACCTCAGGAAGCCCATCTCTGAAGGTCATTCTGAAGGTCTGGGTCAAAGGGCCTCAGACCATTCACAAATTCTTCCAGGCCCAGTTGCACCATGGCTCTGCTCATGGAGGAGGGGAGGTGGGGAGCAGGAGACCAAGTCTCTCTGCATCATTTTCCCTGTAGCACCTCTGTTTTGTGTCAACTCTAGTGGACAGACTGGTGGCCGACCCAAGGGCCTATCTATGGAAAATAGTGCCTATGGCAATTAGTTTTAAATTGCTGAATGACTTCTCACAGCTGGTGATGGAAAGTGCAATGGCCAATAGAAACTGCTCATTAGCCCCTTCCTCAAGGGCACGTGCCCTTCCTGCCATACCTTAGTTACACCTCTGGTAGATGTTTCCTTTTTTCCTACATTCTGGATCCTCCCTGAGGGTGACCTCTAGCTTTTAGCTCATGGCCAGAGTGGAGAGGAATTATGCTCCCTGAGAAAGCATCTCTCAGCTCCATCTCCTGCTCCCAGGTTCTGTCTGATGGATCTTTTCTCCCAGGCCTCATCACAGTTTTATTAACCAAATACCTTAAAGGTTCATCAGGTTAACCAAAGACATTGCTTCTTCCAAGAGAAGGAGAAATGGAAATCTTGGACAATCACCCCAGGGAGACTGAGTTCCAGCATCTAGATGTCCTTCTCGATACATTTGACAAAAGAAGGTGGCATAGATGATCACACACCTGTGGTATGGTGGCAAGAGAATTTAAGAAAGATCACAGAAGTATGGACCATTCCCCAAAGTGGCTCAAGTCATTCCTTCTCCTGACTCATTGGCCCCACAGAGCTTGTCTCCCCTCCCAGGTATGAGGACACTTGCTACAGTTCACAGGTGATTGAGAGGTGCAGTTCCTGTGAGCAGGAAGTCAGGGAAAGAGAAGCTTTCAGAGGGTAATCAGCTCTGCTCTGGCTTGTTCTTGCTTGTCTGTCAGAATCTGCAAAGGGCCCAGTTAATGAGAAGCAAACCTGTCCTCCCACGCCCAGCCCAAGTTGCCTTCTGCCTAAGGCAAATTCACCTGCTGTGTTCCCTTAGCTGGGGCCTAGGTAGAAACTGGAGCAGGTCGGAAAAGTTTAACTGGGCCCCAAATGCGATTAACCAAGACTCGCTCGTATCTGCTCTGCTAGTGTTTAGCATGCCACAAACTCTAGCATTACCCTGTGGGTCTTAGAAGCCATTCGGCTTTTAATATTCCTTGCCTAGTTTACTCGTTGGAATTTAAATCAAAGGGTAACATCTATATTGGGGATAACTTTATAGCTTATCTTAATATAACTGCTAATAAATGTCATGTTTTAAAGTAGCTTTTTAAAAACAATGGTTTTAACAATGTTATATACTTTTAAGGGAATTTGGTAAGCAGTTGACTGAATCAGGCATGCTGTAATTTGAGGCATTATAAAAACAGACCATAAAGAATGGGACAGACAAGGCTCAAAGGTACTGGACCAGAGCCAAAGAAAATATTGGAATGTTCATAGAAATGAAAACAGTGTCCCACACCATCCCACTGAGCTCCAAATATGGTGCCTTGACTGCCGAGTCTCCTACTGGCTTTCTTTAAGTCAGAAGCAAGTGTGAGACAGACTCAGGGGACATTCTTGGAATCATAATTTATACTGCCAGCCCTAGGGAAAGACCCTTTACTGACCCCATCTTCATCATATAGTGTCAAGGGACTCTCACAGTGTGGTTCATGGGAAATGGCGGGTGAGGGAACCAGCAATGATAGTGTCTTACCCTTGCTGAGACTCTAACTTGCTCTGTGGCTTTGGGGCCTCAATTTCTCCATCTCTGAAATGAGGGATTTGGGCAAGACAATCTGTATTACGATTTGTGGTGGCTCTGTGATTTTACGGCTGTATCCCAGGGTGCCATTTTTTTTTTTTTTTTTTTCTTTGAATCAATGGATTGATTTGTCGAGTATTTACTATGTACTTAGCTCCGTGCTAGACTCAACAATCAATTCTGTACCACAAATATTTACCAACAGGCAATGGGTTAGGTGCTATGGACACAAAGAAAAATAAAACCTTCTAAAAGTACATTGCCCTATTTGTTGTTTTTAGGTGCCATCTAGTTGGCTCCGCCTCATAGTGACCTTATGTATAACAGAAAGAAACTTTGCCTGGCCCGGTGCCATCTTCATGATCACTGCTACGTTTGAGCCCGTTGTTGTCGCCGCTGTGCTAATCCATCTCATTGAGGGTCTGTCTCTCTTTCACTGACCCTGTAGTTTACTACCTGCGGCTTGTTGGTCTAGAGGTATGATGATTGCTTCAGGTGCAAGAGGCCCCGGGTTTGAATTCTGCATAAGCCCCTACCATTCCCCTTTTGGCATTTATTGTCCTATTTCAAAAAGTTGAAAAAAAAAAAAAAAAAAAGAAGCAGCAGCAGTGGAATTTAGGGACTTCTGCTTCCATATGGGATAGAGAAGCTGTGGGCAAACCAGAGTGCTGCCTGGAGCAACTAGAAAAACCAGGTAAGATACAGAAATTATCTGTCTGAAGGCAGCAGAGAGCTGTCTAGATAAGGAAAGCAAGAGGGACTGAGACTCTGAAGAAAGAAAATGGTTGGGGTTGGGGAGCTGAGCAGACTTCTGCAACTGCTCTGTCCCTTGGCACTTCAGGGTGTGGGCAGGGGTGAAGCCCTGTGCAAAGCCTGGCAGAAGGCCCTTACTGGGGGTGAGTGGTGGGTAGAGAAACCATCTGAGCTTTGGAAAAGGACTGGAAGTCTCAAGCACTTGACCAGTTTTCCCCTCAGGAAATTTGCCAAATACTGGGGTGTTGCAGAATGGGAGACTAAACTCCTAAGCAGAAAGCCTCTGAAAATTCCAGTGGAGGTTTTGGCAATCTTGGGAGACAAAACTTAGGTTCAACTGCAGCCAAGAGGTGAGGCTCCACAGAATAAATCAATCTCTTATTGGAGAGCTGGGATGGGGCAGTAGTGAACCAGAAGTAGACAGAAATTAGTGAACCAGGGCAGCAACCTTGCTTGAATGATGGGATGGAGTTGCTCAGCCAGCAGGCAGGGCAGTATTAAGGATGCATATATGGCAGGTAAAACCCATTGCTGTCGAGTTGATTCCCACTAATAATGACCCTATAGGACAGAGTACAACTGCCCAATAGGGTTTCCAAGGAGTGGCTGGTGGATTCGAACTGCCAACCTTTTGGTTATCAGCCTGGCTCTTAACCACTAAGCTACCAGGGCTCCATACAGCAGGTGGCAGACCAAAATGTGTCTGACTACGATTGCCTATTTGCATGAAGCATTATGCAACCCGTACTCCAAGGCCACTCTCCTGGAAAATAGACCCAAGGGCATTTCTGTACAACTTCTCAGAGCTTCTCCTACCATTTCAGGCTCATCTTGTGCCCTCACTCCATGTGTTTTCGTTCCAAGCATATCCTGGCTTTTCACAGGTCTGGAATGTCCTCTTGCCATTTTTCTACCAGGTAAACTCCTACTTACCCATCCAATTCTAGCTCAGTTACCATCATTTCTTTGTAGCATTTTCTGATCTCCAAGCCTAAGTTGTTTACTTCCTCTTATGTTTGTATTTACCCCCTTATAATTTCCCTTTTAATAACATCATGTTATCACAGCTTTTTTGAGGGTGATATTTATATGTAGAGTTCAGTGACATTGAGTGCATTCATCATGTTGTGCAACCATCACCACTATCTGTTTCCAAATTACTCTACCACCGCTAACAGAAACTCGGTGATCCCTCAGCAATGTCTCCTCCCTCCTCCTCTCTCCTGCATCTGGAAATCACTAATAAATTTTGGTCTTTATATATTTGCCTATTCTAGATATTTCATATAAGTGGGATCCTACATTTGTTTTCTTGTGACTGACTTATTTCACTCAGAATAATATTTCTAATGTTCACCCATGTTTTAGCATGTATCAGGACTTCCTTTCCCTTTACGGCTGAGTAATATTCCATTGTATGCACCACATTTTGTTTATCCATTCCTCTGTTGATGGGCATTTAGGCTGTTTCCACTTATTGGCTATTGTGAATAGTGCTGCAATGAACATTGGTGTACACGTTTTTGTCTGCATTCCTGCTTTCAATTCTTTTGTGTACATATCTACGAGTGGAATTGCTGAGTCACATAAGTAACTTTTTGAGGAACCATCAAACTGTTTTCCATACTGGCTGCACTATTTTCTATTCCCATCAGCAGTGGATGAGGGTTCCATTTTCTCCACATCCTTACCAACACCTGTTATTTTGCCTTTTTTAAAAAATCTATTTGAGCTATTCTAGTGGGGTAAGGTGGTATCTCATAGTAATTTTGATTTGCATGAGCATCTTTCCATGTGTTTGTTGGCCATCTGTACATTTTCTCTGGACAAATGTTTATTCAAATCATTTGTCCATTTTTTGACTGAGTTGTTAGTCCTTCTGTTATAAAGTTATAAGAGTTCTTTATATATTCTGGATATTAAACCCTTATCAAATATATGTTTCCCTCAAATTTTCTTCCAATCTGTACGTTGTCTCTTCACTTTGTTAATAAAGTCCTTTGATGCACAAAAGTTTTTAATTTGGGGGAGATTCACTTTATTGATTTTGTCTTTATTGCTCATGTTTTGGTGTCATAACATTGTTAAAAACTAGCTCCTGAAGAATTACTCCTATGTTTTCTTCTAAGAGTTTTATAGTTTTAATTCTTACTTTTAGGTCTTTGATCCATTTTGAGTTTATTTCACATATGGTATGAGGTATGGGTCCAGCTTCATTCTTTTGCATGTGGAAATCCGGTTGTCCCAGCACCATTTACTGAAGAGACTATTCAATGGACTTAGCACTCTTGTTGAAAATCAATTGACCTTAGGTGTATGGGTTTATTTCTGGACTCTCAATTCTATTCTATTGGTTTATATGTCTATCATTATACCAGTACTAGACTGTTTTGACTAGTATAGCTTTACAAATAGGTTTTGAAATCAGGAAGTATGAGTTCTCCTACTTTGCTCTTCTTTTTCCAACATTGTTTTGGCTCTTCAGAGTCCCTTGCTGTTCTGTATAAATTTGAGGATTGATTTTTCTATTTCTGCAAAGAAGGCTGTTGGAATTTTGATGGGAATTGTATTGAATCTATAGATTGTTTTGAGTAATATTAACATCTTCACAATATTATCTTCCAATTCATGAACATGAAATGTCCTTTCATTTATAGACCTTTTTAAATTTTTTTTTAGTTTTTAGCTTTTATTTTTTTAGGGTATAAGACTTTCACTTCCCTGGTTAGATTTATTCTGAGATTGTTTTTCTTTTAGATGCTATTGTAAATGGAATTGTTTCCTTAATTTGCTTTTCAGAATGCTCATTTCTGGTAGATAGAAACCAGACTTATTTTTGTGTGTTGACCCTGGACCCTACCTCTTTGCTGAATTCATTTATTGGCTCTGATAGTTTTCTTATAAGCTCATCTCTTCTGTGATGACATTTAGCAAATGCTAAAATGTATCTGATTCACCCAGGATGTTGTGCAGAATCAGTTGATGACACATGCTTTTTGGTGAGTGTTTTCTGTTTTCTGCTGAAAATAGCTCCTGGCTTTGGAGGACCTCATGGTCCTTCTTCCTGGCTCCATCTTCATAGTTCCCACCTGCCTCCTTTCCTAGTCTCTCTCAGGCCTCAAAAGCAGAAACGGAGCATAACGACCAATTCCTCATTAGTAAATCTTAAACTTTTAAAGATCAAGTGTTTTGAATACATCTTTGAACACTTTTGGTAGCATGACTGAAAAGATGTGGAGGTAAATATTGATTTGAAAAAATAAACAAGGTTTTAGAAAGAATTTTTTCCAGGTTATCACATCCTTCACTTGTCCACCCCAACACTACTGTATGACTATTTGAGTAAAACTGTTCATCTCTTTTACTTTGTCATGACAGGTGGTATTTCCTGGCATTGGCTGGGTGTTGAGGAATGTGTCTTACCTCCTATATCCAGTAGACTGTATACTCCACTCCACACTGTGGGCTTTGCCCAACATTTTCCTCCAGAAGGAATAGAAACAGGATGAATCCTCAGTTGTAGGACAGAACAATTTTATGCACAGATGAAGATGAGGTTTCATGCTTGTACAGGATTCATGAAACACTGTTGTGGTAACAGGCTGTTTGAAAACCTTGCCTTAGTGACTCCCTTACAGCTAAGATCTGAGCCCTAACACAGAGGCTAACAGGGTCAGAGTCGGAGAGCTGTCTATAGAGTTATGCCCAGATTGGCTGGACACAGCTGGAACCAGAGCTGGGGGCTGGTTCATAGAATTGGTAAAGACAAGAAATAGCTGAGAAGTTGAGCTTGTTTGGTGTGTGGGCCAAAGGTAGGTGTCAGAAGAGAAGTGTGGAATGAATGGACAGAGTTGTTGGTGAGGCAGGCTGAGGAGTAGAATTGACGCAATTGCAGGGAAACCAGGGGTGATCAATCTCAGAGAAGCCAAGGGAGGTGAGTGTGGCCAACAACAATGGAGAGACATTTCTGCAGAAGGGTCAAAGAAGCTAGGGAGGGCGACACGGGATTTGACAATTAGGAGGTCACTGAAGACTTGTGGAAAAGTAATTCTGGGGGAAGTGTGGAAGCCAAAATGTCCTGGAGGAATCCTACGGTTCCCCTTCTTCCAACTGGCTGCTACACCCGCTGAATTTCACGGATCCAGAGCACACACTGTGGCTGCAGTTCGCCGGTGAGGACCAGCCTGATTTATGTCTTGCTTATGGGTTCTCTTCTTTAATTAAGACTATGAAAAGAAAACACTTCCTACAAAGAAAAAAAAAAAGATGTTTTATAGAAGCTTGGGGAATAGAATTTTTATTAAAAAGAAGAATAATGCAAAATAGAGAATAAATGCAATAAAATTACTCTTAACGAAACAAAGCTCTCATATGAACATGAAAAATTGCTTAACTTTACTTGTAATCGAAGGAATTCAAAGCAAAGTAGTGAGACACTTTTTTTCTCATATCAGTTTTGCAAAGATTCTAAAATATACATGGTAATACCCCCTGAAGATGAGGTTAGATGTGATCAGGTAGTCCAACACAATGGTGAGAGTACAAATTGTGACAATTTTGATATTTCAAAAGCTTTAAAATATGCATAAGTGTTGATCTAGAATTCAGTCTCTAGGTTTTTTTTTTTTTTATTGTGCTTTAGCTGAGAGTTTACAGCTCAAGATAGTTTTTCATACAAAAATTTACACACATATTGTTATGTGACCCTTGTTGCTGTCCCCATAATGTAACAGCATACTCCTCCTTTCCACCCCGGATTCCCCGTGTCCATTCAACCAGCTCCTATCCCTTTCTGCCTTCTCATCTCGCCTCTGGATAGGAGCTGCCCATTTAGTCTCATGTATCTCCTTGAACAAAGAAACACACTCTTTGTGAGTATCATTTTATGTCTTATAGTCCAGTCTATTCTTTGTCTGAAGAGTTGGCTTTGGGAATGGTTTTAGTTCTGGGTTAACAGAGAGTGTGGGGGCCATGTCTTCCAGAGTTCCTCCAGTCTCAGATCATTAAATCTGGTCTTTTTACTAGAATTTGAGTTCTGCACCCCACCATTCTTCTGCTCCATCAGGGACTCTCTATTGTATTCCCTGTCAGGGTGGTCATTGGTGATAGCTGGGCACCATCTAGTTCTTCTGGTCTCAGGCTGATGGAGTTTCTGGTTTATGTGGCCCCTTTTGTCTCTTGGGCTAATATTTTTCTTGTGTCTTTGGTGTTCTTCATTTTCCTTTCCTCCAAGTGGGTTGGGACAAATTGATGTATATTAGATGGCTGCTCCAAACGTTTAAGACCCCAGACACCGCTCACCAAAGTGGGATGCGGAACATTTTCTTAATAATCTTTGTTATGCCAATTAACCTACATGACCCCTGAAACCATGATCTCCCCAGACCCCACCCTTGCTACACTGTCCCTGGAAGTGATTGATTGTGCTCAGGAAACTTCTTAGCTTTTGGTTTAGTCCAGTTGTGCTGACTTCCCCGGTATTGTGTGTTGTCCCTCCCTTCACCGAAGATAATTCTTGTCTTCTATCTAGTTAGTGAATTCCCCCCCCACCCTCATAACCATCAAAGAATGTTTTCTTCTGTGTTTGAACCTTTTCTTGAGTTCTTAAAATAGTGGTCTTATACAATATTTCTCCTTTTGCAGCTGAATAATTTCACTCAGCATAATGCCTTCCAGATTCATCCATGTTATGAGATGTTTCACAAATTCATCTTGATCTTTATCTTTGTGTAGTATTCCATTGTGTGAATATAACATAGTTTGTTTATCCATTCATTGGTTGATGGGTACCTCGGTTATTTCCATCTTTTTGATATTGTGAACAGTGCTGCAATGTACATGGGTGTGCATTTATCTATTCGTGTGATGGCTCTTATTTCTCTAGGATATATTCCAAGGAGTGGGATTGCTGGATCCTATGTACTTCTATTTCTAGTTTTTAAGGAAGTGCCAATCAATTTCCAAAGTGGTTGTACCATTTTACATTCCCACTAACAGTGTATAAATGTTCCAGTCTCTCCACAACCTCTCCAACATTTATTATTTTGTGTTTTTTGGATTAATGCTAGACTTGTTGGGGTGAGATGGTATCTCATTGTAGTTTTGGTTTGCATTTCTCTAATGGCTAATGACTGTGGGCATTTCTTCATGTATATGTTAGCTGCCTGAATATCTTCTTTGGTGAACTGCCTGTTCATATCCTTTGCCTGTTTTTTAATTGGGTTATTTGTCTTTTTGTTGTTGAGGTTTTGCTGTATCTTATAAATTTTAGAGATTAGACCCTGATCGGATATCTCATAGCCAAACTTTTTTTGCCAGTCTGTAGGTTGTCTTTTTACTCTTTTGGTGAAGTCTTTTGACAGCATAAGTGTTTGATTTTTAGGAACTCCCAGTAATCTAGTTTCTCTTCTGGTGTTTGTGTATCGTTAGTTATGTTTTGTATTCTGTTTATGCCATGTGTTAGGGCTCCTAGCTTTGTCCCTATTTTTTTCTTTCATGACCTTTATCGTTTTTGATTTTATATGTAAGTCTTTGATCCATTTTGAGATATTTTTTGTGCATGGAGTGAGGTATGGGTCTTGTTGCATTTTTTGTAGATGGATATCCAGTTATGCCAGCACCATTTGTTAAAGAGACTGTCTTTTCCCGAATTAACAGACCTTAGGCCTTTGTCAAATATCAACTGTTCATAGGTGGATAAATTTACATCTGGATTCTCAAATTCTGTTCCATTTGTCTATGTATCTGTTGTTGTACCAGTACCAGGATGTTTTGACTACTCTGGCGGTATACTAGTTTCTAAAATCAGGTACTATGAGACCTCCCACTTTGTTTTTCTTGAGTAATGCTTTACTTATCTGGGGCCTCTTCCCTTTCCATATGAAGTTGATGATTTGTTTCTTCATCTCATTAAAAAATGTCGTTGGAATTTGTATCAGGATTGCATTGTATCTGTAGATCCCTTTGGGTAGCATTGACATTTTCACGATGTTGAATCTTCCTATCCATGAGGAAGGTATGTTTTTCCACTTATGCAGGACTGTTGGTTTCTTGCAGTATTGTCTTGTAGTTTTCTTTGTATAGGTCTTTTACATCTCTGGTTAGATTTATTTCTAAGTATTTTATCTTCTTGGGGGCTATTGTAAATGGTATTGATTTGGTGATTTCCTCTTGGAAGTTGTCTTTGTTGGTGTAGAGGAATCCAATTGGTTTTTGTATGTTTACCTTGTATCCTGATACTTTGCTGAAATCTTCTATTAGTTCCAGTAGTCTTCTTGTGGATTATTTGGGGTATTCTGTGTATAAGATCATATCATGGTGCAAATAGAGATACTTTTAGTTCTTTGTTACCAATCTGAATGTCCTTTATTTCTTTTTATAGCCTAATGGCTCTGGCTAAGACCTCCAGCACAGTGTTGAATGAGAGTGGTGACAAAGGGCATCCTCGTCTGGTTCTCATTCTCAAGGGGAATGCTTTCAGA
>NW_004444013.1:3573921-3605430 GCF_000243295.1 Trichechus manatus latirostris
ATTAGTCCTTTGGACTAATCTGTTCCTTGTATCCTGTTCTCTTCATTGTCCCTTGCTCCAGAAGGGATGAGACCAGTGTAGTATCTTAGAAGGCTGCTCACAGGCTTTTAAGACCCCAGATGCTACTCACCAAGGTAGAATGTAGAACATTGTTTTTATAAATTGTGTTATGTCAATTGAGCTAGATGTTCCCCGAGACCGTGGTCCCCACAGCAGGGCTTTTTTTTTGGTTGGGAGTTTTTAAATTACCTTTTCCATCTCTTCTTTTGTTACAGGTTTATTTCGTTGTTCTCTCTCTGTTTGTGTTAGTTTAGGCAGTTAGTGTGTTTCTAGAAATTTGTCCATTTCCTGTA
Organism: Trichechus manatus latirostris; assembly: GCF_000243295.1. Lineage (NCBI taxonomy): Eukaryota > Metazoa > Chordata > Mammalia > Sirenia > Trichechidae > Trichechus > Trichechus manatus. The sequence goes on from NW_004444013.1 coordinate 3,574,275, forward strand.
GGTTCACAAATTTGTTAGAGTACAAATTTTCATAGTATTCTGTTATGATTCTTTTAATTTCAGTTGAGTTTGTTGTGATATTGCCCATCTCATTTCTTATTTGGGTCATTTGCTTCCTCTCCTGTTTTTCTTTTGTTGGTGTGACCAATGGTTTATTGATTTTTTTTATCTTTTCAAAGAACCAGCTTTTAGTCTTGTTAACTCTTTCAATTGTTTTTCTATTGTCTGTTTCGTTTAAGTCTGCTCTAATTTTTATTATTTCCTTTCTTCTGGTGACTGAGGACTTCTTTTGCTGCTCTCTCTTTCTACTTGTTCAAGTTGTAGGGTTAATGTTTTGATTTTGACCCTTTCTTCTTTTCGGATGTGTGCATTTGTTGCTATAAACTGATATCTGAGCACTGCTTTTGCTGTGTCCCAAGAGTCCGTTTACTTTTCTTGTGTAGATTCAGCTCAGGTGTCCAGGTCATCAGTCACTGAGTGCATGGTGCAGGCTCTCACCTACAGTCCTAGATGGGCAGGGGTGATTGGAGTAGGCACAGGTATCTGGCTGCAGTAGGAGGTCATGCACTGATCAAAGCAGGCACTGACTGCTGCCCCTGAGTGTCTGGGTGCAAGGTGTGTCCCTGTTCCCTAGAGTGTGTAGGTAGGTGGATTTTGCAGCTTGACTACGGGCACCCAATGCTGTTGGCTTTAAGGACTGGGAGTCTCCACTTATTTTTGAACCCCTGTAGTGTGTGGCTCAATGGAGTGGATGGAGCTACCAGTCCTGAGGCTCCTGGTGTGAGTAGGTGAGGACCTTGCTTAATGAGCAGGGCGGTATCAAATATCACGAATCTGCCACTGCGCTTTACAGCTGACGCAAATGAAAATAGGCTTCAGGTATATATTCTGTTGTACTGTGCTAATGAGGGTCTATGCTGTTGAAATGAGCTCACACAGGTCTATGCAGGGGTGAAAGGCATTCAAAGTCTGTGGACCCCTTATGCAAAGGGGCTGTGCCTGCCCTGAGTTCTTGGCTTTGGGGAGCTGGTAGATTATGCTTACCTGTTTGTTAATTTGCTCCCTTTCCAAAGCCGGGAGAATGGCTTAGGGCATGCATCAGGTCCTACTTCTGGTCCAGGGGGGTGCCTCAATCACAGATGCCAGACCAGGACCAGAGCAGAGTGGGGAGGGGGCCAGTAAATGGGAGACAGGTACTTCCCAAAAGGGTTTTTTTTTTTTTTTTTTTTTTTATCTGCATGGTAGGTTAGACACTTGTACTTATCTTTCACTGATTGAAAGCACCGTTTCTCACTGCTTCTGGAAGCTTGAGCAGACTCTCCACTGCTTGGTCTTTCCTGTGTGGAAAATGTGTCCCAAGTGCCACTGCTTGCCTCACCCTTTGCACGCTAGCCAGTCCAGCCTGTAAGGGTGCTGGTGCTGGCCAGGTCAGGTCTGGCAACCCTTTCCTGCTTCTGAACCATCTCTCCCCCTGCTGCTCAGTCTGATTCCTCAACTTTGTCTTTGATGTTTAGGGCTCCTAGATTGTCATATATAATTGATTCACTTGTTTTTTTGGGTCTTTGTTGTAAGAAAGACCACAGGAAGCAGCTGACTACTCTGCCATCTTGACCCTGCCTCCCTCAGGTTTTTGTTTTAAGGAAATAAGTGAAGCTATATGCAACCCTTTTATTATAGGAATATACATTTCAGCATTATTTACATTATAAAAAATGAAAACAAGTAAGTATTCAATAATCTGCAACCAATTAAATAAATTATAATATATTTGTATTATTAGGCAATATAAAGTCATTACAAAAATGATTTTGGAAACATTTATAGACATGAATATGTTCAGAATATGTTAGTTACTAATAAAAAGTTATAAAAACAACTTTTACAGAAGGAACCAATTAAAAAGTTTTAAGTACCTAAAAAAAAACAAACAGTTAAATTAATGGTAGTTAATTTTGGATAGTGGAATAATGAAAAATTTTAAAATTTTGCTTCTTTAGTTTTTCATTTTTTTTCCTAAAATGAGCATGTATTGAATGTTTTTTAAGATGAATAAGAATTGAGTCTACTCAAGATTGGCTTTGAGACAGAAATGCTTGATTCACTGAAATTTGATCTGAAGATAAGTAGGAAGTGGCCTTCTTTTCCATCAATTTTTTGGATGAAGAAATTTATCAATATGAAGAAATCGAGGCTCCTAGAGGGAAGATACTTGCCAACATGTGGACTTGACTTCCTCTTGATGGTCACTCTCATTCACTTTTCAGGGAAATAAGGCAACTCACAATGGAAGACCAGAAACTGGCTAAGTAAATGGTTCCATGATGTTAAAAATCAAGTTCCAGACTTATGAAACTCCTGCTTTTTCCACCATAACATCTTCAATCATTCTGTTTTGATTTATGTCTTATGATTAAGATTTCCATTTTGAAATGAGGTTGCCCCATTTCTTAGCGTGTTGTTTCATTTTGGCCCAAGCTCATTTCTCCAAACTTTTGAAGAATGTTCTTTCCTGGATAAATTCAACATCATAGATGCTAAATGCTTCCTTCTGTAACCAAAGTTGTCATCACGATTTAGGGACAGTAATTGAGCCAAGTCCTTCCAACCCAGTCAGCAGTCCCACACCAAAGCAATGGAGTCACAAGACAAGCCAATAGAACATTGGATAAAGAGAAAATTTAAAATGTCTTTCCAAAGGATGGTTATTACTTTACTGTTAATAACAGGATTAATAACCACTGGAGAATAATTAATGTAAATTTCAAAGATGAAGCAATAATTTAAAGTTTTGGATATGCCTTAGTCCTTTTTATACACAAAAATGATCATGACCATTTTATTTTCAGCAATGATTGCTTGATTATAACTGTACTAATATGATCTTCCCTTTAGATCACTATAATCAAAAGCAGGAGAAATTTTGAATTATGTGTTATTCTTTCAGCTGCTCATTAAAAAAATTCACCCTACCCCTTTCATGCCCAGAGGTAGAACTTCATAAGCTTTCCTGTGGTTTGAGGGACAGATACATTGGATCCCTTTAAAGAGAGATTTCTCTCCCCACATAATAGGACAAACCACAGTCTTTTGTGGGTGAAAACATGTGTTATATATATTAGCATCTTCCAAATGATGGGTTGTCTCTCCTCTTTGAGCTAAACTGTGGGCTAGAACTCTTAATAAAATAGAAATTGGAAATTCTAGGATAACAAAAAAACAGACATCAATCTAGAGGGTTTTTTTCCTCCCTTTATTTCCTATGAGTAATAAGGCCAAGAAATATTGAGATATGAGCCACGTACTAATACTACCCTATGAGGAGCCCTGGTGGCGCAGTGGTTAAGATCTCAGCTGCTAACCAAAAGGTCGGAGAATTTGAATCCACTAGCTGCTCCTTGGAAACCCTATGGGGCAGTTTTACTCTGTCCTGTAGGGTCGCTATGAGTCAGAATTATTAGTACCCTATACCTGAGTTGCCAATTATTGGAATGGGCCAGGGCACCAGAACTTGTCTTTAGGAAAGGGTAACAGGGATGGGGTGCCATCACTGCAGCCTGGCTTCTACTAACATACCAGATGTCCACTGTGAGCTGGAAGATGCTTTGACTCCTGTTATTGATTCCTTCATGGCAGAAATTACGTACCTGTGGTGACATGCACTTATAATTCTCTTACCCAGAGTTGATATATACAGGTGTGCAAGTTGTACTTTACATAAGGGCATCTGGTTGATGGAGTGAGTGGGAGCTTAAATCAAGGCCTTGCACTGCCTTCACTGGAGGAAAAGATCCCTTTTTCTATTTAGCACTAAGTCACGGTGCACTCATAGCTAAGCCATGTGACCACAGGGTTGCATCTTCCTACAGTGATCACTTTTGTCTAATTTGTGTAAAAGTAACAAATGGGATTGCAGTGGTTTTACCTTTATCCTATTTTGAATCCTTTTTATTTTTACATGTTTTAAAAACTGAAGAAATTTTACATACAGTGAAATGCACAAAAATTAAGAATACAATGAATGAGTTTTTCAATTGTATACACCAGTTTAACTAATATCCCACTCAAGATATGGAATATCATTGTGCCTTCCCCCCTAAAATTTCCTTGTGCACTCCTTCCAGTCAATCACCACCCCCTGGGGCATCCACTGCTCTAATTCTTATTACCATGGGTTAGTTTTGCTAATTCTTGGACTTCATATATACAGTATCATACAGAATATACTCTTCTTTGTCTGGCTTCTTTCATTCAACATAATGTTCATATCCATTCATGTAGTTATATGTATCAGTACTTAATTCTTTTTATTGTGAAATAATATATGACTATGTCACATTTTTTATAACTATTTTCCTATTCATGAATATTTGGATTGTTCTAAATTTTGGATATTATGAAAAAAGCTACTATGAAGATTCTTATATAGAAGTTTATGTAGTCTTACATTTTTATTTGATTAGGAGTGGGATTACTGGGTTGTAGTGTATATACATGTTTAACTTTATAAGAAAACTACCAGTTTACCAAATTGGTTGCATCGTTTTATATCCCCAACAGTGATGGATGAGAGTTCTAGTGCCTCCACATCCTCAACAATATGTAGTGTTGTCAGTCTGTAATTTTAGCTATTCTGACAAGTGTATAGTGCTATCTTATTGTGGTTTTAAAAAATGTTGAACACTTTTTCATAAACTTATTGGTCATTAATATTATTTTCCTCTATAGGCTGTCTGTTCAAGTTTTTGCCTTTTATATATTTTATATTGGGTTGTTGCTATTTTTATTATTAAGCTCAAGATCAAGAGATGGGAAAGCACAATCTTCCCACCACTATGCCATATCTAGGGAGTGGATACAGCAGTATTCTAAGGGAGGGAATAATTGGGTCCAATAATTTAGTCTACTATACTTAGTTAATTGGAGAATCCCCACATTGGTTTTCTGACCAAAAGAGTGGGGTTTATTATGATAGGACAGGACACATGTAGGTGCTGGGAAGTCCCCTTTCTTCCAGGATAGCAAGCCAAAAGCAATATTGTAATCCTGGGGGAATAGAAAATATTACTGCTACCATTAAAAACAAACAAACAAAAACTTGAAAGATGCAGGGATGGTGATTCTTGTTGTTAGTTGCCATCAAGTCAGCCCCCGACTCATGGTGACCCCATGCATAACAGAACGTAACACTGCTGGGGTCCTGTGCCATCCCCATGATTGGCTGTGGATTGGACTTTTGTGATCCATAGGATTTTCACAGGCTGATTTTTGGAAGTAGATCACCAGGCCTTTCTTCCTACTCTGTCTTAGTCTGGAAGCTCTGCCGAAACTAGTTAAGCATCATAACAACATGAAAACCTCCACTGACAGGTGGATGGTGGCTGTACATGAGGTGCATTGGTCAGGAATCAAAGCCAGGTCTCCCACAAGGAAAGTGAGAATTTTACCACTGAGCCATCAATGCCCCCATGGTGATTCTAGCCTATTGGAGAATGACTATGGTTTACCACAATCATAACAAAGTGGAAACTCCAATTAAAGCTACTGCTCTAGATACAGTGTCTTTATTGGAACAAATCAATAAATCCCCTGGCACTGGTGTACAGCTAATGACCTAGAGAAGTTTTCTTTTTCTATCCTTATCAGTAACAATAAGAAGTTGATTGCTTTTACCTGATGCGGGCAGCAGTATACCCTCACAGTTTTACCTCAGAGCTATGTTGACTCTTGTGGTCACTAAAGTAACAGTCTGGAGGGATCTTGATTGTCTTGATAGTCTACCTAACATCACATTAGTCCTTTAGATTGATGAGATCTGCTAATTGGTTCTAGTGAGCAAGAATTAGCAGGCAGCTTAGGTGAATTAAGGTCCCCTGGGTGGCACAAGTGGTTTGAGAATGACTGTTAACCTGAAGGTGGGCAGTTTGAACCCACGCAGTGGCTCTTTGGAAGAAAGGCCTGGCAAATTTCTTCCATAAAAATTATAGCCTATGCAACAGTTCTACTCTGTAACACCTGGGGCCACCCTGAGTCAGATTGACTTGATGGCAATGAGTTTGGTTTGGTTTGGGTTTAGATGAGTTAATAGAGAGGTGGTTCTCAAAGTGTAGTCCCCTGGCCAGAAACATCAGCATGACCTGGGAACTTGTTAGAAATGCAAATTATCGGACTTCACCTCAGACCTATTGAACCAAAAACTCTTGGAGTGGGCTCAGCAATCTGGGTTTTAAGAAGCCCTCTTGGTAATTTTAATGCAGACTACAGTGATGGTATCTCTAGAAGTTCCTGGGTGACGCAAATGGTTAAGTGCTTGGCTATTAACCTAAAGGTTGGCAGTTCAAGTCCACCCAGAGGTGCCTTGGGAGAAAGTCCTGGTGATCTTCAAAAGTAGATCTACTTCTAAAGATCACAGACATTGAAAACTCCAATGGAGCACAGTTCTACTCTGACACACAGTGTTACCATGAGTCAGAATCTACTCAGCAGCAACTGGTTTGGCTTTGGTTATAGTATCTCTAGCATGTCTCAGTAGGGGACTCACAGTTCAGAACCCCTAGGGTTTAAGCTAAGCATGAGTATCTTGTATGGGAGATGCAGGCTTCAGATGCATATTTAAGCAAAATGAACTTTCATATGTTGTTTCAAATTCTGAGCCTATGCTATTACTCCAATTGCATTCTCTATAACATCTAAGAGCAAGACTGGGAAAATAGGAAGGGGTGTGGGAATATGTAAAATGCAATAGAGAAAGAGAAAGGTAAATTTTGGACCTTGAGTTACTTGACTTCAGGGAAAAGTGGACAGGCACACAAACATGGCCCTAATCAGTCAAAATAAACAGTGTTTATACATGTTTATCAGGAGGAACCAGTCCCTAGAGAAGGACAATACGCTTGGTAACACAGAGGGTCAGCAAAAAAGAGGAAGACGCTCAATGAGATGGACTGACACAGTGGCTACAACAATAGGCTCAAACACAGCAACGATTGTAAGGATGGCTAAGGACCAGGCAGCATTTCGTTCTGTTGTACATAGGGTCACTGTGAGTTGGAACAGACTTGATGGCACCTAAAAACAACAACATCATGCATAGGGTGGTGCATTCTTTTCCTAGGTCTGCCTTAACAAAGCACCCCAAACTGGGTGGCTAAAACAACAGAAATGTGTTCTTCCACAGTTCTGGAAGCTACCAGTCCAAAATTAAGGTGTCGGCAGGGCACTGCTCCTTCTCACGTTTCTGGGGAAGAGTCCTTCCTTGCCTCTTTCTAGCTTCTGATGGTTGCTGGCAATCCTTGGTTTGCAGCTGAATATCTCCAGTCTCTGCCTGCCTCTGTTGTCACATGGCTGTCTTCCCTTTGTGTGTCTCTGCGTTCAAATTTCCCTCTTCTTATAAGAACACTGGTCGTACTGGATTAAACCAGTCAAACCAGGTGCGGTGGAGTAGATTCCCATTCACGACAACTCCATGTTTCCTAATCTGTTATGACCTCATTTTAGCTGGATTACAACTGCAAAGATCCTGTTTCCAAATAAAGTCATATTAACAGGCTCAGGGTGGACATGAATTCTGTGGGTATACTAGTCAGCCCATGCAGATGATCACAGAGTCTTAGCAAGCTGAATTTTGTATGAGGCCCTTGTCCCTGAGGGATGGAGAGATGTGGAAGGTGAAGTTGTCAGAAATGTACAGAAATTCTGACATGAGTGGTAACCGGAGGACTGCAGAGGGAGTGACAGGCCATTGTTACAAGCTAGATGGGGGCCGAGCTTGGATTTTGGTTCTCTGCCTCTAGCCTGTGTTCTCTATATCCGCACAGGGCCTCATGCCTGCGAGCCGAACCTGGGACTGTGAAAGTGCCTCTGAGTCCGTGAAACACCGCCTCCCGGAGGACAAGTCTGGCATGTTTCCCAGCCCTGCTTCCACATCTTTCCGAAGGGTTCTCGCATTTCCGCTGTTCCACGGTCCGGTGGCTGGGGACCTTGCGTGTTTCAATTCGTTAGTTTGTGGTGGTTCAAAGCAGCAACATAAGTCTCCAGAGGGATTGGCGTCATCTCTTCTTTATTAAAATGAAATCTTCCCCTGGCACTGCTCTCAGGCCCTTCTCCAGGCCTGGGTGAGAGGGACAAAGAGGAAGGGGAGAGGGCTTCAGGCTTCTGGCTTCGGGCTTCGGGCTTAAATGCCAGCAATCCAATTAAGGGAATGTTTAACCTTTGTAAATAAAACCCCTGCTCGGCTTGCTTCCCAGAGGAGGGAGGACAATTAACTGATCCGGTATGATGCCCCATACTGGGTGGACAGGACTGGTGTTTATAAGCCTCTTCCTGGCGGAGGAGCTCAGCCTGCTGTTGAGAAACATCTTCTCCAGAAGCCCAACTGGCAGCAGAGGCAGGAAAGCCTGCGGTGCCACCAGGCGCCTCCCAGGTGCCCTCCGGGTGAGAGGACTGTTTACCTGAGCATGCGGTGCAAAAGAGCCGTTGCCAGGAACAGTCCAGCTGCTGGGCTTCCATTAAGAACATGAGAAATAAAAGTAAATGTAAAACGCAAACGGTGGGAAACCAAGCAGAAAGCAGAATTGGATATTTAGCAAACCCTTAGTTGGGGAAGACTTAAACATGGCTTGGAAGCAGTACAAGAAACCCCAGGAGATCAAAATAGCTACATATGTATATGCATACTAATATGCACATATATGTATTATATATGTACATTATATACAAAAAAATAAAATAAAACCAAGCCTGTTGCCGTTGAGTCGATTCCAACTCATAGCGACCCTACAGGACAGAGCAGAACTTCCCCATAGGGTTTTCAAGGTTATAATCTCTAGGGAAGTAGACTGCCACATCTTTCTCCCATGGAGTGGCTGCTGGGTTCGAACCACCGACTTTTAGGTTAGCAGCCCAGTGCTTAACCACTGTGCCACCAGGGCTCCTTACGTTATGTATACATTGTAGTAATATACATATATGTGTTAACATGTGTATATTACATCCATATACATGTATTAATACATATACTAATAGGAAGAAGTATTTTTTATGTATATGTATGTATATATATGTCCTTGGGTGGAGCAAATGGTTTGTGCTTGGCCACTAATTGAAAGATTGGAGGTTTGAACCCACCTAGTAGTGCTGCAGAAGACAGACTAGGAAGATAGACCTGGCAATCTACTTCCAAAAATTAGCCACTGAAACTATTACGGATTACAACAAAATATTGTTTGATAGGGTACTGGAAGATGAGCCTCCTAGGTTGGAAGGCACTCAAAATGCACAGTGACCACAACAATGAACTTGAGCAGACCAATGGTTGTGAAGATGGTGCAGGACCAGGCAATGTTTTGCTCTGTTGTACATGGGGTCACCATGAGTTGGAGCCAACTTGAAGACAACTAACAAAAATATATATTACATGCATGTATAAATATGTATATCTATCTATCTATTAGAAACCCTGGTGACATAGTGGTTAAGAGCTATGGCTGCTAACCAAAAGGTTGGCAGTTCAAATCCACCTGGTGCTCCTTGGAAACCCTATGGGGCAGTTCTACTCTGTCCTTTAGGGTTGCTATGAGTTGGAATCGACTTGACAGCAACGGGTTTTGAAGATATATATATATATATATGTAAATACACATACACACACACACATAAAAAAACAAAAATTCGTACTAGTTGCTGTTGAGATGATTCAAACTCCTGGCAACCTCATGTATGTCAGACTAAAACTGTGCTCCATAGGGTTTTCAGTGGCTTATTTTTGGAAGCAGATCACCAAGCTTTATCTTCCGAGGCACCTCTGGGTGGGTTCAAACTGCCAACCTTTCAGTTAATAGTCGAGCACTTAACTGTTTGTGCCACCCCAGGACAGTCCTGTATATATATATATTTATACACACACACACACATACTAAATTACTTAAAGGAAATATACTGAAAATACTTGCCAGAAGTACGGCTTCACAAGGTTGATGTTGTTACTTACATTAATTTGTATTCGTTCATTCATTTAAAATTTATTGGGCCATGCGGGTTACTGGCTGCTAGAGATGCAGAAACCACAGGCTCAGTGCCGCACATGCTTGCTCTCGAGTGGGGGATAGCATTCATCGCCTTGCTTCTCATTACTCGTTTGTGTACCATCGTGGTAAGTCGAGGGAGCTTCTATATGAGTGCTGATAAGAAAAACACTAGGACGTCGTCAGGTAAACCAACAAAGGACAGCAGCTAATAATTTACAAAAAGGGAAATATACATGGTTAGAATATAGTATGTAAAAGTCTTCAGTCTTGTTAATAATAATTGAAGTGCAAGTTAAAATGCAGTTTTAACCTATTAGATTAGCAAACATTTTATTTTAAACACACTGAAAGCTAACATAGGTGTAGAGAAATGTAAGTAATTTCTTGTCCTTGAAAAGAAATAAACTATTTTTTTTTATTTTGCTTTAAGTGAAACTTTACAGTTCAAGTCAGTTTTTCATATAAAAATTTATACACACATTGCTATGTGACCCTAGCTGCTCTCCCTATAATGTGACAGCATACTCCTCCTTTCCACCCCGGATTTCTCATGTCCATTCAGCCAGCTCCTGTCCTTTTTTGCCTTCTCATCTCACTCCGGACAGGAGCTGCCCATTTAGTCACATGTATCTGCTTGAGCTAGGAAGCACTCTCTTCACGAGTATCATTTCATGTCCCGTAGTCCAGTATAATCTTTGTCTGAAGAGTTGGCTTTGGGAATGGTTTCAATTCTGGGCTAACGGAGAGTCCAGGGGCCATGTCTTCTGGGGTCCCTCCAGTCTCAGTCAGACCATTAAATATGGTCTTTTTACTAGAATTTGAGTTCTGCACCCCACTTTCTTCCTGCTCCGTCAGGGACTCTCTGTTGTGTTTCCTGTCAGAGCAGTCATTGGTGGTAGCTGGGCACCATCTAGTACTTCTGGTCTCAGCTGATGGAGTCTCTGGTTTATATGCCCCTTTCTGTCCCTTGGGCTAATATTTTCCTTGTGTTTTTGGTGTTCTTCATTCTCCTTTGCTCCAGGTAGGTTGGGACTAATTGATGTATCTTAGATGGCCACTCACTAGCTTTTAAGACCCCAGACACCACTCACGAAAGTGGGATGCAGAACATTTTCTTAATAAACTTTGTTATGCCAATTGACCTAGATGTCCCCTGAATCCATGGTCCCCAGACCCCTGCCCCTACTACTCTGTCCCTGGAAGTGTTTGGTTGTATTCAGGAAACTACTTAGATTTTGGTTTAGTCCAGTTGTGCTGACTTCCTCTGTATTGTGTGTTGTCCTTCCCTTCACATAAGATAATTCTTATCTGCTATCTAGTTAGTGAATACCCCTCTCCCTCCCGTCCCACATTCTTAACCATCAAAGAATGTTTTCTTATGTATTTAAACAATTTCTTGAGTTCTTATAATGGTGATCTCATACAACATTTGTCCTTTTGCCACTGACTAATTTCACTCAGCAAAATACTTTCCAGATTCATCCATGTTATGAGATGTTTCGCAGATTCATTGTTGTTCTTTATTGTTACATAGTATTCCATTGTGTGAATATACCATAATTTTTTTTATCCATTTTGTTTGTTGATGGGCACCTAGGTTGTTTCCATTTTTTTGCTATCATGAATAGTGCTGCAGTGAACATGGGTGTGCATCTATCTATTTGTGTGACGGCTCTTATTTCTCTAGGATATATTCCAAGGAGTGGGATTGCTGGATCGTATGATGTTTCTATTTCTAGCTTTTAAAGGAAGCATCAATCGATTTCCAAAGTAGCTGTACCATTTTACATTTCCACCAACAGTGTATAAGTGTTCCAGCCTCTCCACAACCTCTCCAACATTTATTATTTTGTGTTTTTTGGATTAACACTAGCCTTGTTGGGGTGACATGGTATCTCATTGTAGTTTTGATCTGCGTTTCTCTAATGGCTAATGACTGTGAGCATTTCCTCATGCATCTGTTAGCCGCCTGAATGTCTTCTTTGGTGAAGTGTCTGTGCATATCCTTAGCCCATTTCATAATTGGGTTATTAGTCTTTTTGTTGTTGAGGTTTTGCAGTATCTCGTAGATTTTAGAGATTAGATGTTGATTGGATTTGTTCCTAGCCAAACTTTTTTTGCCAGTCTGTAGGTTGTCTTTTTACTCTTTTGGTGAAGTCTTTTGATGAGCATAAGTGTTTGATTTGTAGGAGCTCCCAGTTATCTAGTTTCTCTTCTGGTGTTTGTGCATTGTTAGTAATGTTTTGTATTGTGTTTATGCCATGTATTAGGGCTCATGGTGTTGTCTCTGTTTTTTCTTCCATGATCTTTATCTTGTTAGATTTTATATTTAGGTCTTTGATCCATTTTGAGTTATTTTTTGTGCGTAGTGTGAGGTATGGGTCTTGTTGCATTTTTTTGCAGATGGATATCCACTTATGCCAGCACCATCTGTTAAAGAGACTGTCTTTTTCCCAGTTAATGGACTTTGGACCTACGTCAAATTCCAGCTGCTCATAGGTGCATGAATTTATGTCTGGACTCTCTGTTCTATTCCATTGGTCTGTGTATCTGTTGCTGTACCAGTACTAGTACCAGGCTGTTTTGACTACTGTGGCAGTATAATAGGTTCTAAAATCAGGTAGTATGAGGCCTCCCACTTTGTTTTTCTTCTTCAGTAATGTTTTACTTATCCAGGGCCTCTTCCCCTTCCACATGAAGTCGGAGACTTGTTTCTCCATCTCATCAAAAAATACCATTGGAATTTGGATTGCGATTGCATTGTATCTGTAGATCACTTTGGCTGGAATAGACATTTTCACAATGTTGAGTCTTCCTGTGTATGAGCAAGGAAAGTTTTTCCAATTATGTAGGTCTCTTTTGGTTTGTTGCAGTAGTGTCTTGTAGTTTTCTTAGTACAGGTCTTTTACGTCTCTGGTTAGATTTATTCCTAAGTATTTTATCTTCTTGGGGACTATTGTAAATGGTATTATCGATTTGGTGATTTCCTCTTTGAAGATCTCTTTGTTGGTGTAGAGGAATCCAACGGATTTTTGTATGTTTACCTCGTATCCTGATACTTTGCTGAAATCTTGTATTAATTCCAATATTTTTCTTGTGGATTCTTTGGGGTTTTCTGTGCATAAGATCATATCATCTGCACATAGAGATACTTCTACTTCTTCCTTACCAATCGGAATGTCCTTTATTTCTTTTTCTAGCCTAATTGCTCTGGCTAGGACCTCCAGCACAATGTTGAATAAGAGTGATGATAAAGTGCATCCTTGACTAGTTTCTGTTCTCAACAGAAATGTTCTCAGGCTTTCTCCATTTAGGATAATGTTGGCTGTTGGCTTGGTATAAATGCCCTTATTTATGCTGAGGAATTCCCCTTCCATTCCTATTTTGCTGAGAGTTTTTATCGTGAATGGGTGTTGGACTTTGTCAAATGCCTTTTCTGCATCAATTGATAAGATCATGTAGTTCTTGTCTTTTGTTTTATTTATGTGATAGATTATATTGATTGTTTTTCTAATGTTGAACCATCCCTACATACCTGGTATGAATCCCATTTGATCATGGTGAGTTATTTTTTGGATATGTTGTTGAATTCTATTGGCTAGAATTTTGTTGAGGATTTTTGCGTCAATGTTCATGAGGGATATTGGTCTGTAATTTTCTTTTTTTGTGGTGCCTTTACCTGATTTTGGTATCAGGGTTATGCTGACTTCATAGAATGAATCTGGGAGTATTCCTTCCTTTTCTAAGCTCTGAAATACCTTTGGTAGTAGTGGTGTTAGCTCTTCTCTGGAAGTTTGGTAGAATTCTTCAGTGAAACCGTCTGTTGAGAGTTTTTAAATTACCTTTTCAGTCTCTTCTTTTGTTATAGGTTTGTTTAGTTGTTCTACCTCTATTTGTGTTAGTTTAGGAAGGTAGTATGTTTCTAGAAATTTATCCATTTCTTCTAGGTTTTCAAATTTGTTAGAGTACAATTTTTCATAGTATTCTGTTATGATTCTTTTAATTTCAGTTGGGTTTGTTGTGATATCATCCATCACCTTTCTTATTCAGGTTATTTGCTTCCTCTTGTGTTTTTCTTTTGTCAGTTTGGCCAGTGGTTTATCGATTTTGTTGATCTTTTCGAAGAATCAGATTTCAGTCTTGTTACTTCTTTCAATTCTTTTTCTATTCTTTATTTCATTTAATTCTGTTCTAATTCTTATTATTTGCTTTCTTCTGGTGCCCAAGGGCTTCTTTTGCTGCTCTCTTTCTACTTGTTCAAATTGTACGCTTAATGTTTTGATTTTGGCCCTTTCTTCTTTTTGGATGTGTGCATTTATTGCTATAAATTGACCTCTGAGCACTGCTTTTGCTGTGCCCCAAAAGTTCTGGTAAGCTGTGTTTTATTCTAATTTGATTCTGTGAATTTCTTTATTCCATCCTTAATTTCTTCTATAACCCAGTAGTTTTTGAGCAAGGTGTGTTTTGATTTTCATGTGTTTGATTTTTTTTTTCCTTGCTTTTTGTGTTGTTGATTTCCACCTTTATGGCTTTATGGTCAGGAAAGATGCTTTGTAATATCTCAATGCTTTGGATTCTGTTAAGGCTTGTTTTATGGCCTAATATGTGGTCTATTCTGGAGAATGTTCCATGTACGTTGGAAAAGAAAGTATACTTGGCTGCTCTTGGGTTAAGTGTTCTGTAAATGTCTATGAGGTCAAGTTGGTTGATTGTCGCATTTAAATCTTCTGTGTCTTTATTGACCTTCTTTTTGGATGTCTTGTCCTTCACTGACAGTGGTTTGTTTAAGTCTCCTACTATTATTGTGGAGCTGTCTATCTCTCTTTTCAATGCTGTTAGAGATTGTTTTATGTATTTTGGAGCCCTATCATTGGGTGTGTAAATATTTATTATGGTTATGTCCTCTGGTGTATTGATCCTTTTATCATTATATTCTGTCCTTCCTTATCCTTTGTGGTGGCTTTTACTTTAAAGTCTGTTTTGTCAGTGATTTATATGGCTACTCCTGCTCTTTTTTGATTGCTGTTTTCTTGATATATTTTTTTCCATCCTTTGAGTTTTAGTTTGTTTGTGCCTTTAAGTCTAAGGTGTGTCTCTTGTAGGCAGCATATAGATGGATTGTGTTTTTTAATCCATTCTTCTACTCTCTGTCTCTTTATTGGTGCATTTAGTCCATTTGCTTTCAGCGGAATTATTGTTAGGTTTGCATTTAGTGCTGTCATTTTGATGTCTTTTGTGTGTGTGTGTGTGTGTGTTGTTGAGAGTTTTTTTTTCCACTTAATTTTCTGTGCTGAGTTGTTTTACTTTATGTATTTTCTTTTCATTGTTATTGATTTTGTATTTGCTGAGTCTTTATGTTTTTCTTGTTTTTTATTTTAATTTGTAGGATTGTTAGTTTCCGTTGTGGTTACCTTATTATTTACCCCTATTTTTCTAAGTTTAAGCCAATCTTTTAGTTCTTTATATTGCCTTGACTTCCTCTCCATATGAAAAATTTATATGTACATTTTTTAAGTCCCTCTTTTTTGTTTTAATGTTGTCATCTTTTACATATTGACATCTCTGTTTCCCTATTTTCAGTGTTTTAGCTTTGATTTATTTTTGTGACTTCCGTATCTGGGTTGATATCCGGTTGCTCTGTCCTGTGTTCTAGTCTTGGGTTGTTATCTGATGTTATTTATTTTCTAACTGGAGGACTCCCTTTAGTATTTCTTGTAATTTTGGTTTGGTTTTTACAAATTCCCTAAACTTCTGTTTGTCTGGAAATGGCCTAATTTTGCCATCATATTTGAGAGACAGTTTTGCTGGATATATAAATCTTGTTTGGCAATTTTTTTCCTTCAAGGCTTTATATATGTCATCCCATTGCCTTCTTGCCTGCATGGTTTCTGGTGAGTAGTCAGAGCTTAGTCTTATTGACTCTCCTTTGTAGATGACTTTTCGTTTATCCCTAGAAGCTCTTAAAATTCTCTTTATCTTTGGTTTTGACAGTTTCAGTTATAATATGTCTTGATGACTTTCTTTTGGGATCTACCTTGTGCCAGTTCGATGAGCATCTTGGAAAGATATCGTCTCATTTTTCACAACTTCAGGAAAATTTTCTGCCAACAAGTCTTCAACAATTCTCTCTGTATTTTCTGTTATCCACCCCTGTTCTGGTATTCCAATCACTCATAGGTTATTCCTGTTGATGGAATCCCACATATTCTTAGGGTTTCTTTATTTTTTAAAATTCTCTTTTCTGATTTTTCCTCAAGTAAGTCAGTGTCAAGTGCTTTATCTTCAATCTCACTTATTCTGACTTCCATTGCCTCAATTCTGCTCCTATGACTTTCTATTGAGTTGTCTAGTTCTGCAATTTTATTGTTAATTTTTCTGGATTTCTGTTTGCTGTCTCACTATGGATTCTTGCAGCCTGTTAAATTTGTCATTTTGCTCTTCTGTAATCTTCTTAAGTCCCTCTATTGCTTTGTTTGTGTGTTCCTTGCATTGTTCTGTGTTTTGTCTGCTCTCCTTCCTGATCTCTTGAAGAATTCTTTATATTAATCTTTTGTATTGTATTTCTGGTATTTCCAAGAAGTTCTCTTCATCTGGAAGATTTCTTGATGCTTTGTTTTGGGAGCTTGCTGAAGCCATCATGATCTGCCTCTTTATGTGCTTTGATATTGACTGTCGTCTCTGAGCCATCAGTAAGTTATTATCTTTACTTATTTTACGTTTGCTTACTGTGTCCTGGCTTCTTGTTTTGTTTTGCTTTGATATGCCCAACAGGCTTGTCATGTGAGCTGGTTAGATTATTGGTGCCTTTGAAGATCTAATGTCCTGTCACCAGGTGGTTAGATCTGTTACTAGATATGTGAGCCCAGGAGTCCATTTACTTTTCTTATGTGCATTCAGCTCAGGTGTCCAGGTAGTCGGTCACCCAGTATGTGGTGCAGGCTCTCACCTACAGTCCTAGGCGAGCAAGGGTGATTGGAGTAGGCACAGGTACCTGGCCGCACTAGTGGGTCAGGCGCTGAACAACGTGGGGCTGACGGCTGCCCCTGTGTGTCTGGGAGGAAACTGTGTCCCTTCCCTAGAGTGCGAAGGTGGGTGGGTTTTGCAGCTGGACTATGGGCACCCGGTGCTATTGGCTGTAAGGACTGGCAGGCACCACTTATTCTTGGACCTCTGTTGAAGATGGCTAGGTGGCATGGGTGTGGCTGCCTGTCCTCAGGCCCCTGATATGGGTGAGTACCCTGCTTAATGGGCAGAGCAGTATCAAATGTCATGAACCTGCCACTCTACCATATAGCTGATACAGTGAAGTCAGGCTTCAGGTATATAACCTGTTGTACTGTGTTAATGAGGGCCTATGCTGTTGAAATGGGCCCATACAGGTCTATGCAGGGGTTAGAGGCATTCAAAGTCCGTTGACCCCCTTATGCCTGTGCCTGGGCAAAGGAGCTGGGCCTGCCCTGAGTTCCCAGCTTAGGGGAGGTGGCAGATTATTTTTTCCTGTTTGTTAATTTGTTCCCTTTCCAAGGCCGGGAGAATGGCTCAGGGCCCGTGACCGGTCCTACTTCTGGCCCAGAGGACGTGGCAATCGCTGAAGCAGGCCTGGGACCCTGTGCAGAGTGGGGAGGGAGCAAGTAAATGTGAGAAAGGTTCTCCCCAAATGAGGTGTTTTTTGATACATGCAGTAAATTAAATGGATGTGCTTATCTTTTGCCGATGGACCGCCCCTTTACAATGGATCTGGAGGCCTGAGCAGACTCTCTGCTGCTCGGTCTCTCCTGACATGGAAAATGTGTCCTGAATGCCACTGCCCACCTCACTGTGCATGCCAGCTGATCTGGCCCACAGGGCGCCGGCTCCCACTGGGTGAGGTCTGGCAACTCCTTGCTGCTTCTGAACGGTCTCTCTCTTCCCCTGCCATTCAGTCCAACGCCTCAATTTTGCCTTTCATGTTCAGAGCTCCTAGACTGTCATATATAATTGATTCACTTGGTTTTTTTTGGTCTTTGTTGTAAGAGGGACCACTGTAAGCGTCTGACTACTCTGCCATCTTGGCCTCTCCTCTTGAAAATAAACTATTTTTGACAATATTTTGGAAATGTTTACCAAGGTCTTTAAAATGTATATATTATTTGTCAGTAATTGTACTCCTAGGGTCAGGCCCTAAATGAGATGGATTGACCAGTGGCTGCAACAATGGGCATGGGATGGCATGGGACTAGGCAGTGTTTCGCTATGAGTTAGAACTGATTTGACGGCACCTAACAACAATAATGTACTTCTAAGAACTTACATAAAGGAAATAATCAAAGATACAGACAAAGATTTATTTATAAGAACATTTATGGCACGTATATTCTCCTGAATGAAAGAAGCAACTTAAATGTCCAACAGTAGGAAAGTGGACAATTAAATTAAGTCACATAAATAAACTAGTTTATTTTGATTAAAAGTCATGATGTTATGACTTTGCAGAGTAGGTAATAATAAGTAAGAGTTATGGTCATGATATAACAGAGTCCCTGGGTGGTGCAAATAAAATGGTTAATGTGCTCAGCTAGTAACTGAAAAGTTGGCAATTCAAGTCCATCCAGAGGTTCCTTGGAAGAAAGCCCTGGTGAGCTACTTTCAAAAAATCAGCCATTGAAAGCCCTATGGAGCACAGTTTCACTCTTGATATATATGAGGTCACTGTGAGTTGGAGTCAATTTAGTGGCAGCTAGCTGGTTCTTGTTTAATGATATAACAATAAGTGAAAAACAGTGGAATACAAACTTCGTATGAATGGTATGAACCCAATTTGGTGAGGTAAAATAAATAAATGAACATTCTATTTATTTTTTTTAAAGTATTTATTTGATTTATTCTAAAAATCTCTCTAATTGTAACAATCACCTCTTGTCTGTCAGTTTGTCATACTGTGGTGGCTTGCATGTTGCTGAGATATTGGAAGCTATGCCATAGGTATTTCAAATACCAGCACAGTCACCTATGATGGACAGGTTTCAGCAGAGCTTCCAGACTAAGACAGACTAGAAAGAAGGACCTGGCAATATACTAAAAATAACTGGCCAGTAAAAACCTTATGAATAGCAGTGGAACATTGTCTGACGTAGTGCTGGAAGATGAGCCCCTCAGGTTGCAAGGCACTCAGAATAAGACTGGGGAAGAGCTGCCTCCTCAAAGTAGTCAAACTTAATGATGTGGATAGAGTCAAGCTTTCAGAATATTCATTTGCTGATGCGGCAGGACTCAAAATGAGAAGAAAAACCCAAAAACATCCATTAATAACAGAAACATGGAGTATACAAAGTATGAATCTAGGAAAATTGAAAGTTGTCAAAAATGAAATACAACACTTGAAGATCGATATCCTAGGCGTTAGTGAGCTGAAATGGACTGGTATTCGCCATTTTGAATCTGACAATCAGATGGTCTACTATGCTGGGAATGACAAATTGAAGAGGAATGGCATTACATTCATTGCCAAGAAGAACATTTCAAGATCTATCCTGAAGTACAATGCGTTCAGTGATAGGATATTATCCGTACGCTTATAAGGAAGACCAGTTAATTCTTTAAATTTACACACCAACCACTCAGGCCAAAGATGAAGGAATTGAAAATTTTTACCAACTTCTGTAGTCTAAAACTGATCAAACATGCAAACAAGATGCATTGATAATTACTGGTGATTGGAATGCTAAAGTTGGAAACAAAAAAGAAGGATCAGTATTTGGAAAATATGGCCTTGGTGATAGAAACAACAACAGAGAGACAGTGATAGAATTTTGCAAGACCAATGATTTATTCATTGTAAATACCTTTTCTCAACAACATAAATGGACACTACATATGTGGACCTCTCCAGATGGAATACACAGGAATCAAATGGACTACATCTGTGGAAAGAGATGATAGAGAAACTCAGTATCATCACTGAGGAAAAGGTCAGAGGTTGACTATGGAATGGATGATCAATTTCTTGTATGCAAGTTAAAGTTAAACCTGAAGTAAATTAAAACAAGTCCAGGAGAGCCAAAGTACGACCTTGAGTATATCCCACCTGCATTTAGACACCATCTCAAGAGTAGATTTGACACATTGAATACTAATTGACCAAAGACCAGACGAGTTGTGGGATGACATCAAGGACATCATACTTGAAGAAAACAAAAAGCCATTAAAAAGACAGGAAAGAAAGAAAAGAGCAAAATGGATGTCAGAAGAAACTCTGAAACTTGCTTTTGAATGTAGAGCAGCTAAAGCAAATGTAAGAAATAATGAAGTAAAAAAGCTGAACAGAAGATTACAAAGGATGGCTCGAGAAGACAAAGTAAAGTATATAATGATGTATGCAAAGACCTGGAATTAGAAAACCAGAAGAGAAGAACATGCCCGGCATTTCTCAAGCTGAAAGAACTGAAGAAAAAAATACAAGCTTCAAGTTGCAATACTGAAGGATTCTGTGGGCAAAATATTGAATGACACAGGAAGCATCAAAAGAAGATGGCAAGAATATTCAGAGTCACTGTACCAAAAAGAATTGGTCAATGTTCAACCATTTCAGGAGGTAACATATGATCAAGAACCAACGGTATTAAAGGAGGAAGTCCAAGCTGCACTGAAGGCATTGGCAAAAAAAACAAGCCTCCAGGAATTCACAGAATACCAATTGAGATGTTTCAACAAATGGATGTGATGCTGGAAGCCCTCACTCATCTATGCCAAGAAACTTGGAAGACAGCTACCTAGCCAACAAACTGGAAGGGATCCATATTTGTGCACATTCCAAAGAAAGGTGACCCAACAGAATGTGGAAAT
Source organism: Trichechus manatus latirostris (assembly GCF_000243295.1). Classification (NCBI taxonomy): domain Eukaryota; kingdom Metazoa; phylum Chordata; class Mammalia; order Sirenia; family Trichechidae; genus Trichechus; species Trichechus manatus. The sequence continues at coordinate 3,595,118 of NW_004444013.1, forward strand.
TATGGAACAATATCATTAATATCACATTCAAATAAAATTTGGCTGAAAATAATTAAAAAATGATTGCAACAGTACATTGACAGGGAACTGCTAGAAATTCAAGCTGGATTCAGAAGAGGATGTGGAACAAGGGATATCACTGCTGATGTCAGATGGATCCTGGCTAAAAGCAGAGAATACCAGAAAGATGTTTACCTGTGTTTTATTGACTATGCAAAGGCATTCGACTGTGTGGATCATAACAAGTTATGGATAACATTGCAAAGAATGGGAATTTCAGAACACTTAATCGTGCTCATGTGCAAACTGTACATAGACCAAGAGGTGGTTGTTCGAACAAACAAGGGGATACTGCATGTTTTATAATCAGGAAAGGTGTGCCTCAGGGTTGTATCCTTTCACCATACTTAGTCAATCTGTGCTGAGCAAATAATCCAGGAAGGTGGACTATATGAAGCAGAATGTGGCATCAAGATTGGAGGAAGGCTCATTAACAACCTTGGATGTGCAGATGACACAACCTTGCTTGCTGAAAGTGAAGAGGATTTGAAGCACTTACTGATGAAGATCAAAGACCATAGCCTTCAGTATGGATTACATCTCAACATAAAGAAAACAAAAATCCTCACAACTGGACCAATAAGCAACAATATCATAAATGGAGAAAAGATTGAAGTTGTCAAGGATTTCCTTTGACTTGGATCCACAATCAATGACCATGGAAGCAGCAATCAATACATCAATGGCTACAAACACTTTGAAAAATGATACGACGCTTCTTTAAAAAGCTAGAAATAGAAATATCATATGACTCAGCAATCCCTCTCCTAGGTATATACCCTAAAGAAATAAGAGCTGTGACATTAATAGATGTATGCACACCCATGTTCGTTACTAAAGCGAACTATGGAAACAACCTAAGTACACCAACAGATGAATAGATTAACAAACTGTAGTACACACACACACACAACGAGAAAGAATAATGACAGATCTGTGAAACATCTCACAGCATGGATAAATCTGGAGGACATTATGCTGAGTGAAGTAAGCCAATCACAAAAGGACAAATATTGTATGAGACCACTATTATAAAGAAACAAGAAATGGCTTACTGATGGGGGAAAAAAAAAATCTTTGATGATTACCAGGGATGGGAGGGGGAAGGAGGGAAAATTACCAAATAGATTGAAGACACGTGCTAATATTGGTGAAGGGAAAGGCAATACACTATATAGGGACATCTTCAAAGCAGGCATGGGAGGACACCGAGAGTAACACAAGAACAGAGGACAATAACGGTAATTACTATAGCATAGACAATCCAATAACAATAACAAACATTAATTTACAAATGGATACATAGGTAGATAGGTATACCAAGAGGTGTGGGAGGGTGTAAGGAACACACTCACCTTCAGGTATAGGTCTGGTGGTGGATGTATCTACATACATAACTGTAGGTGCTACTTATATATTAATACAGATAGCAGAGCGCACAAGGGCCACGGTCAGTGCAATTTCTTAGATGTAACCAAACACTTTGTGGGATGAAGTACCTAGGCTTGAAGCCAAAGGACCACAGACTTGGGGGTCATCTACGTCAGTTGGCACAACATTGTTTATAAAGTTCTGCATCCTACTTTGATGAGTAGCATATGGGGTCTTAAAGCTTGCGAGCAGCCGTTTAAAATACATCTATTGGTCTCTTAACGTCCGGAGCGAAGGAGAGTGAAGAAAACCAAAGACTCAAGGGAGCAATTAGTCCAAAGGACTAATGGACCGCATGAACCACAGCCTACATGACCCGAGACCAGAAGAACTAGATGGTGCTCAGCTACCACTATCGACCGCTCTGACTAGTGTCACAACAGAGGTTCCCCGACACAGTAGGAGAAAAAATTGAAGAACAAAATATCAAATGCACAAAAAGACCAGACTTACTGGTCTGACAGAGACTGGAGGAACCTCTGAGACTACGGCTCTTGGACACCCTTCTGAACTGGAACTGAAGCCATTCCCAGAGATCACCTTTCAGCCAAACCATAGACAGGCCCATAAAATAAACAATAACACCCAAGAGGAACGTGCTTCTTAGAACAAATATGTGAGATCTAAAGTTTGACATTTGCCTAAAAGCAAAGATGAGAAGACAGGAAAGGATAGAAAATCAGGACAAAAGGAAATGGGGAAACTATGACAGAAATGGGGAGAGTACTGACACATTGTGGGGAATGAAACCAAAGTTATGGAACACTTATGTATGAACTATCAAGTGGGAAACTAATTTGCTCTGTAAACTTTCTCCTAATGTACAATAAAAAAACTAAAAATAAATAAACAATGTATTTCATTGGGCAAATCTACTGCTAAAGACCTCTATAAACCATTAAAAAGCAAAGATGGCACTTTGAGGACTAAGGTATGCCTGACCCAAGCCATGGTATTTTCAATCGTCTCATATGCATGCGAAAGCTGGACAACAAATAAGGAAGATTGAAGAAGAATTAAAGTATTTGAATTATGGTGTTGGCGAAGAATAGTGAATATACTATGGACTTCCAGAAGAATGAACAAATCTGTCTTGGAAGAAGTACAGCCAGAATGCTCGTTAGAAGTGAGGATGATGAGACTTCATCTTAGGTACTTTGGACATGTTATGAGGAGGGACTAGTCCCTGAAGAAGGACATCATGCTTGGTAGAGGGTCAGTGAAAAAGAGGAAGACCCTTTAATGAGATGGATTGACACAGTGGCTGCAACAATGGGCTCAAACATAGGAACGATTGTGAGGATGGCACAGAACTGGGCAGTATTTTGTTCTGTTGTACATGGGGTCGCTAGGAGTCGGAACGGACTCAATAGCACCTAACAACAACAATTGTAACAATACATTAATTTAATAATCATATTAAAGAATATAGGTCGATTAAACATGCACATCTGGATTTTAGGAATGTTAGTATGTGTGTTAACATATATATTTTGGAATAAGTAATGCAGCATTAGCACACATCTCTATGAGACTTAGAAAAAGAAAAGGAGGAAATTCAGCAGAAGATTGTCTATCTCTGGCTGGGGGCCAGGGGTCCTCTGTTCACCAGAGGTGCAATTTGTGGCTTTTTCCCCTAAAGTGGGCTCTTGGAGTTCCTCGGTGGTACAAACGGTTAATGCGCTCCACTGTTAATTGAAAAGTCGGAGGTTCAAGTCCACCCAGAGGTGCCTCGGAAGAAAGGCTTGCTGATCTACTTCCAAAAAATCAGTCATTGTAAACCCTATGGAGCACAGTTTTACTCTGACACGCATGGGGTTGCATAAGTGAGAGTCAACTCGACAGCAACTGGTAAAAGTGAGATGCGAGTGAATTTTCTGCACCTCTTCTTTTTTCAAAGCCTGTTATGGGCAACTAGGCTTCACTTAGAGGTTCTCATTCAGAAAAATTCCCTTAGAGTCACTGCAGAGGCTTCCCCTGAGGAGTGGGGAGCGGGAAGCCACTGAGGACAGAGTTAAATGCAACACTTTGGTTTCAAGGGATGAACAGGAAATGCTCTGGTACCCCAGCACTGAGTCACCAGGGGCAAAAGATGAACAAAGGTTCTGGAACCATGAGCAGACCCATACCCAGCACCCTGGATTGTAGGCACCCTGAGAGTGGTGTGTGGGAGGTAAACAGAGAGAAGTGGGGTCTGGGACCTGGGAGCTCATGTCCAGGGCATTGTGACCGAGGTCCACCCTGCGTGGAAGGGTCTTTCCTCTTGGTGGCACCTTGGCGGTTGGTGGCAGGTGGTGGGGAGGTGACTCTCCCGAAGTCAGCCAGCTTGGTCCTGGCACCGTGTGGGGTGCCACCAGCTCTAACACCTAAAGGGATGCAAAGACAGGCGTAGGTGAGATGGAGAAGCTGGTATAATTCCTTTGTGCATAGATGTTAGATTGACACATTTTGCACCATGGAAGTCCCCTGCATTTTTGGACAATGCAGGGAGAAGAGAAACCTCGAGAGGAAAACATGAGACATCTGCTAACAAGGCATGAAGGGGCTCAGGTATTAATTGGGAAAAATAAAAGCAATGAGAGCATTCTTACACTCTCTAGATGGTTGTGAAAATGTCTTGTAAATTTTTCTCAATGAGTGTATAATGTTTAATAAAGGGACAAAGAATAAACATTAAAAAGTCCCCCCCAAAAAAACAAACAAAAAACACACTTAAGCAACCTCTCTGGTTGTCTCCAGGGAAATGAGCAGCAGAGCTGGAGCTTACACCCACCTGGCCACGCAGGTCATGTGGGGGATATGTGGGCCCTTTGGAGACAAGTACAAACTTTGTGTCCTCAGCTGCTAACCGAAAGGTTGGCAGTTCTAACCCACCCAGTGGCTCTGGGGGAGAAAGACCTGGCAATCTAATCCTGTAAAGATTCTAAACCCATTGCCATCGAGTTGATTCTGACTCATAGCGGCACTATAGGACAGAGTAGAACTGCCTCAGAGGGTTTCCAAGGCTGTAATCTTTATGGAAGCATACTGCCCCATCTTCCTCCTGTGGAGTGGCTGGTGGATTTGAGTCACTGACCTTTCAGTTAACAGCCCAGTGCTTAACCACTGCACTGCCAGGGCTCCTTCCATAAAGATTACAGCCTAGGAACCCAGTGGGGCAGTTCTACTCTGTCCCATTGGGTTGCTATGAGTTGGAATAGACTTGATAGCACCTAACAACGTAACAACAGAAGCCTCCTCCCTTTAATTATCTGAGGGCGGGTGTGGCACACTCATCTCCCCACACACCCTGCAGCTTCACCCCAGGCCTGGGAGGGGACATCGTCGGTCTCTGGCATGATTGGCGGCCCTGTCAGACGCCTGCTCCAACTCGGAGACTTGGAGCAAGAGCGATTCTGACATCAGCAAGCGCTCCCTGAGCCTCTGGATGGCTTTGAGCAGAGAAATCTTCATCCCAAAGCCCCAGACACCCTTCTGTACCCCAGGCACTGCATAAATCAGTGGGGATCTCCAACTCCATAATTCTAACGAAGGCATCTCTCATGGCTGCTGCAATTTGCTCTCTCTCTCCTGGGTTAGCAACCAGCTGTAATTGATGAGGAAACTGACAGCTCTTTGTCCTCCTCGACTACATTTGTCATTTGGCAGCTGGCTTATTCTTTAGCTATGGCCTGTGACCATCTCTGTTTCTCCCTCCCTGGGCACTGGTGGAACAGATGTGTCTCCTCCACTCCCTGCAGACAAGATCTATAAAGCTGTAACATGTTCTCAATGCAATTCAGCTTTCAGAAAATGCATAATTGGAGAGTTCCAAAATAATTAGTTTATTACAGTAGGCCTATAAAAATGAAGTTGTATCTCATTTATGAGCCATTAGATCCCATGTTCTACGAGCCTGGTTGCTATTAATGCCACCAGCATATAATTTAGCATTCTTTATTGAAGTGTGCCACGATGGAGCATCTTTTCTCCCAGGCTCCACGTTTGGGGGCAGGGCTGGAGAGTGGTGACGAGAATTCCCTCCTTAGCTGGCCTGCAGCTTTTGTGGCAATTATCCCTTCCCAACACCCTAGGTGAGTTACCTTGTGAGCCAGCTTAATGAGAACATTTGACTTTCATTCCATTTCTTTTAGGAATAGGTAAATCAAAAAACCAAACCAGTTGCCATTGAGTTGATTTCAACTCATGGTAACCGCACATGTGTCAGAGTAAAAGTTTGCTCCATAGGGTTTTCAGTGGCTGTGATCTTTCAGAAGTTGATCACCAGGCCTTTCTTCCGAGGCACCTCTGGATAGTTTTGAACCATCAACCTTTCTGTTAGTAGTGGAGCACTTTAATATTTGTGCCATCCAGTAGCTGGGGAGGAAAGAACTAAGACATTGACATGCCAAGGAGAAAAAGTTAATGGAACAGGAAATGTGTGGTAGAACCCGTAGGTGGATGGCCACTGTTCTAGGAGGAAAGGACAATTAACGCCTTCATGGGCACAAACTTGGATTTTTTTTTTTTTTTAAATTTGATTGTGCTTTAGGTGAAAGTTTACAGTGCGAATTAGTTTCTCATTCAAAAATCTATACACAAATTATTTTGGTTTTTGTTGCCATCCCGCAGTGTGTCAGCACTGTCCCTCCCCCTTCCTGCTCCAGGTCCATTTGTCCAGGCTTCCTGCCCCTTCCTTCCTTCTCGTCTCTGCTTTTGGGCAGGTGTTGCCATTTGGCCTTGTATACTTGATTGAAATAAGAACAGTTTCCTCACATGTGTTGTTTGTTTTATAGGCCCATCCAACCTCTGGCTGAAAGGTAGACTTTAGGAGTGGCTTCAGTTCTAAGTTAGCAAAGTGTCCAGGGGCCATAGTCTCAGGGGTTCCTCCATTCTCTGTCAGACCAGTAAGTCTGTTGTTTTCTTGTGAACTTGAATTTTGTTCTACATTTTTCTTCTGCTTTGTCCGGAACCCTCTATTGTGATCCCTGTCAGAGCCGTAGGTGGTGGTAGCCGGGCACCATCTAGTTCTTCTGGGCTCAGGCTGGGGGAGCCTGTGGTTCATATGGTCCATTAGTCCTTTGGATTAATATTTTCCTTTGTCTTTGGTTTTTTTCATTCTCCTTTTCTCTAGATGGAATGGGACCAATAGATGTATCTTAGATGGCCGCTTTCAAGTTTTTAAGACCCTAGACACTACTCACCAAAGTAGGTGAGCCCATATGTGTCAGAGTAGAACTGCTTTCCATAGGGTTTGAAATGGCTGATATTTTTTCTTTTGAGGTGCCTCTGGTGTAAGGCACAGAAGAGGTGAAGAAGTCCTAGCCCCTTCCCTAAGGAACTGAAGGTCTGGTGGGAGAGAAGGGCAAGAATTGAAGAAAATTTGTACAATACAAGAAATTAATAATAATCATTGTAGCAAAACCCTTGAGGGAATCTGAATCTACTGCAATCCTGGGGTGCTGTGGGGCTCTGCTCAGGAGAGGACACAGAATCTAGGCACAGGGGTGGGGATAGGGGTGCAGCAGATAAGAATGGCTCTTCATCACTCCCTAGCCCCACAGGTTGCTGCCCAGGGTGGGGTCAGGAGAAAGTTTGCCTGTGTTAGCTTCCTGGGGCTGCTGTAACAGAATACCACAAACTGGGTGGATTATAGGAACAGAAATTTATTGTCTCACACTTCTGGAGGCCAGGAGTCCAAATCAATGTGTTGGCTGGGCCATGCTCCCTCTGAAGACTCAGTGGAAAATCCTTGTTTGTCTCTCCCAGCTTCTGGTGGCCCCACATGTTCCTTGGCTTGTAGATGCAACTTAACATGTATGTCTTTCCTCTGTCTGTCTCTCTGTGTCTCTTCTCCTCTTTCATAAGGACATCACTCAGACTGGGTTAGGACCCACCCATCTCCAGTATGACCTCGTGTTAGCAGACAACGTCTTCAAAGACTCTATTTCCAAACAAAGTCATGTTCAGAGGTACTAGGGGTTTGGATTTCAATGTATCTTTTGGGGGGACACAATTCAATCCATCACATTGCTGGAATGTAACGTTGGAAAGGGATTGCGGGCCACAGCAGGACGTTGGCCCAGAGCACATAATCTGCATGTCCCCAATCACAGCCCCAGGATACTGATCATCAGCATGATGCAGTCACCCTCTGACCTTGCAGGGGTGTCATCAGGGGGCTGGCAGGAAGGTGTCCCGCAGGAGCCTGGCACCCAGCACACAGAATAAGATGGTGTCTTTGCCTTGTTTACCCTTAGGCTTCCCACTGAAGAACCAGAGGGCACCCCCCCACCCACCACTTCACTCTTAAGAGGGAACCTTGGGCTTTGTGAGTTGATGGTCTGGGCTTACTCTAGTGGTGAGATCAGAGGCTTCCATTTTTGAAAACCAAGGTTCATGGAAGAAAAGAGCTAAATTGACACAAAGAAGGAGTTGGAGGTGTCTAAACAGTGGGGGGAGTCCCTGGATAGTGCAAATGGTCTCTCTTTTGAGATATAAAGGAGAGAATTGAGCAGAGAGGAGAGGGACCTCATACTACCAAGAAGGAAGAGCCAGGAGCAGAATGTGTCCTTTGGACCCGGGATCCTTGTGCTGAGAATCTCCTAGACCAGGGGAAGGTTGATGACAAGGACCTTCCCCCAGAAATAATAGAGAGAAAGCCTTCCCCTGGAGCTGGCACCCTGAATTTGGACTTATAGTTTCCTGGACTGTGAGAAAATAAATTTCTCTTTGTTAAAGCCATCCACTTGTGGTATTTCTCTTATAGCAGCACTAGATAACTAAGACACCTAGTGATCTGCTTCCGAAAGGTTATAGTCTTGAAAACCCTATGGAGCACAGTTCTACTCTGCACATATGGTGTTGCCATGAGTCAGAGTTGACTTGATGGCAACTGATTTTTTTAAACAGTGGGGAGGACCTGAAGTTGATTTCTGAGACTAGCAGAGGATGTGGGACGGGAGGTTTCATGGCTCATGAGAATCTTAGGGGATGTGATGTTTCACAAGACTTACGAGGGAGAAATGTTACAGCCCAGCACCCTGTAGTGGGATACCTAGTACATTTAACTTCACCAACCAAACCAAACCCACCACTGTCAAGTCGATTCCAACTCATAGTGAGCCTATAGGACAGAGTAGAACTGCCCCATAGCATTTCTAAGCAGCACCTGGTGGATTCAAACTGTCGACGTTTTGGTTAGCAGCCATAGCTCTTAACCACTATGCCACCAAGCAAAAAAATTAAATTTTACCAAGTGACTATTTTTAAAGCTGCCTTCCATGTAATAACCAATAACTGCTTTATGTAAAAGCAATTCATTAAGAGTATTTTTTTTTTTTGACCCTAAACCTCCAAACCAAGCAACCAAATCCCATGAGGTGTTTGGTTGTACATAAGTGACCTCAGTAGCTACTCTTTTTTTGGGGGGGGGGCATTGTTGTAAATGTATCTATCACACAACCTTTGCCAATTCAACATTTTATAGTTGTACAACTTATTGACGGCAATTACAATAATCAGCTGTGCAACCCTACCCTTAATGTGATGTTTCTATCACTCTTAATTCTCTCCTTTCCCCTTCCTTCCTGCCCCTGGCAACCACTAATAAACTTTGGTCTCTGTACATTTGCCTTTTCTTGTCTTTTTTTTATAAGTGAGGTCATACAATATTTGTCCTTTTGTGATTGGCTTATTTCACTCAGCATAATGTCTTCAAGCTCCATCCATACTGTAGCATGTACCAAGACTTCATTTCTCCTACTGGCTGAGTAGTATTCCATTGTATGTATGTACCACATTTTGTTTAGCCGTTCATCTGGTTTTTTAAAAAAATTTTTTTTTATTGTACTTTAGATAAACCTTTACAGAACAAGTAGTTTCTCATTAAACAGTCAGTACACATATTGTTTTATGACATTGGTTAACAACCCCACGACATGTTAACACTCTCCCTTCTCAACCTTGGAGGACCTTTTTTTTTTTTTTTTGGTGAAAATATACATATGCAAAGATACACCATTTCAAAAATTTATACATGTACAATTCAGTGACATCGATTACATTCTTCCAGTTCTGCTGCTACTCTTACTATCCTTTTCCAAATTATTCCATCACCATTGTCTTCCACTCACTGCCCCCAGGCTTCCCATCAACAGTTTTGAGTTGCTGTTGTCAATTTGATCTTACATAGATAATTCTTTTTTCTTTGTACTTGAGATGAAGGTTTACAGAACAAATAGTTTCTCATTAAACAGTTGCCATTCATCTGTGATGGACATTTAGTTTGTTTCTACTTTTCGGCTATTGTGAATAGTGCTGCAATGAGTATTGGTATACAAGTCTCTTTTTGAGTCTCTGCTTTCAAGTCTTTTGGGAGTATATATATATATTTTCCCAGAAGGAGAAGGGAGAGAGGGGAGCACATACATGTGTCTGAGAATGCAAAGACATTGACTCTATCTTGGGGCATGCTGGAGTGGCTCTGTGTGCCCTGGGAACCTACTGTGTTTGGTTGTCCTCTTGTCTGTGTATGAGAGTGTCTGGAAGGCATTTGGGAGGACAACAGAGAGACAGGCTTGTTGCTGAGCCCCTGGCTATGGGGAGGGACTGCACGAGTGTTCATCATCACCTGACTGGCCTGGAGTCACAGTGCAGAAAATTGACAGAAACTGTATCCAGAGGCCTGTCTTAGTCATCTAGCGCTGCTCTAACAGAAGTACCACAAGTGGATGGATTTAGCAAAGAGAAATTTATTCTCTTACAGTCCAGTAGGCTACAAGTCCAAATTCAGGGCGTCAGCTCCAGGGGAACGCTTTCTCCATTGGCTCTGGAGGAAGGTC
>NW_004444013.1:3605530-3622232 GCF_000243295.1 Trichechus manatus latirostris
GAAGGATGAGCTCTGCTCCCGGCACTGCTTTCTTGGTGGTATGAGGTTCCCATGTATCTCTGCTTGCTTCTCTCTTTTATATCTCAAAAGAGATTGCATTAAGACAATAATCTTGTCAACCTCATCAGTATAACCTCATCATAGTGATAGAGTTTACAACACATAAGGAAATCACATCAGATAACACAATTATACATTACTGGGAATCATGACCCAGCCAAGCTGACAGATATTTTTGGGGGACACACCTCAATCCATGACAAGACCATTTGGACATCAGCTGGGAAGCCCCCTCAGACACAATCCAAAGTATCTGACGTAGTTTTGGCTGGTTAACCAACATTATTTCCTGGAGGGTAGAAAGACAGCAAGAGGGAACTGCCACTCTGAGCTTAACTCTAACACACAGGGTAAGCTTCGTTGGTGAAGCAGAAGTGCTTGGAGCCCTGAGAATCAATGTGGACCACAGGGAGTTTGTGGTAGCCAAGATGGGGAGGGGTCTGTACAGTGGGAGGCCCTACTGGGTATCCAAAGGCTCAGAAAAGTGATGGGCACCGTTCCAGGAGGCTGAATGGATTAGGAAGTTCCCACACACTGACTGCATGATTTTGCAAGGCCCTGAAGAGGAAGGGAGGGGAAGTCTGCTGAGTCCAGGTGTGAAAATGGCACATCTAAAAGAGGGACAGGAGGATGTGTGACCCTGGACGATCTGCAAGGGAAGTGTCCTGAAGCTAGAGCCCCAAATTATCTGGAGCTGCCAACCAGGCCAAGGAAAATGAAACAGGGTTTTCTAATTATAATCACAGCAGATAAAGGGTCAAATACAGGTGAGGCTGCTGCTTGCCCTGATGTGGTAATGAGGATAATGGGAGAGGGAGCAGGCCCCTTGGCTTCATTTGATTTCTGTCTCTGTCATTTATAGGAATGGATTGTGGAATAAAAACAGGCATTGCCAAGGAATAATTTGATGCCCATAGCAGATGAAGAGCTAGATTCATTTTCTGAGTGAGAAGAGAGGGAAGGACGTTGTTGTCGTTATTATTGTTAGTTGCTACCTTATGTATAACAGAATGAAGCATTGCCTGGTCCTGTGCCATCTTCCTGATCACTGGTATGTTTGAGTTCATTGTTGCGGCCATTGTGTCAGTCCATCTCATTGAGGGTTTTCCTCGTATTCACTGACCCTCTGCTTTACCAACCATGATGTCCTTTTCTAGTGATTAGCCTTTCCTGATAACAAATCCAAAGAGCCCAAGTCTCACCATCCTTGCTTTTAAGGAACATACTGGGTGTATTTCTTCTAAGACTGATTTATTTGTTCTTTTGGCAGTCGACAGTATATTCAATATTTTTTGCCAACACCATAGTTCGAATGAACAAATTCTTCTTCTCTCTTCCTTTTGTACAGAGTAGAAGGTATTAAATTAAGATGCCTAGGGCTGAGGCCCCACATTCTATGTGACTCTGGAAATCTCTTCCCCTCTCTATTCTTCCATCTTTTCCTATATAAAATGGAGATAATTATATCAATAGTTCTTAGAGTATGGTTCCCAGACCAGCTGCATCAACATCATCTGGTAACTTTTTAGAGGTGAAAACCCTCGAGTCCCACCCTAAACCTCTTGGTGCTGCCATCAAGTTGGCCTCTGACTCATGGAGACAGACGCATAATGGAACAGAGTGCTGCCCAGTCCTCTGCCATCCACATGATCGCTTGTGGATCAGACCTTTGTGATCCATTCATTTTCATTTTCTGAAGTAGATCACCAGGCCTTTTGTCCTAGTCCATCTTAGTCTGGAAGCACCACTGAAACCAGCTCAGCATCATAGCAACATGCAAGCCTCCACTGACAGATGGGTGATGGTTCTGCATGAGGTGCATTGGCTGGGAATGGAACCTGGGTCTTCCGCATGGAAGGTGAGAATTCTACCACTGAGCCAGCACTGCTCCCTGCTAAATCCGAGACTCTTTGGGTGAGGCCAGCAAGCTGTGCCTTAGCATGTCCTCTTGGTGGTTCTGTTGCCTGCTCAGGTTTGAGAACCCTGGTCTAAAGGCAATGGTTGCTAGGAGGCTTAAACAAGGTACCATCTGGGAAACACCTTTGCAGTCTGTGAGGCATCTTGAAACTATTAGTTTTAGTAAATGGGGTCAGATGTCTGGACTTAGACAAAGTGCATCTTGACAAAACTGCAGATGACATCACCAAAGTGCCATCAGCTGGCAAAACACTCCTAGGAAGGAGAACGTTGGAGAATTTCTAGTCCAACCAGATGGGAAGTGTGCAGAAGGAGGCTGTGAGAGCAGCTGGAGTAACTGGAACAGCGCTCCTCCTCTCCAGTATTCCCCTCAGCACCTTCCCCTCTCGCATAGTCACTGTAATGACTATAATTGGAAGTGCACCGAGCTCCTACACAGGTGGAGCATAAATTACCCCCCTAGCGCTGGCGTATTCATTTGTAACACAGATTGGATCTGGCTTCAGACGGGGAGGGATTGCACCTCTAAGATTTGTCACATCATTTAGGGAAATCATTCACTTTACACATCAGGATGGATTAGAATGTGTCACTATTAATACTGGGCATTTCCCTGTTGTCACATGTTGTTAGAGGGACAATTATTTCACGTCTGAGTAGAAATCTTACTCGGAGGCTAAAGTTAATGTAGCATATGGAACTGTGTGGAAACAGGGCTTGCACATTCTGTGAACACAACCAATTGCCCATTACAGCAGTGGTTAACGTGTTTCTTCCACTTCATCTGTTTTACTGTATATGAGACGATTACTGTTTTGTTTGGAAGAGGCTCTGGCCCCTCTGAACTTGGAATGATGTACTGCAGACTCACAGTTCAAAGGTTAAGAGAGAATTGATCTGTGGCTCTCGCCAATCCCTTGCTCTGCTCCCTGCCTCAGAAGGATAAATCTCATTTTCAGATAAATCCAGATTGCTTTTCCAATAGATTGGCTTTTGGCCTCCCCTGGTGAACAGTACTTTGACATAACCCAGACGGCCTCCCTAAAGCTATGAAGAAATCATTTCTAACGTCTGAAGTTAAATTGCTAAATGAAGCGCTGGATTTTCTTTCATGGAAGCAAGAAAAATGGTTTGGATGAGGTTAGAAAAGGCAAGGCTAGCTCAGAGAACTGGGGCTCCACCCCAGTATGTGCTCTTTTGGACATTTATTGCAGGACTAAGTGAATAAACAATAGGAAAAATGCCTTTGTTTCCGTATTGCCTTTGATGTTTTGGCTTTCTCATGCATTATCCTAAGGGTCTTGGAGGATGGGGTGGGGGGGGGGCGGTTATTTGGAAAATGGGCAGACAGGCCTGGAGAGCTTAACGCGGCTTGTCACTAATCACACTTCAAGTTATGCCTCCCAGGGAAGGGTCCATGGTCTCTTCCACTGTGTTATGACCCCTTCTCATTCAATACATCTGACTCCAAGTGCTCGCAGAAGGAAAAGTGGTCGGGGGAAAAAAGTATGATGAGATGAACTGTATTGGAGGAATCCCAGCAGCACGTCTGTGATGTGTCACCTACATCCAGGTTTCAGAATCCCTGTCATTATTATGTCCCTTAGGGATATTTTACCTGGGGAAGGACCTCAAGATCTCTCAGAAGGCCTTCCCAGTAGCAAGGACTAATCTATTTGATTAAACTTGTTATGCTACATTATCATGTGGTGGGAGGTCAGGTCCCTGAGGTTTGGAACAGAGGAAAGCTGAGAGGGAGAGGTGGTCAAGGATGATGACAGTACAAAGGAAGCAGAGACTGGCCTTATACTGAAGTTCTATGGTGTCATGGATTGAATTGTGTCCCCCCCCAAGAAATGTGTTTATCAATTTGGTGGGCCATGATTCCCAGTATTGTGTGGTTGTCTTCCATTTTGTGATTGTAGTTTTATGTCAAAGAGGATTATGGTGGGATTATAACACCCTTACTAAGGTCACACCCCTTATCCAATATAAAGGGAGTTTCCCTGGGGTGTGGCCTGCATTATCTTTTATTGTACAAGAGATAAAAGGAAAGGGAAGTAAGCAGAGCGTGGGGGACCTCATACCACCAAGAAAGTGGCACCGAGAGCAGAGCGTGTCCTTTGGACCTGGGGTCCCTGCGCGGAGAAGCTCCTAGTCCAGGGGAAGATTGATGGAGAATAAACTTCTGTTTGTTAAAGCCATCCACTTGTTTTACTCATAGACTGGCCTGGCCTGCCCTTTGTGCTTTTTGCAACAGAGTAAGCTTCATCTCTCTGAGCCTCAGTTTCTCGCCTGCATAATGGGATAAAAATATCTACCCCACAAGACTGTTGCTGAAAAGACAGGAGATGCTCTGTGTAGCGTGCTTAGCATAGTGCCAGGCACACCAGTGTACAGTAAGTGTGAGCTTAGGGACTGAGCTGACCCCTGCAGACTAACGCCAGGGGGACTGCATGAGACCAGGTAAGAAGAGAGAACGAAAGAGAAGACATTGCCATCTGCTGTGGCTGACACCCTGGAACTCATCTGCCAGCTGCTGGCCTGTCCCTCAGCTCTCTCAACTAGTCTGGTTGTTGACCTTCTGCCTGACTGTTTGAAAAGCTGACGAGCTGAGTGCTTTCACCTTGTGCAGGTGCCTTGACAGCTTCTTTAATGGTATCCTGACATTCCATCTTACTCTACCCTCTGGTAGCTTGTCCCACCATCCACTTGTTTCTTCACTCATCCACTGAGCCGTTAGTGAACGCTGGGCTTGGCCCTGGGGTGGGTGCTGCTTCATTGCCGAATTGTTTCCTTGGGGAGGGCAGTGTGACCCAATACAAGGCACAGGGACTCAAGAAGGCAGGCAAACAGGGGGTAGAATCTGGCTCTGCCACTTAAGAGTTCTGAAGTCTTGAATAGGGGTTCACTGTCTTTGAGCCTCAGTTTTCTTGTCTTAGAAATGGGGGTAAGAATATCTATCCCATAGTTCCACTGAAAAGATTAAATTAACCCTGCATGTCACATGCTTGCTGACACATACTATGTCATCCATTATATTTATGACTTCCTTGAGTGTTAATTTTCTCATCTATAAACCAGGGGTGATAGTACCCAGCTTGTAGCCTCATTGGGTGATTTCCATGAGGTCCTTCCTTTTATCTATGAGACTGAGACCTTCTAGCTATTCTGCTCCCCAGTCTTGGTATTTTGGCTAGTCCCTTTGGCCATATAGGTCCCTGGGTGGTCCCTAGTGTTTATACTCAACTACTAACCTAAAGATTGGTGGTTTGAACCCAGCCAGCAGTGCCGCAGAAGAAAAGGCCTGGCTATCTGTAAAGATTACAGCCAAGAAAACCCTATGGAGCAGTTCTACCCTGTAACACATGGGGTCACCTTGAGTTGGAATTGACTCAATGGCTACCAATATATTATGCATGACCCATGTGATGTTCCCAAGCTATGTCCCTCCCCACTTCCCTCCTTGAGAACATTCTCTATAGTCCCATCATGTGTGGGGAGGGGATGACTAACTGTTAAATAAATACCGATTTAGAAAAGCACCAGAAAACTGTCATCAGCACAGTGCTCAGATTGATTTAGGGACTGATCTAGGGAGAGAATCTGCCATGTCCAATGCAGTGTGTCCTCCCTTAGAGATGTTCAATATTTAATGCATCCTGAACACCCTTCCGGTGCCACTCAGTATTTTAACTTCACCACCAGATGAATGGGAAATGCCAGTGAAGAATCACAGGGAGCATCCACGGGCAGCTTTCCTTTTGCCAGCGGGACTTGCTAGGACCTGGCTCAGCACTCGGATGAGTGAAGGGGCAGAGGGGAGCCCTTCCAAGGGACTGTTTTCACTGAATACAGCAAATGTGTCAAAGTTGTGCTTGCCACTTAATCTGTGAGTACAAATGATTCAAGCCAATGTACCCTTTACTTCAACTCTTCGGTGAAAAGTACTGGATAGTCTTCAAAGTGGCAAATTCCCTCTTGGCTTTGCCAAGGATGATAATGAGTTACTGCTAATATAGCCATAAAGCTGTTATTTGCACGAGCAAAATGAAGTGAATGTGCAAATAAAATTAAACGTTAAAATATTGTTAAAACAAAATGGTTAATAAATTTAGACAGGTTACTGATCAGGTAAGTCTGGCAATTGATTGGAATGGCTGATTTGAATTGGTCTCCTTGAGTCAAAATCAATACTGAACATCGTACAGCACACCAGAAGCACATCCATCTCCTCCTTTTGCCACTGCATGGACCATTTCTGGC
Source organism: Trichechus manatus latirostris (assembly GCF_000243295.1). Lineage (NCBI taxonomy): Eukaryota > Metazoa > Chordata > Mammalia > Sirenia > Trichechidae > Trichechus > Trichechus manatus. Next base: position 3,611,774 of record NW_004444013.1, read on the forward strand.
AGGAACCCCAGGTCCTGTCTTGTGAGTCAGAGCTAGTGAACCAGGAGGTAGTGGGTGGTGCAGCTGACTCTGTTCTCACAGAGGGCAGCTAATCAGTCCTGAAGTGCAGGAGGCCCTGCTCTGCAGAGATGGGCCGCACACCTGAGTGTCAGCCTGAGATGCCTTCAGGTGTGGGATGTTAGTGGCTGGGAACCAGGATGGCAGCAAGCACCCACTCAATCCTTCCCACCTGTCTTCATTATTTAGTCCTGCTATAACAGCAACACCACAAGTGTTGGTTTTAAAGAACAGGCATTTATTTTCTCACAGTTCAGGAAGCTAGAAGTCTGAATTCAGATCACCCACTCTACGGGAAGGCTCTCTTTCTGTCAGCTCCGGGGGAAAATCCTCGTCTCGGCTTCTTAGCCCCGGCATTCCTCAGTTTTTTTGTGATCTCCACATGGTTATCTTTACCCCATTTGTGCTAATCTGTTGCTGTGCCTAACTAATCTGCTCATTTTGTATCTCAAAAGTGGTTAGGTTTAAAAGACACCCTACACAGATATAGTCTTATTAACAGAACAAAGAAAACCCTATTCCCAAATGGTGTTACAGCCACAGTGGTTAGGATTCCAACACATATTTTGGGGGGACACAATTCAATCCATAACACCGCCAATCCTGGTCTCTGAAATCCTACAGATGTTTATTAGGCTACGCATCACCTGTGTTCTCCAAATCTCACCTGTCTCCAGCTGACTGTCTTATTTATCTAGTGGTGCTAGATACAAGTAGATAGCTTTAAACAACAGACATTTATTTTCTCACAGTTCAAGAAGCTATTATCTGAATTCAGAGCACCAGCTCCAGGGGAAGGCTTTCTCTCTTTGTTAGTTCTAGAGGAAGGTCCTTGTCTCTTTTGGCCTTCTGCTCCTAGGTGATCTTTATGTGACTTGGCATCTATCTTCCCCGTCTCTGCTTCCTTAATCTGCTCCTTTTATATTTTGTAAGGTTGACTCAAGAAACATCCCACACTAATCCTGCCTCATTAACACAACAAAGACAACCAATTTCCAAATGGGATTATAACCACAGGCATAGATGTTAGGTTTTACAACACATATTTTGGGGGGACACAATTCAATCCACAACATTGTCTCAGGAGATCCCCATGAGGTTCCAGTTCCTGCAGCCACCAGCGGAAGTCTCATCCACCACGTCCATCCACAAGAGCCGTGCCAGGAACATGTGTGTCAATGGCTTCCTTTGTCGTATCGAGTCGGGGAGGGGAGATTGCTCTCAAACCTATAATGACACTGTAGATTCTTCCCTTGAGTGTGACTGGGCCCCCATAGGTTGTGTGCCGCCCCTGGCATTGCCGGGAGAACCCCATGCACCAAATGGCTTAGATCAGGTGTTGGCAAACTACAGCCTATAGGACCAAACTTGGCCCACTATCTGTTTTTGTAAGGCCAGTGAATTAAGGGTAGTTTTTACATTTTAAATGGCTGAAAAATTTTAAAAAAGATAGTATTTCATGACGTGTAAAATTATATGAAATTCAAATTCCCATATCCGTAAATAAAATTTTATTGGAAACTAGCCACACCCATGCATTTATGTATTATCTACGGCTTCTTTCTTGATATAATGGCAGAGCTGAGTAGTTGCCACAGAGACCATATGGCCCACAAGCCTAAAATAGCTTGTCCTTTACAGAAAAAGTGTGCCGACCCTTGGCTTAGACTAATCACTGTCCACACGTGCCTGGAGCTGGGTTTCAGGGGGCTGTGTGGATGAGGGGTGGATAATTTAACAAGTTTAGGATTTTATTAGGAAGGAAGAAAGGAAGAATTGATGTTGGGTTGGAAATCAGTGGTGTCCTCTACATTTGAGCAAACAATCTGTTTCTCTGAAACTCAGTTTCCCCGTCTTCGGGTGTGGATTATTGGACTTTGTGAGGAATTGTTGAGAATTCATGGGAAAGCATATAGATATGACTGATTGGCAGATGAATGAGTGGATGGATGGATGGGTAGATGGGTAATGGATGGAAGGGTGGTTGGGTGGATGGGTGGATGGTTAGATAGATGGAAGTTTGGGTGGGTGGATGGATGAATGGAATGGACATGGGGTGTACCAAGGTGAGCCTGGAGAGGTGAGCAGGTCCACATCACCCCAAAGAGGCTTTATTCTGCAATCATGTGGGAACCTTTGAAGTGCTTTAAGCAGGGGAATGACAAGGTAGCATTTGCATTTGAGAGCGATAACATGGCATTTTGTGGCTGGCTAGAGCAGAAAGGTCATCTGATTGGAGAGCAAAAGGAAGTAAACGTCTCCTAAAAGGGGGCAGGAGACAGACTGGGAAAATCATTGAGCTGCATTCTCCTTGACTTTTCTTCCCGGAGAGGGAAGAGGAAAAGACGGCTCTAGAGTGTGAGATATGGGACTCCATGAATGAAGCATGATCAGAATAACCTGTTAAAATGGAACTGAGCATGTTCTCAGGACTCTGTGTGCCATGCAGTAGTTCTTGGGCTAGGAAGGTGGTGGGTATAACGTAGTACGCAGGGGACCACAGGAGAACAAGAGTGACTCTGTTTCCGAGGCCACTGGTCCTGACTCCACCATGAGTGCCGTGTGACCTGGGCAAATGGATTTACCTTTTTAACTTTCTGTTTTCTCATCTGTAAAACTGCTGGGAAGAAAGAGCTCTTTCCATGGGGTGTTTCTTTGAAAACATTAATGTACTAACAGGAGCAGATTCCAGTTTTGAGGGACCTAAAGTTGGAACAATTGAGGATCCTCTGTAAGGAAATTAATACAAAATTGGATGAGAAAGTAACTGTTTACTTAGGAGACAAGAAATCTAATAAATTACACCTTTATAAAAAGAGGATGAATACTATTAATGTCACAAAATCCAGAAAAATATTGAATTCATGTTATTAATGAAATGCTTGACAAACCCTTATAATGTGTGTTTTTTTTTTTTTTTTGGCTGCATTTATTAGCTGCATACTTTGACCACATCTTCATTTGACAATAATTTTATTAAATTTTCTGAAGCAAGAATAGAAAGGAAATTCAGCCTTTCTACCTCTTTTCTGGGTTTGAGAATCCATTGCAATGGCCACACAGAACTCACAAACCATACTTACAGTTAAGTGGTTTATTATGGAACAGGTTTCAATCAGGATCAGGATTGGGAAGCATGTAGGCAAAGTTTTCTTTCTTTAGTGCAGGACAGCTCTCTCAGCTCCTATCAATCATGTAGGCCTTCTCTCTGCCCCCTCAGGAAAGGCCTCCTCTCAGCCCCCTGAGGGCAGGCTTCTCTCTGCCCCCTGAGGACAGGCCCTTCTCAGCCCCTGAGGATGGGCTCCTCTTGGCCCCCTGAGGACGGGCTCCTCTTGACCCTGCCATCTGTTGCCACCAGCTCTGCCACTGGGCCCCTTCTGGGCCTGTCACTGTCTTTAGTGTTACAGCCTTTAACCTATGTTACAGTTCTTTTAGGAGGTTCCTTGCCTCCTCTCGCTTGCTTCTTCTTTCTTCTCTTTTCTTTTTTCTTTCTGTTTCTTCCTGCTGCTTCTTTTCCTGCTTATTTCTGTCTGAAAAAACACTGTGGGGCTGGCTGCTTATAGACACAATTCTTTGTCAATATCAAGGCATGGCCCTCCCAGTAGGGGTCATGAACTGACCCCACCTCTTGGTAGACCACAGGCACTTCATTTGCATAGTAGGCTACAACTCACCTCATTTGCATAGTCTATTGACCAATCCCTGCAAGGTACATACCAATCACAGGGCAGGCGGCAGCCCAGCACCAGATAAAAAGTGTCAAAACCAAGTTGTCTACAGCTTACCCAGGAAATGTCAATCAACCTGGACAAAAGTAACAAACCCTCTGGGACAGAAAACTAGGGCAAAGGTAACTCCTCAGAGTTTAGGGGAAAAATCCCTCAAGCTGTTTTTTCAAAGATCCAAGCCAAAAGGCCACATAAAGGAACTCCTTTCACCACAGTACGTCTCATCAAATCCAAACGTAATGCACCTCCATTTCCCCTTAGGTGGATCCAGCTAGTCAATGCATCATACTGGAACAAACGAAAAATAGCAAGATCTTTCCTCCTGCCACAAATAGTACTCCTAGTAATCTTTACATGGAATTAAAAGAAAATAAAACATTTAGAAGCACATATAGGAGAATTACTTTTTGACATTAGTGTAGTGTTATGGATTGAATTGTGTCCCCCAAAAATGTGTGTCAAATTGGGTAGGCCATGATTCCCAGTATTGTGTGATTGTCCACCATTTTGTCATCTGATGTGATTTTCCCATGTGTTGTAAATCCTACCTCTGTGATATTAATGAGGTAAGATTAGAAGCAGTTATGTTAATGAGGCAGGACTCAATCTACAAGATTAGGTTGTGTTTCAAGCCAATCTCTTTTGAGATATAAAACAGAAAATCGAACAAAGAGACATGGGGACCACCAAGAAAGCAGCACCGGTAGCAAAACTTGTCCTTTGGATCCAGGATCCCTGCACCTGAGAAGTTCCTAGACCGGGGAAGATAGATGACAAAGACCTTCCTCCAGAGCTGACAGAGAGAGAAAGACTTCCCCTGTAGTTGACACCCTGAATTTGGACTTCTAGCCTACTAGACTGTGAGAGAATAAATTTCTCTTAGTTAAAGCCATCCACTTGTGGTATTTCTGTTATAGCAGCACTAGATAACTAAGAGAGATAGGGAAGGATAGCTTAAATCAGACTGAAAAGGAATAAATCATAATTGACAGTAATATGCATGGCTTCAACCAAATTTTAAACTTCCATATGGTAACCAAAAAAAACAAAACAAAACCTGTTGCCATTGAGTCGATTCAGACTCATGGCAACTCTATATGTTACAGAGTAGAACTGCTCCATAGGGTTTTCTTGGCTGTTATCTTTATGGAAGAAAATTGCCAGGCCTTTCTTCTGCAGCACCACTGGGTGGGTTCGAACCACTAACCTTTAGGTTAGTAGTCGGGCACAAACTGTTTGTACCACCCAGGGCTTGCTGTATGACAACAGACACCATGAAAATAGCTACTATTTTTGAATAATCTCGTGACAGTGTTCTAAGTGCTTTCCACGTATTATCTGTTTTAATCCTAATAACAATAAGATAAGGAATATTATTATCTCCATTTTAAAGATGAGGAAACTGAGGTACAGAGAAATAATTTGCCCAAACCACATAACTAGTTTGTAAATGGTGGACCTAAGTTAAAAACCGAGGCAGTTTGATTCCCAAAACTGCTCTGTTAACCAAATGACTTATTCTGTCTCACTTTCTTGCCATGTTATTTGCAATAAAGTGAAAGACATGCCGCCGACTAAGAGAAGATGTTTGAAATTCATATAACCATCAGAGGATTAGTATTCACAGTATATAAAGAACTCTCACATATTAATTAGAAAAGACAAACAATACAACAGAAAATGGGCAAGGGATGAGAATAGACCACACAAAAGAGGATGTTTGAAATGCCAAGACACATATGAAAAGATGCTCAACAACACAAGAACCAGGAAATGCAACATTAAAACAAGGGGCCCCATCTTACACCTAGAACATGTGCCTGTGCTAAGAAGTTGGCTAACACCAAATATTGAGGAGGATTTGGGGACCAGGGTTTCTTAAGAGGGTATAAAACAGTACAATCACTTCCATGAGCAATTGTACAGAGTCTAACAGAGTTGAGGAGTCCTTGTATGGGGCAAAAGGTTAATGCACTCGGCTGCTAACTGAAAGGTTGACGGTTAGAGTCCACCCGGAGGTGCCTGGCTATATGCTTCCAAAAAATCAGCTATTGAAAACCTAATGGAGGACAACAATGACAAAAAACAAACAAACAAACAAAAAACAGTGTAGCTGCTGAGGTTGCTACAACCAAAAACCTCATGGGATTTGGTTCCTTGGTTTGTAGGTTTAGGGTCATGGTTTCATGGGACATCCCACTTAATTGGCCTAACAAGGTGTTAAGTGCTTCTGTTCTACCTTCTAGTTCATTGCATAGTACCTGGGGTCTTAAAAGCTTGCAAGCAGCCATCCAAGACACAACAATTGGTCTCTATTCACCTGGAGCAACAGAGGAAGAAGGAGAGTTAGGAATAGGAGGAGGAAATGGAATGTGTGACTAATTGCATCCATGAACAACAACTACCTCTTTTGCCATGAGACCAGAAGAACTGGACGGTGCCTGGCAACCATTACTGAACATTTTGATCAAAGATTCTATAACAGAATCTTTATGAAAAGTGGAAAAATGTAGAACAGAATTACAAATTCTCATGGGCTTGAGACTTTTTGGAGCCATGTAGGCTGGATGAACCCCTGAAGGTATTGTCCTGAGATAATCTTTACACCTTAAACCACAAAGTTTTCTTAAAACCAAACAATAGTTTAGCTTAGCTAGTAAAAAATGTCTGCCTTGAGCATTATGCAGTTTTAAGAACTATCTATATGGGATCAATTTGACAACAGCAACTCAAAACATTAGAAAAAAGAACCTTAGGGGACAGTGAGTTTATGCTAATAGGGAAGGAACAACTCAGAAAAGGAGGGTGAGAATGGTTGTACAACTTGAAGAATGTAATCAATGTCATCGAATTGTACATGTAGTAACTGTTGAATTGGCTTCTGTTTTGCTGTGCATATTCTCAACAACAAGAATAAAATAAATTTAAAAAGAAAGAAAGAAAGAAAGCTCTATGGAGCACAGTTCTGCTCTGGTACACATGGGGTCACCATGAGTTGGAGTTGACTCAAAGGCAAATGGAAATAGAATCAAAGATGCACAGTCCTTGTGACTCAGCAATTTCAAGTTCGTTTGACTCTAATAGAAACTCTCACACTTGTGCATAGGAAGAAAAATACAAAGTTTTATTTACAGTACTGTTTTAACTACAAAACGTGGGTGTGAACTCACTCTTGCTAAGTAAGGACAAGTAAACTCTGGTTTATGCATATAGAACTAGACACCAATCAAAATAAATGAATTACAGATAAACCAGATAAAACATGTCATCCTGACTTCAAATTAAAAGAAATAAAGAAACAAAGTATAATTTCATATAGTTCCTGTACAGTTTTAAAACCCACAAAAGGTTATATATTTCAGATGTTTTCATTGTGAAAAATGCAATGAGAAAAGTACATAAAATGCATATCTGCATATAGTTTGATAGCTGTAAAGGAAGTCCCATGGAACCAAACAGCTAGTGCCCTGTAAACTCTGTGAATCCTTTTCCAATTCAGTCTCTCTCTCCTCCCTACAGGTAACCATTAGCCTGACTTTATGTGTATGTAATCCTAAACAAATAATTAATTTTGCTTGTTTTTGAGGTTTATTAAGTAAAATTAAATCATATGTATTCTTTTGAACCCTGCTTTTCTTGCTAAACATTTTGTTAGGAATACCCTTCTGTGGTGGCCTGAGTAGCGGTGGCTTGCTTGTTTTTATTGTTGTATAGTATTTCCTTGGATGAATGAATACACTAAAAGTAAGTTACTCACTCTACTGTATAAGCTCCTGGATTGTTTCCAGTTTGGGGGAACGTAGTAAAAACACATGTACAGAAATCATGCTTCCTATTGACGCTAAGATGTTTGCTGCTTTGGGGGAAGGAGAGGGGTCTGGAGGGCCAGCTGTTTGTGTCATGGCTTATTTCTTCAGAAAAAAAAAAAGAATGGACTGAAATATGGCAAAATATTAACACCTTTAATTTCTGTGGTGGGCTCAGAGGTACTGTTAGATTATTTTCTATATTTTTCTGTGTGTCGAAATTGCTTATAATTTTTTAAAAGAAAAAGAAATTGAAGTGCTTGAAGTATGAAGATATTATCTGCTCTCTTCCTAGCTCCTGAGGCCAGTTGCAGAATTCCATCTCTGATCCTGGAAAAGGGAATAAGCAGCTCTGATGTTGGAGCAGGCAGGGATTAGCAGGCCAGTGAAAAGCTGGCTTCTGTCTCTCCTATCTCCGTTGCAGCAGAGCTGCATAAATAACCCCTTGAACAGTCTCATGGGCTCTCTGCTGTCCTGTGACTCCTCAGATTGCATGATCCTCCCACGTTTGGATTTTCCCCTCAGCATTGAGGGAATGGGCCCGCGACATCTCCAGAGAGGCAGCTGGTTACACAAAACCTGGGCATAATGAGCCTGGGCTGTTCCCTGGGCCAGGCGGGGGTTGTGACTTAGCCAATTCTCTCTAGATTGCCTGACAGAGTGGTGTCTGGGGCACCAAGAAGGGAAGAAAATGAACCAGTTACCAGTTGATTCCGACTCATGGTGAACCCAAGCATGTAGAGCGGAACTGCTCCATAAGGTTTTCATGGCTGTGACCTTTTGGAAGCAAATTGCCAGGCCTTTCCTCTGAGTCACCTCTGGGTGCCTCGAACTGCCAAGAAGGGAAGAAAGGGAGGCTTAACTGACTTCAGCCCATAAGTGACTGGTACAAGTACTTACCTTGATTCACTTATGATCTTCCTTATATATGGTTGGAACACAGAGTTTGATTAGAAGGAATCTGTCCCACGGTACAGGCCCTTAGCCAATAACTCTGCCTTCAGATTCCACCATTAGAGAACTATTCCTTTGCATTAAGCCATGAATATCCTGACCAGAAAACTAACTCTAAAAGAGTTAGGGGTGGGGAAAGAATTACCACTGTTTAACACAACAACAGCAACAACAATATGAACCAGGCACTTTGCTTACAGAGTTTTCTGTACTTTCTACATAGTACAGACAAGGTCATCAGCACATAGAAGGTGATAGAGCCAGAAATCAAAGCCAGATCTGCCAGCTGCTGAAATATATCCTTTGCCCCCTAAACCACACTGCCTATCAGTTATAGAATCCTATAGAAGTAAACTACCACCTGTCTTCACTTTGTCATACTGTGGTAGCTTGCATGCTAGAAGCTATGCCACCAGTATTTCAAATACCAGAAGGGTTACCCATGGTGGACAGGTTTCAGTGGAGCTTCCAGACTAAGACAGACTAGGAAGAGAGGTCTGGTGATCTACTTCTGAAAATTAGCCAATGAAAACTCTGTGAATCACAACAGAATATTGTCTGTGTCTTAGACTGGGTTCTCTAGAGAAGCAAAACCAGTGAAGTGTATATATATATACGTATATATATACGTATATATACATATATATACACACACATACACACATATATATGTTGTTGTTAGGTACCATCGAATTGGTTCCAGCTCGTAGCCACCATATAGGGCAGAGTAGAACTGCCCCATAGGGTTTCCAAAGAGTGTCTGGTGGATTTGAACAGCTGACCTTTTGGTTAGTAGCTGAGCTCTTTTTTTTGTTGTTGTTGTTGTTGTAATTAAATGAAGTTTACATTTCAAGTTAGCCTCCCATACAAAATTTTTTTTTACATACATTGTTATGAGACCCTAATTGCTCACCCCATTCTGCGACAGCACACTCCTCCCCTCTGCCCCTGATTCCCCATGAACATTTAACCAGCTCCTAACTCTCTCTGCCTTCTCATCTCACCTCTGGACAGAAGCTGCCCCTTTGGTCTCTTGTAGCTACTTGACTAAGAGACACATTCTTCACGAGTATCACTTTATGTCCCACAGTCCAGTCCAATCCCTGTTTGAAGAGTTGGCCTCTGAAATTGTTTTAGTTCTGGGGTGTCAGAGAGTCCAGGGGCCATGTTTTCCGTGGCACCTCTAGTCTCAGTCAGACCATTAAGTCTGGTCTTCTTACTAGAATTTGAGTTCTGCATTCCATCGTTCTACTGCTCCATCAGGGATCCTCTGTTGTGTTCCCTGTCAGGACGTTCATTGGTGGTAGCTGGGCACCATCTAGTTCTTCTGGTCTCAGGCTGATGAAGTCTCTGGTTTATGTGGCCCATTCTGCCTCTTGGGCTAATACTTTCCTTGTGTCTTTTATGTTCTCCAAGTGGTTGGGACCAATTGATGCATCTTAGATGGCCGCTTGCAAGCTTTTAAGACGTCACTCAGGAAAGTAGGATGCAGAACATTTTCTTAATAAGCTTTGTTATGCCAATTGACATACATGTCCCCTGAAAGCATGGTCCCCAGACCCCCCATCCCTGCTACTCTGTCTCTCAAAGTATTTGATTGTATTGAGGAAACTTCTTAGCTTTGGTTTAGTCCAGCTGTGCTGGCTTCCCTGTAGTGTGTGCTGTCCTTCCCTTCACCTAAGATAATTCTTATCTACTATCTAGTTAGTGAATAACCCTCACCCTCCCTCCCCACCCCCATAACCATCAAAGAATGTTTTCTTCTGTGTTTAAACCTTTTTTTGAGTTCTTGTAATAGTGGTCTTATACAGTATTTGTCCCTCTGTGACTGACTAAATTCACTCAGCATAATAAGTTCCAGCTTCCACCATGTTATACGATGTTTCACAGCTTCATCATTGTTCTTTATCATTG
>NW_004444013.1:3624897-3650825 GCF_000243295.1 Trichechus manatus latirostris
GTCCCTATTCTTTAGGGTGAGTAGGTAGATGAGTTTTGCAGCCAGACTATGAGCACCCCTCTCTGTTGGCTGTAAAGACTCGAGGGCACCACTTTTTCTTGGACTCCTGTAGCAGGTGACTAGGAGCTTTAGGTGATACCACCAGTCCTCAAGCCCCTGTTGCAGATTGATAAAAGTGCCTACTTAAGGGCCAGGGCTGTTTCGAGGGTCACAAATCTGCCAGTTCACAGCTGAAGCAGTTGATGTTAAACTTTAGATGTTTGCCCTGTTGTACTGTGGTGGTAAGGGCTAACGCTGTTGAGATGGGTCCTCACAAGTCTATACAGGAGTGTAAGGCACTCAGAGTCTGCAGACCCCTTATACCTGTGCCTAGCAAAGGAGCTGTGCCAACCCTAGTTTCCTGGCTTAGGGGAGCCAATAGGTTATTTGTTCCCTCTCCAAGGCCAGGAGAATGGGTCAGGGTGCCTTTTGGGATCTACTTCCAGCCCAGTGGACTCCTGGTGCAGAGCGCAGAGGGAGGAGGTAAAAGGGAGAGAGGTTTTTCCCAAATGTCCTTTTTTTTTTTTTTTTTAATCCACGCAAAAGGCCGCACGCATGTATTTATCTTAGCCACTTGGGAGCTGCTTTTCACTGGTTTGGAGTGTCCAAGCAGAATCTCTGCTGCCGGGTCTCTCTTGATGTGGAAACTGCTTCCTGAGTGCACACACAGCACAGCTGTTTCCCTGCTTCACTGTGGACTGGCGTGACTGTAGTGCTGCTGTTTCACTGCCGCAGCTCTGGCACTCTTCACTTCTTCCAAACCACCTCATTCTCCTCTTCCCTGTAACTCGGTCCGATTCCTCAACTTTGCTTTGTTCAGGGCTCCTAGATATTCATATAGAATCAAATCACTTGTTATTCCAGGTCTTTGTTGTAAGAGGGGTGTAGGAAGCGTCTAAGTACTCCGCTATCTTGGCCATGCCCCCCAGCAGCTGCTCTCTTAACCACTAAGCCACCAGGGCTCTATACATTATATACACACGCGCATATATATGTATATATATGTGTTTGTGTACATATATATTTATATGCGTGTATATATATAAAGAGAGAGAGAGGAAGATTTATATCAAAGAAATCACTCACATGGTCGTAGAGGCTGGAACTTTCCAAGTCCGTGGATCAGGCTGGAGGCTTCTCATGACTCATGTAGCTACAGGGGCTGATGAACCCAAGATTGGTGGTAGGTCAGATGGCAGGCTCTGGCTCACAGGCTGCAGAGACCACCGTATCCCAAGAGGGGCAGGTAAGATGGCAGGCCACTGGCTCACAGGCTGTGGAGGCTGATGAATCCCAAGATCAGTAGGTAAGCTGCTAGCTTAAGTCCCCAAAACCAGAAGTCAGATGATGAGCCATATGCAGGATTCAAAGTGAGCAAAAGCCAGTGAGCTTTGCTAGAAAGTCCACGTATATTGGATGCAGGCCACACCTCCAAGGAAACTCTATTTCAACTGATTGGCTATTCATAACAGATCCATCATGGAAGTGAATACATTTTATCGGATCTGATTATGGAAGTGATTATGTCATTATATAGCTACCAAACTACATCATAACTGCCAAACCACTAAGAATCATGGCCCAGCCAAGTTGACACACAACCTTAACTATCACAGTCCACTCTTTGTCAACCTGGTGCCCTTACACATCTCCCTAAACCATATACAATCTCTAAAGACGCTTGTGAAGTCATACTTGTGCCTACCATGATACAACTAACATGCGTACAACTGAAAGTACACTAGCTCTGTTTACATCTTATATTTTATAAGTGAAGAAAACAAAAATATTTGATGCACACATACAAGGAAGAACTACTCAACAATTACAGTGTTCATTTCTGCAACTGGTCACACGGTCATAGCTGGTATTTAGAAGTACCTTCTTCCACGACCCATTACATATTCCCTTTACCCTCGGCAAGAACCTGAGCTAGTCGTGGTTCTTTGCCTGGTGGGGTGACCCAAACCTTCATTCCTGAAGGGTGTGGGCCATTAGTAGTCATGTTGGAATTGGGTTGCTGTAGTTTTCCATTGACTTTAATCATAGGGCATGGTAGTACTAAGAGATGTCTTAAGGGATCTCCTGTATTCCACATACTCTTCTTTACCTCCATTACATAATATCAGTCCAATTTTCTCTTGGTAATCAGGATCAATCACAGCAACCAGTACAGTAACTCCCTTCATTGCCTGTTGATCCAGAGGCATGAGGAGCCAAAGTAGCCAGGTGGCATTCTTAACTTCCAGTTCAATGGAACCAGTGTTGTGTCTCCTAGTGGGAGCATTCTTCCCTTTGGAACTAAGACCTATAGAACCACAGAGCATAAGGTGAGGGGGCCAGGAAGCAAAACTTTTGCAAGTGAGTCACTAGGGGTAATAGTGAATGGTGCCACCCCCATTTCCACCCCTTGATTCCCAGACTTATGAATCCTGGTTTTGGGAGAAACAGCACCATATATTGCATGCTGGTTTAGAGCATATACAACCTCCTGGAGAACATTGCCCCAATCCTGCAATTTATTGCCACCTAACTTGTGCTGTAATTTTGTCTTTAGAAGGCCATTCCATCGTTCTATCAAGCCAGCTGCTTCAGGATGATGGAGAACATGGTAAAACCAGTGAATTCCATAAGTATCGGCCCATTGCCACACTTCATTTGCTGTGAAGTGAGTATTCCCTTAATCTGAGGAGACGCTGTGTGGGATACCATGATGGTGGATAAGGCATTCTACAAGTCCATGGATGGTAGTTTTGGCAGAAGCATTGTGTGCAGGGAAGGAAAATCCATATTGAGAGTAAGAGTCTATTCCAGTAAGAACAAAATGCTGCCTTTTCCGTGATAGAAGTGGTCCAATATAATCAACCTGCCACCAGGTTGCTGGCTGAATAATTTGAGGAATAGTGCCATTTTGGGGACCCAGTGTTGATCTCTGCTGCTGGTAAATTAGCCACTCAGCAGTGGCTGTAACCAAATCAGCCTTGGTGAGTGGAAGTCCATGTTGCTGATCCTATGCATAACCTCCATCCCAGCCACCATGGCCACTTTGTTCACCTGCCCTTTGTGCAATGATAGGATTGGCTGGGGAAAGAGGATGACTGTTTTCGATGGAATGCATCATTCTATTCATTTGATTATTAAAATTCTCTCTGCTGAGGTCACCCTTTGATGAGCATTCACATGAGACACAAATATCTTCACTTCTTTGGCCCATTCAGAGAAGTCTATCCACAGACCTCTTCCCCGTACCTCCTTGTCACATTTTTTGATCATGTTCTTTCCAAATCCTTGACCGTCCAGCCAAACCATTGGCCAAAGCCCGTGAGTTGGTATACAATTGCACATCTGGCTATTTCTCCTTCCAAGCAAAATGAACAACAAGGTGCACTGTTCAAACTTCTTTCCATTGGCAGGATTTCCCTTCACCACTGTCCTTCAAGGAGCTCCCAGCAAGGGCCTGCCGTGCTGCCGCTGTCCACTTTCCAGGGGTGCCTGCATACTGTGCATAACCATCTGTAAACCAGGCATGAGTTTTCTCTATCTCAGTCAACTGATCATAAGGAACCTCCCACGAGGCCATAGGTGCAGACGGGGGGAGGGCAGATAATGTGGCAGGAGTGGAGACCATGGGCATCGGGGCCACTTCCACATGCAACTTACCTGTGCCTTCACATCCTGCTTGGGCCCTAACTTGTATATACCATTTCCATTTAATGATGGAGTGCTGCTATGCATGTCCAACTTTATGGCTCTGTGGGTCAGACAATGCCCAGTTCATGATGGGGAGCTCAGGTTGCACAGTGACTTGGTGGCCCATGGTTAAATGTTCAGTCTCTACTAAGGCCCAGTAATAAGCCAAAAGTTGTTTCTCAAAAGGAGAGTGGTTATCCGCAGAGGATGGCAGGGCTTTGCTCCAAAATCCTAACGGTTTGCACTGTGATTCACCAATAGGGGCCTGCCAAAGAAACAGCATCTGTATCTGCCACTGACACTTCAAGCACAATTGGATCAGCTGGATCATATGGCCCAAGTGGTAGAAAGGCTTTCACCACAGCATGAACCTGTTGCAGAGCCTTCTCTAGTTCTGTGCCCCATTCAGAACTAGCAGCTTTTCGAGTCACTTGATAAATAGGCTATAATAGCACACCCAAATGAGGGATATATTGCCTCCAAAATCCAAAGAGGCCCATCAGACGTTGTGCCTCCTTTTTAGTTATGGGAGATGCCAGATGCAATAACTTCTCCTTCACTTTGGAAGGACTATCTCAACATACCCCCACACCACTGGACCACTAGAAGTTTCACGGAGGTGGAAACTGCCTGAATTTTTGTCAGATTAATTTTCCACCCTCTAGCATGCAAATGGTAACACTGGTGGCGTAATGATTAAGAGCTATGTCTGCTAACCAAAAGGTTGGCAGTTCAAATCCATGAGGCACTCCTTGGAAACTTAGTTCAGGTTGGGCTCACATTGGGTCCAGTGGGTCAGTTCTACTCTGGGAGTGTTGTACTCTGTCCTATAGGGTCACTATGAGCAAATTGACTTGATGGCCGTGAGTTTGGTTTTGGCTTTTTTTAGCATGCAAATGTTTTACCAGTAAGTCCAGAGTAATTGACATTTCTTCCATACTAGGTCCAATAAGCATAATGTTATCAATGTAATGACCAGTGCAACATCTTGTGTAAGGGAAAGTTGATTAAGTTCCTTGCAGACTAAATTATGACATAGGGCTGGAGAGTTGATATACCCCTGAGGTAGGCAACTGAAAGTGTACTGCTGGCCTTGCCAGCTAAAAGCAAACTGCTTCTGTTGGTTCTTCCAGACAGATATTGAGAAAAAGGCATTAGCCAGATCAATAGCTGCATACCAGGTACAAGGACATGTATTAATTAGTTCAAGCAGTGAAACCTGATCTGGTTAAGTTTTTCGTAATCCACTGTCATTCTCCAATATCCATCTATTTTTTTGCACAGGCCAAATAGGTGAGTTGAATGGGGATGTGGTGGGAATCACCACCCCTGCATCCTTCAAGTCCTTGATGGTTCAGTACTCTCTGTAATCTCTCCAGGAATGGGGTATTGCTTTTGGTTTACTCTTTCCCTAGTAGGGGTAGTTCAAAGGGCTTTCACTTGGCTTTTCCTACTATAAAAGCCCTTACTCCTTTTGTCAGGGATCTAATGTAGGTGTTCTGCCAGTTGCAGAGTATATCTATTCCAATTATGCTTTATGAAACTGGGGAAGTCACTATAGAATGAGTTGAGGGACCCACTGGACCCACTATGAGCCAAACCTGAACTAAGATCCCGTTAATAACATGACCTTCATACACTCCCACTCTGAATGATGGGCCACAGTGACATTTTGGGTCTACTGGAATTAATGTCAGTTCAGAGCCAGAGTCCAGTAATCCACCAAAAGTCTGATTATTTCCCTTTGTCCAATGAACAGTCAGTCCCCTGGGAACTCCATGAACGGGTCTGTGGGTCTAACCTGATAAATCCACTCTAACATGCCAATTTCCCTAAGTCTTTGGATTCCTTCTTCCACAGTATCTCAAGGCAGGTCTGGTACCTCAACTTGATTTACTGTAGGCCATCACATAATCCATACTTCAGCGAATCATCCAAATAAACTATTAGATCCTTTCCTAACCTATCAAGCTAGAACATTAAATGAGGAATCAGTGCTTAGTGGGCCCATATCAATAAACTCAGACTGATACAACTTCATGTTCCTTGCACCATTATACTACACCCTTAATAGCCATTTCCACAGATATTCCCCAGGTTTCTGTTTGTACATATTAGAAAACTCAAGCTGTTCTTTTGGAGTGTAGTGTACCTCTTCCTGGATCACATTTTGTACTTTATCTTTTGGGGCTTGCTGGGACTTAAGTCTAGTTATAGGTCTAGAAGCAAAATGGTTGGTGGGAATGTGTTCCAAGAACATTCAGCAAGCTCTTGTAAGGCATTTGCCTCAGGTGATGCCCCAGGCAATGACTCAGAAGCCTCCCCAGGGGATGGCTCAGACACAGGCTCTTCAGACACAGCTGTATTAATCCCATCATATTGGGATAGACGGGCTAATAGTTTTGCTGGGGAGGGTGGCTTAACATACACAGATGGAGTATCTCTTCAGATGTGACTGAGAGGGCTGGTTCCGTCGGCAGGAGTGATCCAATGGAATTTAGGGGTTCAGTGTCCCCAGCTTCCTGATTATCTGCCAATATGTCCCCATCCCAAGTTTCAGGATCTCATTTCTTCCTAATCAATGCCCTCACTTTAATTTCAGACACATTCGAGGTTTGGAAGTCAACTGATGTTGTAATTCAGCCACTCCTACAAGACGACTCTGGGTTTGGTTTTTGGCAATATCCGCTCCGTTACTACAAGAAAGAAGACTTTCTTTCATGGTGCAAATGGCAACTTTAAGGTCATTTATGCAGTGCTTAAGCTGTGACTCTGAAGCCTTGAGCTCATCTATTTCTTTCACCACTTTGCCAGCACAAGTAGGACCAACCAACCAACTTTCTTATATTTCTCATTCTGACAAAATTGTAGAAAGATGTCAAACATGTGATCACCCAGAATATCGCCTCTCACCAATACCTGATCTATTTGTGGTGATATTTTGCATATTTATATTGCCACCTCATGCCATGGATTAGCCGTGCCCTCTTTACTACTGGAAGCAGAGTCATCAACCTGTTTAAGACAAACCAAACTTGAGAACCAATTAGAAAACTAATTCTTATGGTTTTGTTTCTCTAGAACCACTCTCCATACCAAATGTCTTAGGCTGAGTTCTCTAGAGAAGCAAAACCAGTGAAGTGTATATACATATATATGTGCGTGTGTGTGTGTGTGTGTGTGTGTGTGTATTTGTTGTTGTTAGCTGCCATTGAATTGATTCCAACTCATAATGACCCTATGTACAACAGAACAAAACACTGCCCGATCATGTGCCATCCTCACAATCATTGTTATACTTGTGCCCACTGTTGCACACTGTGTTAGTCCAGTTCATTGAAGATCTTCCTCTTTTTCTCTGACTCTTTACTTTACCAAGCATGAAGTCCCTCTCCAGAGTCTCGTCCCTCCTGATAATAAGTCCAAAGTACGTGAGACGACTTCTTGTCATTCTCATTTCCAAGGAGCATGCATTCTGGCTATACTTCTTCCAAGACAGGTTTGTTCTTCTGGCAGTCCATGGTACATTCAATATTCTTCACCAACACAATATTCAAAGACATTAATTCTTCTTTGGTCTTCCTTATTCATTGTCCAGCATTTGCATGCATATGAGGCTACTGAAAATACTGTGGCTTGAGTCAGGCACACCTTAGTCCTCAAAGTGATATCTTTGCTTTTTAACACTTTGAAGAGTTCTTTTGCAGCAGATTTGCCTAAAGCAATATGTTGTTTGATTTCTTGACTGCTGCTTCCATGGGCACTGATTGTGGATCCAAGTAAAATGAAATCCTTGACAACATCAATCTTTTCTCCATTTATCATGATGTTGCTTATTGGTCCAGTTGTGAAGATTTTTGTTTTCGTTATGTTTAGGTGTAGTCCATACTGCAGGCTAGATAAATAGATAGATAGATAGATTAATACCAGGGAAATGGCTCATGGTATATGCTGGAAAGTTCTAAGTTCATGGGTCAGGCTTGAAGCTTCTCTTGCCTCAAGTAGCTTCAGGGCCTATTGAACAGAAGAGTGGCAGGTACCATGGCAGGCCACTGGCTCACAGGCTGCAGAGGCTGATGAATCCCAAGATTGGCAGGTAATCTGGTAGCTCAAGTTCAAGGAAGTGGAGGTCTGATGATGAGCCAGATGCAGGCTCCAGAGCAAGCAAAAACCAGAGAGCTTTTCCAGAAAGTCCACATATATTGGATGCAGACCACACCCCCAAGGAAACTCTCTTTCAACTGATTGGTAGCTCATAGCAAATCTCAACATGGAAGTGATTATATTATATCAGATCTCATCATGGAGGTGATTACATCATTACATAGCTGCCAGACTACATCATAACTGCCAAACCACTGAGAATCATGGCGTAGCCAAGTTGACACACAGCCTAAACCCTCATAATCTGATATAGTGATGATGATGAACTACTAGGTTGGAAGGCACCGAAAATACACAGCGACCACTACAATGGACTCAAGCATACCAACGACTGTGAAGATGGCTCAGAACCAGGTAGCATTTCGTTCTGCTGTATGTGAGGTTGCCATGAGTCAGAGCTGACTCAACAGCAAATATCTATAACAACATAGAGGTAAAGCTTAAAGGCACCTCCTTGATGATGTCAGCTAAAGCCCTAATTTTAGAGATGAGGCCCTGAGAAGGTCAAGTGACTTGCCCAAGGTAAAGTGACAAATTAATGTTAGATGTGGGTCCAGATATTCTGATCCCCTCTACTGATGTTCTGAAGTTGTACCATTATGGCTGTCACACAACTCATCTGGAAGAGGGCTTGGTTTAATTCTGTAGCTATACCTTGAAGAGCTAAAGCAATGGGTGTGATGGGAAGACACTAGGCAAGGAGTCAGGACCTCTGGCCCCACTTTCCTGAGCCACTTCTCCACCCATGACCTGGAACAAGTTACTTCTTGCCCCTGGTTCTATAATGTGACTACTCTGCCTTGATTGATTCTGCAGCAATATGACTCTAACACTCATTTGGAAGGAGGTAATGAGACCTACCCTACAGGCTTGTGAGAATCTATTGGGGCAAGTTTTGGAAGATGACTTGGAGACTAAGCAAATATCAGGTTTTGTTTTTTCTTTCTTATGTCCATATCTATGTAGACATGGCTCCTGAATTGCTGAAGTAGCTTTGGACTTAATTCCCTTCCCAAAGTTAGGTTCTAATGACGCAAAAAACAGCCTAAAAGATTTTACAAGAATGAGAGGATAAAGCAAAGGTCCTCAGGGTAATTCCTGAACACCTTACATTTCTTTAGCACTTTCTAGTTTACAAACCATGTTAACTTATTTTATTAACCCAGAATTACTGAGCAAATCTGGTGTTTTTTATACTTGAGTGAGTTCTTCAACTGAGAGAAGCAGGTTACTTTTCATGGCTGCATAGTTTTCCTAACTTCTTTTTGTCCTTAGATTCTAGTTCACAATGGGGAGCAAATGATGGATGTCTGGATTTGTTTTTCTAATGAAACAGTCAGTAACTGGATAGTTAATCAAAACTTGTTGTGTGGAGTTCATTCCGACTCCTAGTGACCCTATAGGACAGAGTATAACTGCCCTATAAGGTTTCCAAGGCTGTAATCTTTACAGCAGCAGACTGCAACATCTTTCTTCTGTGAAGTGGCTGGTGGGTTTGAACTGCTAACTTTTCAGTTAGCAGCTGAGCACTTAACCATTGTGCTACCAAGGCTCTTCCAAATAGTGAATGGACCTGGAGAATTCTCAAGGCCAGAGGCTGAGGTGATTTGCTTGTTTTTTTGTTGTTGTTGTTGTTGGGGGTGGGGAGGTGTCTTAGTCATCTAGTGCTGCCATAACAGAAATACCACAAGTGGATGGTTTTAATGAAGAGAAGTTTATTTCCTTACAGTAAAGTAGGCTAAAAGTTCAAATTCAGGGTGTCAGCTCCAGGGGAAGGCTCTCTCTCTCGGCCTTCTCATCAGTGTTCCCCCAGACTAGGAGCTTCTCGGTGCAGGGACCCTGGTCCAAAGGACACGCTCTGCTCCCAGCACTGCTTTCTTGATGCTATGAGGTCCCCCGTCTCACTGCTCACTTCTGTCTTTTATATGTCAAGAGATTGCCTCAGGACACAATCCAGTCTTGTAGATCATGTCCTGACTTACTAACACAACTGCCACCCGTCCTCCCTCATTAACATCATAGAGGCAGGTTTACAACATACAGGAAAATCACACCGTACCAGGAATCATGGCCTAGCCAGACTGAGACACACATTTTTTGGAGGATATAATTCAAACCATGACAGGGGGTAAGAAAAAGGATAGCAGCGGGAATGGTCTTCCAGATTTGTTTGGGGCAAAATGCATGGGTTTTCCGGTGGTCCAATCAGTTGCCTCTGAAGGTAGCCATATTTGGGAGGGAAAGAGAGAGCCAAACAAGGATATTTAGGCCCATACTGAGAAAAACAAACAAACAAAAAACAAAGCTCTTTACTGATTGTTACTGTCTTAATTATCTGGTACTGCTATAAGACAAATACCACAAGTGGGTGGCTTTAACAAACAGAAATTTATTCTCTCATAGTTTGGGAAGCCGGAAGTCTAAATTCAGGGTGACAGATCTAGAGGAAGGCTTTCTCTCTCTGTTGGCTCTATAGGAAAGTCCTTCTGAGCTTCTGCTCCTGGGTGATCTTTATGTGGCTTGGCATCTGTCTTCCCCCTTCTCTGCTTGCTAGCTCATGTTTAATCTTTTTTATATCTCAAAAGAGGTTGAATCAAGATACACCCTACACTAATCCTGCCTCCTTAACATAACAAAAACAACCCCTTTCCCAAGTGGAATAATAACCAAAGGCATAGAGGTCTGGGTTTACAACACATACTTTTAAGGGACATAACTCAATCCATAACAGTTATCAAATTAAGCACATTCAAAAAAAAAAAAAAAAGTTCAGTGGGAACTCTTAGGCATTGGCATATGGTTTTCTCTTATTGTTTGTTTATGGTGCCATCACTGGCCTTGGTCTTTTTGTACATTTTAATAGGTATGAACCAGGTTGCTTACTACCCACATGTGTTTAAAAGGGCATGTGTCAGCTCCTTGTCAGAAATAAAACAATCTTACTGTTTATTTCCTAGTCATAAAAACAATGGAGAGTCCAGATCATGATTAAATACATTTGTTCACTTTCTCCTTGAGTTAGTTCTCTTTCAATCCACCAGCATCTGCCTTGGACAAGTAGACTGTGAGCTTTGTGAGGGCAATAATTTTGTCTGTTTTGCTCCTTGATGAATCCCAAGTCCCAGGAACATGCCTGGCAACAAAGAGTTAGCAAGCAGTTATTGAATTTGACTAAACGGACATCTCAGAGCCTCTTCTCTCTCTCTTACTCCCTCTACTTTCTCTTCTCCCTTTTCTTCCTTGGTCTTTCCTACTTGTTGTTCTTCCTCCCTTGTTCTGGATCAGCTGGCCAAGTGCTACAAGGTGCAAGATGATGGCTGTTATTCCTAGCTCCACCTTGGAGGGGCGAGGTCAAATCTCTGGCCCATGCAGGACAAGGCCTGATACTTTCAGAACTCTTTATAAGACTCATGAATGTATTTTGTGCTAATATTGGCAAACGCTTATCACATAATTTGGAGAGGTGATTGCGCTAACAAAATGCCTCTTTTATTCTCCTTTACCAATGGTCTCTTCTAGGCAAGAGTGAAGAAATGAAGGAGAGAAAAAGCTTAGGGGGAAAAAGGAATCCTGTCCTGCCAGTGATGTTGAATATAAATTTGCAAAAGTATGTATCAGGTGTGTTTAGCCTACTGCCTTGTTAACATAAAAGCCTTCTGGTGTCTTTTGGCAGGGCCTCTAGGAGCAGGTTTGGACCCATTTAAAAAAAAATATATATACCTAGTCTTTTGAAGACATATGGGACCTCTGCAGGTGACCTCCACAGTAGGCCAATGGGACAAGAAATGAGCACCAACAATGTTTTTGCCTCTTAAGTGGGTGTTGGGCAGGACAAAAAGCTGGGCCAATTGAAGTGGTTGGTTCCAAGACTTTATAATTTCTTCCAAATCCTTTTATAATTCCCCCTCAAGCCCCAAACTTAGGAAGCATCTAGTAAAATTCTCATCCCCTAAAAGGCACTTCTGAAGCACCCCCTTGATGTATCTGAGTATCTGTTTTGAATAAATGCTGCAAGTGGATGTAAAGAGGCTTAGCTGGCCTCCTGATTGAATCGCAGATGCTCATCTTGACGAGGAGCCTTACAGTTTGGTGCGGTGAGGCTGGGGAGACAGCAATAGTTCAGGACCGTTTCCTCTTGCACAGATGGGGGAGAAAGAGGCAGAATCTCTATATGCTTCTGTGGGTAGAAGACCTAAGGTTTGGAGTGATAATTGGTGGGGAGGCCTAGATTAGATTTGGGATGATACATCCTTCGGGAACTTCAGGATAAGTAACAGATGCTGCTCAAGTGTCCAGAATCCCACCCCTCCTTAAAGTCTTTCTTGCTCACCCCAGGTCAGATTGGCATTGCCCTTATCTCAATTGGAAGATCCCATTGTAACTAACTGAAAGCAATAACAGACTTTCAGTATCTATCTGTCATTTAGATCCTTTTGTTTGATTGTTGTTAGGTTCAGTACAATCGCTCCTGACTGCACATCATGTAAATTACAATTCCTCAGCCTAGCATTCAAACCATCTATATTGTGACATGAACCTGACTTTCTAGTCTTGTTGTTAGTTGTCATTGAGTTGATTCCGATTCATATTACCTTCTTGCATTAACATGCCCAAACCCTCTGTTATGGGTTGAAATGTGTCCCCCAAAAATATGTGATGTAAATTCTAACCTCTATACATGTGGTTATAATCTCATTTGGGAATGAGTTATCTTCGTTATGCTAATAAACCAGGATTAGCGTAAGGTGTATCAATCTCTTTTGAGATGTAAAACAAATTAAATGCAAGCTAGCAAGGAGAGCTGGGAGAAGAGAGATGCCAAGCCAAAAGAAGATCACCTAGGAGCAGAGGCTCAGAGACAAGGACTTCCTTCAGAGCTGACAGAGAGAGAAACCTTCCCCTAAAGACAGTACCTTGAATTCACACTTCTAGACTCCTGAACTGTGAGGAAATAAATTTCCTTTTGTTGAAGCCACGATTTGTGGTATTTCTTTTACAGCAGCACTAGATAATTAAGACAGCATTTGATACCAGAAGAGAGGGGCTGCTCTAACAGATACCTAAAATGTGGAAGCAGTTTTGCAGTTGGGCAATGGGTAGAGGCTAGAAGAGTTTTAAGATACCTAATATTAAGAGACCAGATTTCCTTGAAGAGACTGTTAGTACAATTATGGAAGTCAAAAGCCATTCTGGAGAAGGTGCAGAAGTAAGTGAGGAGAGCTATAGAGAAAATCTCTATTGTCTTAGAGAACACATAATGCCAACAACAGAATGTTACTAGAAATGTGGACATTAAATGTGCTTCTGGTGAGGCTTTAAAAGAAAATGATGAACATGTGTTTGGACAATGGAGGAAGGGCAATGCTTTTTATGCAGTGGCAAAGAACTTGCCTGAATTATGTTCAAATGTTTGGTGGAAGATAGAACTTGTAAGCGATGAACTTGGTTATCTGGCTGAGGAGACTTCTAAGCAAGATTTTAAAGGGGCTGCATGGTTTCTCCTTGATGCTTAGAGTAAAATGCAAGAGGAAGGAGGTAGACTTAAAAATGAACTGTGCAAAATGAGAACAAAACTTAAAGATTTGGAAAATTCTATTGTACAAACTGAGAACGCGTGTCCTACAATGTTCACTAAGGATGTGGCTACACAATCTTTTATTAAAAAGATTAAGCCTGGGACTGATGTATCTAACCAACTACCACAGTAGAAAACCCATCAACTTAGACTGAAGGGGACAGAGAACAAGCAAAAGGAAAGAACTCTGTTTGGCCCTTGGAATTCTACAGGCAGGAAACAGGCCCAAGGAACATCTGTTGTCCTCCAAGAAAAGAAAAGGATCATTCCTGGAGCAGCTCAGAGATTGCATAACTGCTGGAAGGAGCTTGGGAAGCAGAGCCTTCTCAGTTTCAAAGGGTGAGACCATGGTCTCCTGGATCTCAAAGGGTGGGGCCTCCTAAGTTTCAAAGAGTCAGATCTTCACCAACTAAGTTCTGGAGTGTTGAGATGCCGTTAAAGTGTACCAGGGGTATAGGGCTGCTGTCTAAAGCTGAGGGGGCAGGGCTGTCATGCACAAAGAGCAGAAGAATGGGGCCTCTGGGGCTGAGGAGTGGGGTTGCCACTCAGATCGTCTTGGAGAATGAGGCTGCTTAAAGCTGAGGGGGTAGATTTGCCATCCCTGTGGGCTTGGAAGGCAGAGCTGAAGCCCAGGGCCAAGGTGCCTCCATGCAGGATCCAGAGGGTGTGGCCAATACCCAGAGTCTGAAGGTCGGGGCCGTTGCTTAGATGATCTCAGAGAACAGAGGTTATTTTCAAGACTTGAGAGCTAATGTAAATCATTCTGCTGGGTTTTGGAATTGTTTAGTAACTGCTATCTCTTTTTTCCCCCAATTTCTCCCATTTGTAATGGAAATGCGTAGCTTGTGCCTGTTTCACCATTGCACTTTGGAAACAGGTAAGTTCTATTGTAGATTTCACAGGTAAACAGATGAGGAGAAATTTTGCCCCGGGATGGAATACACCTAAAATCTCACTCATATTTACTTTAGATGATTCAGAAGAAGAGATTTTGGACTTGGAGTTGATTTAAGACTTTTGGGATGATGTGATGGGGTGAATGTGTTTTGCATGTAGCAAAGACACAAATTTTAGGAAGCCAGAAGGTGGAACGTTATGGATTGAACTACGTCCCCCCAAAATATGTATTGTAAATACTAACCTCATGCCTGTGGTTATTATCCTACTTGAAAATTAATTGTCTTTGTTATGTTAATATTGCAGATTTGTGTAGAGTGTATCTTGAGTCAATCTCTCTTGAGATATAAAAGAAACTAAACGCAAGCTAGCAAGAGAGACGGGGAAGAGAGATGCCAAGCCACATGAAGATCACCCAGGCACAGAAGCTCAAAAGGTCGAGGATCTTCCTCCAGAGCTGAAAGAAAAAGAAAGCCTTCTTCCCCAGAGCCAGCATCCTGAATTCAGACTTCTAGCCTCTTGAACTGTGAAAAAATAAATTTCTGTTTGTTAAAGCCACCCACTTGTGGGAATCATGGCCTAACTGAATTGAAACACACATCTCTGGCGGACACAACTCAATCCATGACAACAACTTTAAAGGAATTCTAGATTCAATTTAAACATGAGAGCTCACCAAGAAATACTATGCTGATCTGAAAATTTAATCCTACAGTGCTTTTCTAAATAAAAATAGGGGATTTTTTTGTTTGATTATGAAGGAAAATGGAAGAGAAGAAAAAGGGGACTTCAAAAATTACTTAAGAGGTTTTTGTATTGTCTACACCAGAGTTTTCCAACCACAATTTGGTGATAGCCTGTGGTAGTATCTATTATTTTTCCAGGGTTATCATGGCATTCTTAAAATAGGATAAAAATAAAGTAGATGCTAATTAACATATATAATTCTGTTTTATATTCTCAGAGCATTTTCTTCTTTAAAAATTAAGAATTGATTTTATCAAAGAAATGAATGCAACTAGTTTTTAAAAATCAAGTAGTGTTGGACAGCTAATGATGAGAAGCAGCAGTCCTCTGTGGGGCCCGCATCACCCTGGGTTGCTCCCTAGAGGCAATCACTGTCTACTCTTTTGGCTATTTTTTCCAGTATTTATCTCCGTATTTCTAAATAACATGTGTAACAGGATGCTGAATAGATTTTTGCTTTGGTCTCAGAATTGTAGCTAATGCTTTGAAGCTGAAAATAATAGGTGCTAAGAACTCCCACAGTCTAAACAGAATTGACAAGATGACCAGATTCATCTCTGACTGTCTTATTAAGATGTGACAGAAATAATAATGACAGATAACACTTATGTCTAGTTTCTGTGTTGCAGATCCTATTCTCAACTCCTTAGATTTATTTACTCATTTAACTATTGTAGCGACCCTATGAAATACTCTATTTTACAGATGATTACCAGTTGCCATTGAGTCAATTCCAACTCCCGGCCACCTCATTTGTGTCAGAGTAGAACTGTGCTCCATAGGGTTTTCGATGGCTGAGTTTTTGGAAGTAGATTGCCAGGCCTTTCTTCTGAAGTGCCTCTGGGTGAACTACAACTTCTAGCCTTTCCATCAGCAGTGGAGCGTGTTAACTGCCCCACCCAGGGACTCCAGCTGAGGATTAAAATGCGTTGCCATCAAGGTGATTCCGACTCATACCGAGAATGAGGTTAAATAACTGCCCAAAGGAAGAAACAGGTTCCTATTCCAGGTAGTCAGGCTCTTGACTATTAATTACATGCCTGTTGCGACCACCCACCCCTCCACTCCAGCCTTGGGAACCGTCAGCCTAGATGATGAGGTCTTTGCCTCCCCTTTCACTCTCCAGTCCACCCTCCCCATTGCAGTTCCAAACCAAGAAGTGTGTGTGTGTGTGGCACGGCCAGCGGGCAGGGGTGGGTTCCAAGTACAGATTAGAAATGTCTGCAAGAAGGGGAGGTTGGCATAACATTCCCTTGCTAGGTGTCTGCCTTGCAGCAGACTGGCTGATTACCCTGGTGCCTGCTGGAGCAGGACAAGGAGTGAGAGTGAAGGGGGAAGAGTGGGGCAGCCCTCCTTCTCACCATTTGTCAGGTGAGGATGCAGGATTTCTTATAGACCCAAAGGGCACTGGGGCGGTCAGCCAAGCTTGAGCCGTCTTGCTGGTGATCTCCTGGAGGAGACAGCAGCAGCAAGAGGCCAGGGGGTAGGTTTGAGTGTGGTCAGAAGAGGTCACGCTTCTGGTGAGAAGGTTCCTAAAGGCCCTTCAAAACATTCATGCAAGTGCCCTATGAGCAAACCAGCACTGAGGTTCATGGGCATGTCCCGGACATCTGAGGCCAGCCTAGTGTGAACTGGGAGGTGACATTAACAGTCAACTAAACAAACATGTTTGCCCCTTTACTCTGGTTCTCCTTCCTGACCTGAGCAAACAAATAAAAAACCCCAAACCTGTTGCTGTCAAGTCCATTTCGACTCATGGCAACCCCATGCGTTACAGAGTAGAACTGTGCTCCATAGGGTTTTCTTGGCTGTAATCGTTACAGGAGCAGATTGCTAGGCCTTTCTTCCATGGCATTGCTGGGTGGGTTCGAACTGCCAGCCTTTAGGTTAACAGGAGGGTGCAAAATGTTTGCACCACCCAGGGACTCTCTGACCAAAATGGAAGGGGTGAAGTTGCTGACATAGTCCACATCCTCTTGGCTGAAGCATAGCTGGGACAGGAGAGAAGGAGCGCATTCGACTGGATCTAAGATGAAAGTATTAAAACGAAGAAGGTGGACTGGATGTTTCACACCCTTCTTAAAAGGATCAGAAAATTATGGGATCTTGCTAAGAGGTTATTAAGTGAAGGAAAAATGAAATTCAATATAGCTCAGTTGAAGACAGCGATCCAGGAGAAAAATAAAACGAGCTCATGTTTCTACCTTCCAAGTGCAGACTGCTGCATTATCATGTTATGTTTTTACTGCCTCTTGTTGATTTATCAGTTTAAATTTGTCTTTTTTTTCCTTTGGTAATTGATGAATTAGCTCTTTTTATGCTTCCTCCCTGCACACACACTTTTTCCTCTCCTACCCCATCAGTACACCTATATGTTTAGAAATAATTAATCATAAAAATTTACATTATTATGGCTGTCTAAATATTGTTCAGGAGCCCAGACAGTGCAATGTTTAAGAACTCAGCTGCTAACTGAAAGATTGGACGTTTGGACCCACCAGCCATTCCTCAGGAAAAAATGTGACAGTCTGCTCCCTAAACATTACAGCCTAGAAAACTCTATGGGGCAGTTCTACTCTGTCTTATAGTGTCGCTATGAGATAGAATTGACTTGACAGAACCTAACAACACAACAAATATCGTTGTCTTAGTTCTCTAGTGCTGCTGCAACAAAAATATCTTGAATGGGTGGCTTTAACAAACAGAAATTTATTTTCTCACAGTTTAGGAGGCTGGAAGTACAAATTCAGGGTGCCAGCTCTAGGGGAAGGCTTTCTTTCTCTGTCACCTGTGGAGAAAGTTGCTCGTCTCTTCTGAGCTTCTGCTCCTGGGGAATTTTTATGAGCTTGGCATCTCATTTCCCCCATCTCTGCTTGCTAGCTTGCATTTTAATCTCTTTTATATCTCAAAAGAGATTGACTCAAAGTACACCCTACACTAATCCTGCCTCATTAACATAACAAAGACAATTTATTCCCAAATGGGATTATAACCACAGGCACAGAGGTTAGGATTTACAACACATATTTTGGAGGACACAATTCAATCTATACATTCCACATTTTGCCCCCCCCAAAATTATTGTCCTTACCACACGCAAAACACATACACCCCATCACAACATCCTAAAAGGCTTGAATCAACTCTAAGTCCAAAATCTCATCTTCCGAATCATCTAAATCAAATATGGGTGAGACTAGGTATATTCCATCCTGGGGCAATATTACTTTTCATTTGTGAACCTGTGAAATCTAGATTATAAATTATCTGTGTCGGAAGTACAATGGTGGAACAAGCAAGAGGTAGACAAATCCATTACAAACGGGGGAAACTGGAGGGAAAGAAGGGATAATGGGCACCAAGCAAGACCAAAACCCAGCAGAACAATTTACATTAGCTCTCTAGGTTTGAAAATAATCTTCTGTTCTCTGAGACCATCTAGGCAATGGTCCAGCCCTCTAGACTCTGGGTATTGGCCATGCCCTCTGGATTCTGAGTGGAGGCTCCTCAGCCGGGGGCTTCAGCTTTACCATCCAGGCCCACAGGGATGGAAAATCTATTCCCTCGGCTTTAGGCAGCCCCATTCTCCTAGTCTATCTGAGTGGCAACCTCACCCCTTTGGCCCCATCAGGCCCCATTCTTCTTCCCTTTGTGCATGGCAGCCCCAGGCCCCCTCAGCTTCAGGTGGCAGCCCATCTCCCTGGCACAACTTAATGGCAGCCACACACTCTGGAACTGAGGTGGCGACGATCTTACTCTTAGAAACTTAGGAGGCTGTGGCCCTACCCTTTGAAACAGAAGGCCCTGCTTCCTGCCCCTTCCAACAGTTATGTGATCTCGGAGCTGCTCCAGGAATGGTTCTTTTCTTTTGTTGGAGGACAACAGATGTAGCTCCTTTGGCCTGTTTCCTGCCTGTAGAATTCCAAGATGCAGACAGCATTCTTTCTTTTCGTTCTTTCTCTGTCTCCTTCAGTCTAAGCTGATGGGTTTTCTACTGTGGTAGTGGGTTAGATCCATCAGTCACAGGCTTAATCTTTTTAACAAAAGATTGTTTAGCCACATCCTTGGTGAACATTGTAAGACACGTGTCCTTAGTTTGTACAACAGAATTTTCCAAATATTTAAGTTCTGTTTTCGTTTTGCACAGTTCATTTTTAAGTCCATCTCCTTCCTCTTGCATTTTAATATAAGTGTCAAGGAGAAACCACATGGCCCCTTTAAGATTTTGCTTAGAAATCTTCTCAGCCGGATATCCAAGTTCATCACTTACAAGTTCTATCTTTCACCAAACATTTGAACATAATTCAGGCAAGTTCTTTGCCACTGCATAAAAAACATTGCCCTTCCTCCATTGTCCAAACACATGTTCATCATTTTCTTTGAAAGCCTCACCAGAAGCACATTTAACATCCACATTTCTAGCAAGATTCTGTTGCTGGCACCATATGTTCCCTAAGATGACAGAGACTTTCTCTATCACTCTCCTTATTTTCTTCTTAGCCCTCACCAGAATGGTCTTCGAGGTCTATAATTCTACAACAGTCTCTTCAAGGCAACCTAGGCTTTTACTATTAGCCACCTTAAAAATCTTCCAGCCGAGGCAGGGCCAATATGGCAGAGTAGTCAGATGCTTCCGGTGGCCCCTCTTACAACAAAGAACTGAAAAAACTAGTGAATTGATTATATATGACAATCTAAAAGCCCTGACCATCAAAGGCAAAGTTGAGGAATCAGACTGAGTGGCAGGGGGAGAGAGAGATGGTTCAGAAGCAGCAAGGAGTTACCAGACCTGACTCCATCAGAGCTGGAGCCTGGGGGCCGTATCCGCTGGCATGTGCGGTGGTGCTTGGGACTTGTTTTCCACGTTGGGAGAGACCCAGTGGTGGAGAAGTCTGCTCATGCCACCAGAGCCAGTGAAAAGTGGTGCTCAGTTGGCAAAAGATAAGTACATGCGTTTAACCTACTGTACAGATCAAAAAACACCGTTTGGGATGAAACTCTCTCCCGTTTACCTGTTTCCTCCCCACTCTGCACCAGTCTTGGATCAGCTTCAATGAATGCCACTTCTCCTGAGCCGGAAGTAAGACCCATCATGCACCCTGAGCCATTCTACCAGCCTTGGAGAAGAACAAATTAACAAATGGGGAAAAAATAATCTGCCAGCTCCCCTAAGCCGGGAACTCAAGACAGGCACAGCTCCTTTGCCTAGGCACAGGCATAAGGGGTCCACAGACTTTGAATGCCATTCAACAATGCATAAACCTGTGTGGGCCATTTCAACAGCATAAGCCCTCATTAGCACAGTACAACAGGTTCTATACCTGAAGCCTAACTTCACTGTATCAGCTATATGGTGGAGTGGAGGTTTGTGACATTTGACACTGCTCTGCCCATTAAGCAGCATCCTCATCTACCCACATCAGGGGCCTGAGGACTGGAGGCTCCACCCATGCCACCTAACCACCTGTGACAGGGGTCCAAGAATAAGTGGTGCCTCCCAGTCCTTAAAGCCAACAGCACTGGGTTCCCACAGTCCAGCTGCAAAAGCATCCACCTACACACTCTAGGGAATAGGGACACAATTTCCTCCCAGGTACACAGAGGCAGGTGTCAGCCCCCTGCCTGGCTCAGCATGTGACCTCCTACTGCAGTGAGATACTTGTGCCTACTCCAATCACCCCTGCCTGTCTAGGACTGTAGATGAGAGCCTGCACCACACACTTGGTAACCAAATATATGGACACTTGAGCTGAATCCATGCAAGAAAAGTAAACTGAATCCTAAGCTCACATATCTAGTAACAGATCTAACCACCTAGTGGCAGGACGTTAGAGCTTCAAAGGTGCCAATAATTAAACTAGCTCACATGAGCAGCCTATTGGGCCATATCAAAACAAAACAAGAAACTGGGACACAGTAAGCAAACATAAAATAAATAAATATAATAACTTATTGATGGCTTGGAGACAACAGTCAATATCAAATCACATAAAGCAGCAGACCATGATGGCTTCAGTAGGCTTCCAAAACAAAGATTCAAGAAATCTTCCAGAGGAAGAGAACTTCTTGGAATTATTGGAAATAGAATACAAAAGATTAATGTACAGAATTCTTCAAGAGATCAGGAAGGAGATCGGGCAAAATGCAGAACAAGCCAAGGAACACACAGACAAAGCAATAGAGGAACTTAAGAAGATTATAGAAGAACACAATGATAAATTTAACAGGCTGCAAGAATCCATAGTGAGACAGCAAACAGAAATCCAGAAGATTAACAATAGAATTTCAGAATTAGACAACTGAATAGAAAGTCATAGGAGCAGAATTTAAGTAATGGAGGTCAGAATTAGTGAAATTGAAGATAAAGCACTTGACACCAACTTATTTGAGGAAAAATAAGATAAAAGAATTAAAAAAAATGAAGAAATCCTAAGAATTATGTGGGAATTAATCAAGAGGAATAACCTACAAGTGATTGGAGTACCAGAACAGGGGGGATAACAGAAAATACAGAGAGAATTGTTGAAGATTTGTTGGCAGAAAACTTCTCTGATATCATGAAAGAAGAGAAGATATCTATCCAAGAAGCTCATTGAACACTACATGAGGAAGACCCCAAGAGAATGTCATCAAGACATATTATAACCAAACTTGCCAAAACTAAAGATAAAGAGAGAATTTTAAGAGCAGCTAGGGATAAACAAAAGTCATCTACAAAGGAGAGTCAATAAGACTAAGCTCTGACTACTCACGAGAAACCATGCAGGCAAGAAGGCAATGGGATGACATATATAAAGCCTTGAAGGAAGTAAATTGCCAACCAAGATTTATATATCCAGCAAACTGTCTCTCAAATATGATGGCAAAATTAGGACATTTCCAGATAAACAGAAGTTTAGAGAATTTGTAAAAACCAAACCAAAATTACAAGAAATACTAAAGGGAGTCCTCCAGTTAGGAAATCAATAACATCGGATAACAACCCAAGACTAGAACACAGGACAGAGCAACCAGATATCAACCCAGATAGGGAAGTCACAAAAATAAATCAAAGCTAAAACACCGAAAATAGGGAAACAGAGATGTCAATATGTAAAAGACGACAACATTAAAACAAAAAAGAGATAAATAACGTAGTCATAAGTCTTTCATATGGAGAGGAAATCAAACTGATATAAAGAAATAAAAGATTGGTTTACCTATTTTAGAAAAATAGGTGTAAATATTAAGGTAACCACAAAGGAAAGTAACAATTCTAAACATCAAAATAAAAAACTAGAAAAACATAAGGACTCAGCAAATACAAAATCAACAACAAAGAAAAAGATGACAAGAAAATACATAAAGATAAACTACTCAGCACAGAAAATTAAGTGGCATAAAGAAAATGTCAACAACACACACACAGAAAAAGACATCAAAATGACAGCATTAAATGCACACCTATTAATAATTACACTGAATGCAAATGGACTAAATGCACCAATAAAGAGATAGAGAGTGGCAGAATGGATAAGAAAACACGATTTGTCTCTCTGCTGCCTAAAAGAGACACATCTTAGACTGACAGACACAAACAAAATAAAACCCAAAGGATGGAAAAAATATATCAAGAAAACAACAATCAAAAAAGAGCAGGAGTGGCAATATTAATCTCTGACAAAATAGACCTTAAGGTAAAAATCTACCACAAAGGATAAGGAAGGACATTATATAATGATTAAATGGTCAGTACACTAGGAGGACATAACCATAATAAATATTTACACACCCAATGACAGGGCTCCAAAATACATAAAAAAACTCTAATGGCATTGAAAAGAGACACAGATAGCTCCACAATAATAGTAGAAGACTTCAACACACCACTTTTGGTGAAGGACAGAACACCCAGAAAGAAGCTCAATAAAGATATGGAAGATCTAAATACCACAATCAACCAACTTGATCTCATAGACGTATACAGAACACTCCATCCAAGAGCAGCCAAGTATACTTTCTTTTCTAACGCACATAGAATATTCTCCAGAACAGACCACATATTAGACCATAAAGCAAGCCTTGACAGAATCCAGAGCATCAAAATATTACAAAGCAACTTTTCTCACCATAAAGCCATAGAAGTGGAAATCAATAACAGAAAAAGCAAGGAAAAAAAAAATCAAACACAAGGAAATTGAAAAACACCTTGCTCAAAAACTACTGGGTTATAGAAGAAATTAAGGCTAGAATAAAGAAATTCACAGAATCCAATGAGAATGAAAACACATCCTACCAGAATCTTTGGGACACAGCAAAAGCAGTACTCAGGGGTCAGTTTAAAGCAATAAATGCACACATCCAAAAAGAAGAAAGGGCCAAAACCAAAACATTAACCTTACAATTCAAACGAATAGAAAGAGAGCAGCAAAAGAAGGGCTCAGGCCTCAGAAGAAAGGAAATAATAAAAATTAGAGCAGAGTTAAATCAAATAGACAATAGAAAAACAATTGAAAGAGTTAACAAGACCAAAAGCTGGTTCTTTGAAAAAATCAACAAAGTCAATAAACCACGGGACAAACTGACAAAAAAGAAAAAAACAAAACAAAAACAAAAAAACAGGAAAGGTAGCAAATAATCCAAATAAGAAATGAGATAGGCAATATTCTAATTGACCTAACTGAAATTAAAAGAATCATAACAGAATACTATGAAAAACTATACACTAACAAATTTGAAAACCTACACGAAATGGACAAATTTCTAGAAACACACTACCTACCTAAGTTAACACAAACAGAGATAGAACAACTAAATAACCCTATAACAAAAAAAAGAGGTTGAAAAGGTAATCAAAAATCTCCCAACAACAAAAAAAAGCCCCAGCCCGGATGGCTTCACTGGAGAATTCTACCAAACTTTCAGAGAAGAGTTAACACCACTACTACTAAAGGTATTTCAGAGCATAGAAAAGGACAAAGTACTCTCAAGTTCATTCTATGAAGCCAGCATAACCCTGATATCAAAACTAGGTAAAGACACCACAAAAAAAGAAAATTAAGGACCAATATCCCTCATGAACATTGATGCAAAAATCCTCAACAAAATTCTAGCTAATAGAATTCAACAACATATCAAAAAATAATTTACCATGACCAAGTGGGTTTTATACCAGGTATGCAGGGATGGTTCAACATTAGAAAAACAATCAATGTAACCCATCACATAAATAAAACAAAAGACAAGAAGCATATGATCTTATCAATTGATGCAGAAAAGGTATTTAACAAAGTCCAACACCTATTCATGATAAAAACCCTCAGCAAAATAGGAAAGGAAGAGAAATTCCTCAACATAATTGAGGGCATTTATACAAAGCCAACAGCGAACATTATCCTAAATGAAGAGAGTCTGAAAGCATTCCCCTTGAGAATGGGAACTAGACAAGTATGCCCTTTATCACCACACTTATTCAACATTGTGCTGGAGGTCCTAGCCAGAACAATCAGGCTAGAAAAAGAAATAAAGGGCATCCAAATTGGTAAGGAAGAAGTAAACATATCTCTATTTGCAGATGATATGATCTTATAGTCAGAAAACCCCAAAGAATCCACAAGAAAGCTACTGGAACTAATAGAAGATTTCAGCAAATTATCAGGATACAAGATAAACATACAAAAATCAGGTGGATTCCTCTACACCAACAAAGACAACTTCCAAGAGGAAATCATCAAATCAATACCATTTACAATAGCCCCCAAGAAGATAAAGTACTTAGGAGTAAATCTAACCATAGATGTAAAAGACCTATACAATGAAATCTACAAGGCAGTACTGCAAGAAACCAAAAGAGACCTACATAAGTGGAAAAACATACCTTGCTCATGGATAGGAAGACTCTACATTAGGAAAATGTCAATTCTACCCAAAGCGATCTACAGATATAATGCAATCCAATCCAAATTCCAACAGCATTTTTTAATGAGTTGGAGAAGCAGATCACCTACTTCACATGGAAAAGGAAGAGGCCCCAAATAAGTAAAACATTACTCAAGAAGAAGAACAAAGTGCAAGGGCTCACACTACCTGATTTTAGAACCTATTATACTGCCACAGTAGTCAAAACAGCCTGGTACTGGTACAACAACAGACACATAGACAAATGGAACAAAATTGAGAATCCAGACTTAAATTCATCCATCTATGAGCAGCTGATATTTGACAAAGGCCCAAAGTCCATTAATTGGGGAGTAGACAGTCTCTTTAACAAGCGGTACTGGCATAACTGGATATCTATCTGCAAAAAACTGAAACAAGACCCATACCTCACACCATGCAAAAAAATTGACTCAAAATTGATCGAAGCGCTAAATTTAAAATCCAAAACAATAAAGATCATGGAAGAAAAAACAGGGACAATGCTAGGAGCCCTAATACATGGCATAAACAGAATACAAACCGTAAGTAACAATGCACAAACACCAGAAGAGAAACTAGATAACTGGGAGCTACTAAAAATCAAATAGTTATCCTCATCAAAAGACTTCACCAAAAGAGTAAAAAGATAATTTACAGGCTGAGAAAAAATTTTTGGCTATGACAAATTTGATCAGTGTCTAATCTCTAAAATCTACAAGATACTGCAAAACCTCAACAACAAAAAGATAAATAATCCTATGAGGAAATGGGCAAAGGATATGAACAGACACTTCACCAAAGAAGACATTCAGGTGGCTAACAGATACGTGAGGAAATGCTCACAATTATTAGCCATTAGAGAAATGCAAATCAAAACTACAATGAGATACCATCTCACCCCAACAAGGCTAGCATTAAT